>NW_006760392.1:3095635-3131706 GCF_000271605.1 Fomitiporia mediterranea MF3/22 | reverse complement strand
TTGAGATTCGAGTGAGTTATTTCCAAAAAAAAAAAACTTTTTTTTTTGATACCAAATGTACAGAAATGCAATTTGGTGAAATTTTGAATTTTTTCCTGAAGATTTTTGCCACTTCGGTTAAATATCTATTATATAATTATTTCCTTATATAGAACACGTGCCTGATGAGTAATGTACATTTGATCAGTAAATATCAGCTATTTAGACCCATTTTCCTCTGTTCTGCCTAT
The DNA here is from genome assembly GCF_000271605.1 of Fomitiporia mediterranea MF3/22. Taxonomy (NCBI): domain Eukaryota; kingdom Fungi; phylum Basidiomycota; class Agaricomycetes; order Hymenochaetales; family Hymenochaetaceae; genus Fomitiporia; species Fomitiporia mediterranea. The sequence continues at coordinate 3,131,476 of NW_006760392.1, read as the reverse complement.
AATGCCCTAGCAAAAGGGAAGGGATAAAGCCAGAATACAGAATCTGAGGAGTGATAAACCTGTGCTTAAGACTGAGTAATAAACAATATAGCTTACTAAGAAATAGGCTACAAGTTCAAGCCAAATCTTATGGACTGACAACAAGGAAGAGTTCAACACTCCAGGTTTTGGAGAGGATGTAAAGACTGTTGTCCTAATTGAGCCTGATGAATTGACAGACAGTGCTAGGGTTATGCTAAATTCAACTACCAGATGATGCCTGCCCCTACTACTGAAGCTCAAATGGAAAAGCATGTTCAAACATGCCTTGATTCTATTCCTCTTGATTTATTTCAAAAGTAAGTACTTTAAATCTTTCTTTCTTACAAAATTGATTTTATTATATGTTTTGTAAGTATTGTAACTAGTCTGCTCAGTTTATGGATGCATATAGAAAGGGGTTGACAGGAGCACAGGCTCAATGGGCAAATAAGAAATACTATGGCCATAGAATCCTTCCAGCTAGTATTCTGGCTGAGCTGTAAAACCATAATCTATAATTTTTTTGTGTTTACAAGTGCTAAAAAAATGTCGATGTCCACCGCTCGATTTTTGCCATCAGGGTCCTTCCTAATGGGAAAGTGGCTGTGCTGTGACTGATGTGACATACTATGTCGAGTTTATACTTTCCTTACCTTACCATGAACCGCTTTCCGCAGACAATAAGAGAAAAAAGAAGACACAGATTGCTGCGCATCCACCCTCGTTCATCCGCAACTTTACCGGCTTCGTTCGTGTATATACTATACGCCATCAAGTTCTCGGACGTTGATTGGCATAGGTTGCTTGGCATGCTAACCAGACTGACTTATTTTCTGTTCTGCGGTGTGCAAAGCCCGACAAGTGTCCAGATCGGCCATAAGTAGTGCACTTCGATAGCGCGTACTTCGCACTTGATTGCCTGTAATATCCTCAAGCTCGGAAGTGCTAATAATCTACTGGGAAAATAGCTTTATAATTGGTCGGTTCAGTTTCGGTAGCGTTCCCACGTGTCAAACGGTCCTAATTCATGTCTACGTTATTTCCGCTTTTCTTGAAAGAATATTTTGAAAAATAAAATTAATAGAATAAATAAACCTCATTGGGTGACTTCCTGTAAGGAATTTCGATGCTTCCAACTTCCAAACAAACCAAATGAGTACCAGAAAAGTATAAGCCTGAAAAATAAGTGAGAGTAAACAAAGCAGTAACCAAAAACAGTCACAGCCTGTTGTCTTCCAGGCTGAAAATCTGAAGGACGTGTCAGACCCTCCCTGTTCAGACTTGACACACGCGAAATCTCATTTCTAAAGCATTTAGCCAATGCTTATAGTAATTGTACCTGAGCTACTGTCAATTTGCCATCATTACTTACTCAGTTTAGTCTCTCATGTAAACTAATATCCCTCTGACTTAGCCACAAAAAATTCTGTGTTTTTTCTGCATTACAGTTTGACTTGACTTACTCTATCTTGCTTAACGTTTTCGTTTGGTTTGTTTGGAATCTAGAAACGTCAAAAAGTCTTACAGTAAGTCACCCATTATTTTGATACTACAAGCAAAACAGATCCACTGTATTCCTAAATACACTTCAGAGCTGCAACGAGGTCCTGTATGCGCAAATGCAAATACATCTAGTATAAGGTAATAATCCATATCGACTTGCATGTAACTTCGCATTTATGGTAATGATGTCGCCAGCGAACAAGCACAGGTAACCAATCAAGCCAAGCCCAGTTTCTGGCGGATATGTAACCAGGCTAACTTTGCAAGTATTGTAGGATGCATTAAATCTGTAGGTGGTGCGAGGAACACACGAACATGCCATATCGCATCGCTGACGCTCTGGTCCTAAAAATAAAGAAGCGTGAAGTGACGTGCTTCAGTCTTGCGCCGAATGAAAGCGTGTGCAGTCTGGATGCAATGCGTACCATTCCGGCGAGTTTCATCATGAGGGCCCCGACTTTGCCGTTGAACTTCTCGTCGCTTAACTTTTCGCCCTTCACGGGAGTTGTTGTATCCCATTGATAATCTAAGAAGGGATGACTAAATTCATGAGACTCTCGTTGACCAGATGTGTGGACTGACCGGTAGGCTTCGTTCCGTCCCTGATGAACATTCATAAGTAAAAGGCCTATTGTATCTTATGATACGTACCATGCACCAGCTATCCGGGGCGAATGAAACTCAAAGAAACAGCGACCAAAGCCACGAGGTATGCTTATCGAGTTAAGGAGAGATGGTCTCCTCAACATATTATCCAGTGAAATAGCACCGATAGCAGCTTTTTGACAACCTTGTCTACGACAGAAAGGTACGTCAGAGTTCAGAAACTTTTTCCTGAGAAAACAGCACTAACCCGAAAGCTGGATTCACATGCATAACAGCGTCTCCGATTGCCACGAAGTTTGATGGGATGTATGGAGCGCGCTCATAACGGATCCAATAATTGTTTGCTACCGTCTCATTGATGAATTAATCCAGTCCATGAATATATGAAATACATACGATACCTTCCAACCTCCTTCTCGTGGTCGCCGTTAATTTCAAGCAATACATTTACTAGATCGTGAATCCAATCGGGAATTGGTTTATCTGTCTCCATGCTGAGAAGCCACTCCTTGACATCGGAGAGGCTTTCAGGAAGCGGAGGGTCACCCCACCCTCCGAAGGCCATCTCAACTACAATAGTGTTCAGTATCCAGCCAGTAAACCTCATGAAAAAGTGAAGCTGCGTACTACGATGTCCTTCCATTCTTTCCAGCATGAGAAACTTGCGCTCAAGGCCAGGTCGAGGCATGTAAGTGAACATCCACGCCGCATTATCATACCCATTCGGGATCGGCAACCGGAAACGGAATTCTGGTGGAACAAAAACGCGGAACTTAACGAAACGCTGCTTGGCATTGTACTCAATCTTAAGATTTTCATCGAATGCAGGTACTCCACGAGGTATGTCCGGAGTACACTGAAGAACAGACGTATACTTTGGGTCGGTGTAGATACGTTTGAGCCATTTAATTCCGGCCTGCGAAGTGCCACTGCAATCTGAGATGGACACAGATCAATTAATCAGAACACAAATGTGAGCCAACTTTCGGGCTGCTTACCAACAACCAGAGAAGCTGGAATAGACTCCTCGTCCCCGTATTCTGTTCGGATTGTGACATACTTGAGTGTCGTCAGGTCTTTTTCGTCTGGCGAAACTCCGATCGCCGTTCCTACAACCCAGCGAATACGGCTTGAGTAGGCCAGCACAAGACGTCTGAGTAATCGTTCATAGGTTTCGCGGGTGACGAAGAAGGTTTGCGAGTAGCTTGCATCCGGATGGACGGTTCTGGGTATACCGATAAACTTCCCATAGACCTGGAGATTGTAGTTTGCATCCGAAATTCTATCCAAAATGCATGTTAGAAAGCAGGCTAAAACACAAGACGGAAGAGTATACCGGCCATCGACGTGTCGGATCTCATCATCAATTGAAGGGAATAATTGCCTCAAGGCAACCAGCGTGATGGGCTGAAAAGCTGGAACATTAATTTCATTTCGATAAGGATTGATCACGCATTTCCGAGTTATACGTAATTCCTGCTTACAATGTTGTGACCGATATTGCTGAACACGGGTTCTCGTGTATAAACCACGATTTTCAAGCCGATGCCCCTTCTCATCGTAAATGTCTGATGTTCCTTCATTTGTTGCTACCCAGGCCTCAGGCTCTACAATTGCGACCTCCTCGAAATGGTCGGCACAAATACGGGCGGCCCAGAGTCCAGCAATACTGTTTTACAGAAAAAAGGCACGTTGAGCACGATGAAAGATGAGTTCAATTAGATTGGGCCGAACCTGCCCCCGCATACCACGGCAGTTCCTTGCAATCTCTTTTCGTTCGCCCTAGGTCTTCCAATGTTTGGAATGTCGTATAGCGCAGTCATTTTGCGAGTGAAATACACGTGCAACCACCGTCCGAGGAACCGCCATAGAACAACTACAGCTGGGACAGTTAGAATGACAACGTATAGCGACACACTGTGAGTCATGGCAAAAAGTATAGATAGAGAAAAACGGCGCAAGCGAGGGATTATTATTCACGTTTGACCGGGCACGACCGAAGTGAATGAACAAGGATTGTATTGTCGGTCTCTGTACAGACATGGAATTGCGTGGTGCTTGGCGGAATCTGAATCAGACCCTCAATCCCGCCGGCCCTGCGTAAAGTGGAACTTCTTGGAAAAATTTAATTGTCCGCGAGTCAATTTGTCGCATATGAATTTTTTGCAATACCATGAAGACGTCCAGTCAAACGTAGACGAGACTATGATATGAAGCAACTTATGTCCGGACATAGGCTGGCCTGCATGGGCAATAATATGGAAGTGCAAACAAACAAAAAAACACCTTGTAGCGGGGTTAGATTTCGGCATAAACTATTCAAATGGATGGATGTAGTGCATCCTGTCAAGCTTGCACCGCACATCATCCGCCTAAATTAAACGTGATGAATTTGGCAAATTGAAAGATCGAGCCAGGACTAGCGTCAAGAATGGAAATGACACATTTCACTAATTCAGATCGTCTTAGTGGCTGCTTTTCTTGACCTGACAAGCATAAGCCCTGTGTGTCAAGCGTACTCAGTATTTGGCTTACTTTATAAATTACAGATTTGACAGTTATTGAGTCTGTTCACCAGTCTTGTCTTCCTTCAAGAGGGTGGCTAGCATTGCTTCTGCCTCAGAATCTTTCTCCAAATGGAAAACTTTCGAACGAGAAGCCTTCCACTTGTCTCTTTTCCAGCACACGAGGTCTTTGAACGTTTCACCGGCAGGAGGCGCTGTGCGAGGGTTTGTCTGGTGGAGATAGAAAGCGAAGACGCCTGTAAAGATTCCGAGTAATGGGTCGAGTGATCTAATATCACGGTCTGCTTTGATAAATGTGCAGAAATTAGTCAAAGACGCACCTGGAAAGTAACACTGGTGTCGGCATGGTGGTTCTTTGCGCGTCACGTTGCATACCGAAAAAGTAAAGTAGCCCTTGAAGAATATCACGAGACCTGCACGCGCTTCAGCGACGCGTCTGCCAACCCTACCTTCGCCTATCAGTATCACTTCTGAAACCTTCTGGTGGCATAGTCAAAAGGGTCAAGAATGTCTCCTGCAGAGTTCTCACTACGTCTTCAGCATGGTATATACCGGAAGTTGCCTGCGAGTTGATGCGGTGCTGATGTTCGCTGGTCTCATGCAGGTATTACCGGCGGTTTTGCCCCGCCAACACCATCTGCCATCCACACTCTTACTAAATCTAAGGAGCAGAATCACGTATTAATTGCTTCTGCAACTCGCGAAGACGGCTCTCCGTGCTTGTATACAGCTACTTCGAAATCGATCAGTTTGGAGGCTGATACTCCAGACTCAGAAACAATGCTCATAGGCGAATTATACAGCATCCTAAAGAGCATTCCGACAGAATCTCCGCCAGGATCGGACGATATATATGGTTTGGACACTAGCATTGCCTGGTACAGCGATGACTTGACATGGATAAATGGCGGACCTTCTGGTTGTGTCAGAGGAACAAGCGCAATACAAGCTAGTGCCGAGGACAAGGCGAAGTTCAGACGTGCTGTGGGCATCGTGAATGAACTCATCTTGAAGGCACAGTAAATCCCACGAATACAATTACTATATTGCAGATACATATGAATAGTCTTGAGCTCGTGCCGAAAGGTCAGTGGCCCCTTCATTGTGCATCTAGATATCTCATATGATTGACGAGAATAAAGCAGTAAATATCATTACGACGGACGGTTAGTTCCTCGGAAATGTCGAACATGTTTGAAGGCAAATGCAACAGGAGCGTTTGAATTTCATACCATTCAAGCCAGAATGATATGCGCTTTCGCAAGACAAGGAGCAATTCATATGCTAAAATTTGCAAAGTAACGCCACGTATCAGTGCCCTATTTCTTGCGAAGTATATAGATTTTCGAGCTCTTCATCAAACCAAGGTTTCTTAAAGCTAGCTCCTTGGACGAAGTGCCGTAAGCTCACAATCAAGGATGCTACTTCCTAACTTCACAAGAAACTCGCGTGCTATGTACACAAGCCACGCTTTTCATTTTTTATATATTTTAATTTGTTTGATATTCTGCTCTGCTCTTTAGATGAGTCACTGCAGATTTGGGGTTCTAAGTGAACATGAAATCAAATGTTTTACAGCCTGATGTCAGATATGATGTCAAGCTATGAATACGTCAACTACTACCGAGCTACTGTGGTTAACCATTTCTCACGTTAACCGTTTGAATCAACCGGATATGCATATTGCCTCCCATAAACCGGATTTACAAACACAGTATTCCACAGAAGATTATGCCTATGCTCTTTAATGGATAGTTGGGATTCTCTAATGGGACCATTTAGTAGTCTACAGGGCATTGTTCAACCCATATCTGTCTATGTCCGATTCAGGCATTCTGTGAGATATGTTGCATACATTTCTGGAATGGCCATAATTCGTCAATTGTATGTATAGCTTCTCTGCAATCCCATGCCAGTGGACAGGCTCTTCATCCATATCAGAACTTCAGAAGATTAGGGTGGAGCGAGGCGCATATTAATGTATAATCTTGTGCATAAACTAGCATTCAATCAGTGTCGACCGATCTTCGGACAGGGTTGATTCTCCCGGTCTTCGTTCAGATCGGTTGGTGTAGCGTTCTGGTCTAGATGGGTCTAGACTACAATCTTTTCAGATCAATTGCTAAAGGTGAATATCTCATAGATAGTGTCGTCAAACTCACGGCTTTTCATACATTGCGAGATTCATACACAGGGAGACGCTGTGATATTGGCAGACCGCTCAGAGTTTAATCCTACTTACACATACAACAAGCTTACTTATGAATGTCCGCTCTTTGTTCGAAGCTGTCGTAGGCCTTTTGTCTTATCTGTAACTGTCATGGAAAGTAATTTCCATATCGTTTCATCAGTTTGGAGCTTGTGAGAATACTAAGAGTTGCTCTTCAATTGAAAGATACGCTCTCCATATTTGCTTTGTTCCCAGCCAGAACCTGAACATTCAAAGCCCAATTTGGCTGACTGGCTTCTTCTCTAGTACTCATCTTTCAACATACAAAGCTTAATTCTTTTTCGTTATTCTAATTTAAGTATTATACGTACTTGGAATGAGCAAATATGTCCCATAGGATTTTGAGCCATACGAGTTTTGGCTGGTGCTATTCGGTTCTGTCTGACTCCCAAGAGGCCTCGGAGCGCTGTCAAGTGGTACACCTGAAGATTCACGGAAAAGCCCGTCATACGATCTGCTCTAGCTTCCACCCCAACTTTATTTGTCTATTCCGCTTCCGGTCCAATAGTTACATAATTCGTCCCAATTTATCTGCATGGCGCATTGAAGACGCTTTACTGGCAGAATTCCACTTCAGGTATAATTGGAGAGGGCAGCGATTTATTTCCGTGTACTTCGTATATTTATTGATTGACAATCATCACCAAATACGTCCACTTCCAACCGATCTTTTTGCTTCTTTACGAGTCTTAGTGAGGAACCGGAACCTTCTCTTCAGCCTTATCTCCAACGTCCAAAGCCACTAGAATTCTGGACACCATGTTATATGCTGCTGCGGTTGTAGTCAGTTCGAGCATCTGCTGGTCATTTTCTAACTTGGATCGCAAATTGTTGAAAACGGATTGCGGAATCTCCACAAATCGTGTTACATAATCGGTATAGACCATGGCTGCAGCGTGCAATGGCGACAATCCCGTAGCTGCGTCAGCGTTCAAATGTTCGAGCAATGCGGGAACAACGGATATGTCTCTGACAAGCAAGAGCTGAGACGTGCTTAGCCCCGCCTTCCGCGCGATTGGCTCGTGTTGGATCCTGAGAAGGAAATAATGAGTATTATTAGTCGAGATCTAGATGGATTATTGAATCGGTGCCAGATAACATGCCATTCGTAGGATGCAGAATTCAAGGCTGCTACACGCAGAATCTGTTGGCGATTATTAGTCAAACTCCTTCATTTGCTTTACTACCATTCAACTGACTATCAATTCCCTGATGTCATCTGGTAAGCTGCTTGATGTACGAACCGCCTTTAAGAGCGCATTGTAACCTTCTGCGATCGTTGGAGCGTTGAGGCTTTATGAATTATTCGATCTATTCGCATCGATAGTCATAAGTAATCTATGTATGCTTACAGTACGCCATCCAATTCGGTCAGTTCCTCGCCCTTTCGCCGGAGCCTAATACTGTCCGCGATAGCCGATTCCCCGCGCTTCGGGAGGACGTATGGAACTCGAGGCATGTAGTTGTCGTAACAAATACTTCAATGATAGGGAAATTAAGATGATGTGGGTAAGTGGAGAGAATATCGGTTAGCACACGCCCGACCTTCGATGGCAAATTCCGTAAGTATGCCGATCCCGGCGGAGCCTATTTATATAACTACATTTCTATTGATGTTATTTCTCCGTGAATCTTGGTTAAGAGAATCATTGCTAAATCTGATCTTACAGTAAGGTCCATATGACTAATGAATCAGGCCGACGCTCAGGACAGAGAAAACCGAGAGTCCCTTGTAATACAAGTCGCGAAAACTCTGGTATGCAAACGCCCTACATAAACGGAAAATAATATATCATGTTTAGACACGTACTAGTGGAGTGTTTACCTTGTCCTTTAACTTCTGTGTGCTTACTTGAGCCATGCTTTAAACCTAATCCCCTTCGCCTTGGTACGATCGTTTAGCTTACCTTCTTCCCACGCAACTCTACAACGAGCATGTGGGATACGTAACTTGCAGCTGTGAAATTGCCGTATCTGAACATACGAGACGGAAGATTGAATGCGTCCTGGAAAGCTTCGCTCTCATGTTCATCCGAGACATTGCTTCTAATGCAATGTCGGCGATGAACAGAGGGCACGCTTAGTCGCCCACAGCAACCTGCTAGGACAAGGCGGGCCCGCTGATAATCGCTAACACCTGCATCGGAAGAAGCATCCCGTCTGTTAGGGAGATGTTGTTGAGGCTAGTACAACCATGCTGCCATACGTTCTGTCGACAGCATGCTTTATACGTTTTCTGGTTGGGCTACACTCGGAACGGAAATAGCTGATACTATCATATTACAGCCTATATCCTTACGGGATTGCAAATTTATGCAGCACGTCCCCAACCTTATGCAGAGCTTGTTAAGAATTAGGGTCTGGAATCTCGATCGCTATGATACTACTCGCAAGTGCTGTACCTAGATCTCATATTGTTTCTATTCATGGTCACCAGACCAACCAACCCAATCATCATTAGTCTGCATATATAATGACACGCTGTTCAGACACGAAACTTTGGCTTGTATTTCGACCACGAGGCATTAGGCGAGTCATGCCTTTTAGACAACACAAAGCACCACAATAAAAGTCGGGAAGGCAAAAAAGTTTTGTCCGTCTTGGCTAAACTCATCTGACGCTCGCAGTAAGATAATTAAGAAATCAACTATCCGCATATGCCCGAACTAATGCGTAATGTAGACCGCGTACTCGTGGTGATATAACGTCCCGGGGTTTGTAACAGCGTGTATCATAACACTTCTTCATCGATTACCCGTCGGCTCGTAGTTTACTATGTCCTGCTGGTGACTTGCCAGCAAGCTGCTAAGGCCCGGAAGTCTGTCAATACAGTCCATTACTTCGATGTCATTTAATTCGCCCGAGAGAAGGTGATCAAAAGGGCGCAGTTGACTCTGGAAGATCGGAAAGTACTTTCGATAAGACATCGGGGCAGTTTTGTCCTTGTTCCTCCTTTTGAGTTTAGCACAGATTTCTGCTTGTTACCACAACACACGTGTTGGGGACGACATGCTGGGATGATGTATAATAAAATGGAAGCTGAGAAATGAAACAAGCGACTCACTTGTACCGGGAATCTCCACATATTCTGAGACCAAATCTTTGGTTGATGTCTGTTCCAAAGTCAAGCCGGCTACAACTGAGTTTCTAGCAGTGATCTATGATAAGCAAGCGCCGAGGGACAAACATCGTACAACTTACGACATGGCGTTTTCAAGTTCACTAGGATTAGAAGCGACAGGCGCCTCTCGCAAAGCGGACGTGACATTTTTTGTCTAAAATATTGTTATTAGAACGGAAAGGGTTATGGAGGAGACACAAGCATTAATAAATACTATAGAACTATTTTTTGTGGTTAACTACAACGTACTGTGCTCTTCTCCCGCGAAGGACAATGTAAAGGAGATGCCGTGGAAGAGATTCCCACGCAAACGAATCTGTTAGTGTTTCCAAGAAACTAAAGTTAATGTACGCTTCCAATTACGCGCAAAATGAGTGGGAAGTCCGGATCAGCGCGATGAAAAAGGAATATGAATCGATGTCGGGCAAATTATTGGCCTTTTTGACTTTGACCAAAGAAACAGTGAAAACGTAAGCTAATTTGTACGGCAGCGTGTCTCATTCGCACAGCTCACGTCAGGACAGGCCTTTATCTCCTGTGGTGGCTACCAGCAAACTTGGCGCGAAGGTTGGTAATTCTATGAATGAGCATATGAGCATTTTCCAATTCCTGTAGATCGGTTGAAGATTAAAACGAAAATGGACGTCACCATTTTTCTGTGTTTCCCTAATCCAATGCGAGTACTGGTCTCCTTCAAGAACTGATTATTGTGAGCATGACCGGCAAGTAGAGTATGCAGACTGGCAGAGTGCGAAAAAGTGCCGGCCGATTCGACAATTTTCAGCTGTATAGTCATCCAGAAGGAACGAAAGGATTTTGCTATGATGGTGTAAAACCTAGCCCCCGAGCCAATGTAGGAAGTTTGCAGAGTGGTTCTCCCCATTCACATATCGGGACAATGCTAGGTTCCATCGGTGCCTGTTCCTGGTTTTTTACGACCACATTTTGGAAACACTTGAAAAAATACAGTTACACAACATTGGGACTGCAGAGCGAATCCCGCATTTGAAACGACACATGAGAAATAACAGACAAGACCGGAAGGACGATGAAATACCTTTCTTGATATGGGCAGACAAATCATGAGTACGGACGTCACGGTTGTGCAATCCCGCTGCGATAACCTACGGACGTTCAGGTCGAATAGGGGTTTTAAACAACGTTCAACAACGTGTTAGTTCAAGTGCAATGCCGGACTAAGCGAAGAAGCAAGCACAATTATGAGATTGAGCTCGGCCGGGAGAACTCAATCATGGCCATTTCTTCTAGTCTAGGGAATGAGAAACTGCGACGCGGACGCACTCCTGGGCAGCTTAATTATTTCTGAGTCATGCGTTGGCGAACGGTTATGACACAGCTCCATCGGGAGATACACGAGAGAGTGGTCACCCAGGTATAGCACCGTGACTTGGAAAGAAGGTCGATAGTAATGTCCGCAAACAGGGAAAACAGTGGGGACTTGAATAATATCGAGAAGCGCCTTCCAGTGAGGCACACTTTTCTGGCTTTGATTCAGGTCACCTAATAACCAGAAGCAATGTTTGAATCGGACAGAAGCGCTAATTCGACATGACATAGGTAAGCCGGATAATAGTGGAAAAATAAACCTACGGAAGCCGTAAACCGCATCCCGAAAGTGCGCAGCACGTGGCCAAATTAGGGAATTAATTAATAGCATCAAAGATTCGCAGCCTGTGTTTTGTAGATAGATGCCCTCGGAAGCTAGGTTTCTACAAGCACATCAGCCGGTCATGAGCGCGAAAGCGAAGCGTCAGCGTCCCGCATTACAAGTGCTTGAGAATAGCAAGTGAAACAGTCGCTTCGTACCGCTTGTTGAGTACCCAAGAGAGTCACGACGTTAAGGACTAGGGACGTCAGGGGTAGGCTCCATTGACTTGTTAATGAAGTGAGGCAAGCAAGCAAGAATAAGAATAAAATTACGGAGACATAAAAAATGGTGTAAATTACATAAGACGACGCGTTTGGTCGTGTTTGGCCGTGGAAACGTCACAAACGCGCTACTCGACGCGTTACTGCGACCTCTTCCATAGTCTATCATCGACTTTTCTGTAAGCGCGCTCGTTGGTCAAACATACTGATATGTACGGGAGTAAGTCACAGATTCGAAAATGTCCTTTAGAAGTATCATGACGCGAGGTACCTAAGATGATTATGGTGGTGGCTTTATGGCTAATAGTTCACCGCGAACAAGTAGCCAGAACAGTCCTGGAGGAGAACGCGTACGCCTTCCTTTGTACCCCATCGTATAGCGCCACTAATTCTTCGATATGTTAGCGAGCTGCCAGTCAATCCCTTCGACCTGTGACTATAAAGCAGGTTTTGAAAGCGGACCAGGCGCACTCCGATGCGGAACTTTACATTGACAGAACAGAAGTCGCGCAAGTGAGGCGAATCAATACTATGCATTGATAAATAACGCTGAGATAGTAAATTACTACTGATACCAGATTACGGTTGTCGCCCAAGTTATACTTGTCGCGAACCAGGCAACTAATAATGTGTATCATATTGACGATGGTACCGGTCGCATCGAGGCCAGGGTATGGACAGACGGGTCCGGAGATGAGAATCAAACAGACGATCATGACGGTGTCTCGTCAGTAGCGCTATACCAAAGCTGCCATTATATTACCGAAACGTTCTGATATTGATTCTTAGTCCTGGATCATATGTCCGCGTAACGGGTGTTCTTAAACACTTCCAAAACAAGCGTTATATCAATGCGTCGAATATTCGTCCCATAAAAGATGCGCACGAGCTGTACTTTCATTTAGAGGAAGTCATGTATGTAACATTGCAATTACGCAATGATCAGGTTAGCCCGGGTAGTCTATTTCTTATTATCGTGTTCACTTATAAGTCATCGAGAATAGTTATCTAACTCAGACAAGGCGGAAGATGCAAACGGATCGTTTGCTGCATCTACAACACTGGGAGGTGGCACGAGTGCAAATTACTCAAATTATACATCGCATCCGACGGCAACGAAAAGCGATCAGTATCCCGGATCCACACCCCTCCAGCGTCGCATTACTCAATTTATTGCAACGATAACAGCTGACGAAGGCGTTCATGTCGCAAAAATTGCCCGAGAGATGAAAGTTGATGCAGAGTTGGTCAGGTACGTCCATCGTGCTTCGTAGCTTTGCCTCAAGCAAGAGTAACTTACGCTTAATATTCTTTTTCCAGCGCGGCATTAGAAGACCTTTTGAACGATGGCCATGTATATACTACAATCAATGAGTCCCATGTCAAACTTGCTTAGTTCTGTTTCATGCCCTTTACTGGATTGTAGCAACGTCTTCCACGAATCAATGTATAATTCTCGATACTCTTCATTAGCACTCAACGTGATGACGGTCCGTACGAAGCTACTTCGGCAACATTTTGCGCCTTTGCCGGACATCAACGTGTCTCCCTGTTCTTGGAAGTTACATGCTCAATAACCAAACTACAATATAATTATCTGGGAAGAGAGTTACTAAAGGAAAACTTGTCACGACCTGACTGTTGCTGTGGCTTGTTGCTAATGTTTATGCTGCACACGATATGCCTATTTAAATATACTGGTAGCCATGATGACCTGGTCCGATAGGCCGATACAGCAACCCGATCAGACCAATCGATTGCTAATCGGTCCCCCAGATATATGGATGAATGGTCTGATCTTGTTACAAAAATGACATTATTCTATGCTTCTGGCTCGACAACAGGGCTAATCCAAAGCCTTGTATGTTGAACACTATCGAGTGGTTTGGAGGGGAAGAGAGTAATGAGGTAAGCGTATCAATGGATTTATACGCAATTCGATATCTGAAAACTGCATGAGCCCGTCTTTCGCTAATGTCTCTTGCAGTTTATATTTGATGACGCAAATACCCGAATACTGTGCAGCACAAGCAAGGAAAGCCTAATCCAGGAATTCTGCCTTACAGACAATGATATTCTGGAAGTGCATGCGACACTCAAGGTTCTGAGTCGGGTTAATTCATTGAAGTATTCCGCATAAAGGACGCTGTAACGGATGCAATGAGGAATGAAACTATCGCTCAACACGCCTGCATGCATGAGTCGATGTCATATGCATCTTTGTTGTTCTCATTTCTGCACGTCCTTCTGAAAGCCTCACGGGAAAGCTCTATTGTAGAGATGCTGGATTACATATAAGCAATCACAATAGCAATAAGTAACGGAGCGCCCTCGTCCAATATAATTTAACTGCATTCTATCAGTTCTTTTTACTTGAATCATATGTAACCTAGTCTATCGGGTGCAATTCGGTAATATGAAGATCGTCTTCCGACATCTTGCTCACCAGGAAGTCCAAACTCTGCATCTCAACTAATAACCGCTTACTGCACAATTTGGCAAATTCACATGCTCCTCTAAGCATATCATCACCTATATGGCCAGTAAACAAATTTTATCCATATTCATTCCAAACCTAATCTATCGTCTACAGCATCTACACCTTCCCGTACAGCATAAATCGAGGAGATACATGGTGCCACGATGCTCACTTCTATTTAGCCGCCACTGTATCGCCTTTGTGTACTTCGGAGAAATTCTGGCCAACGATCTGGCTTGTTTCGCTAGCCTTCGAGATCGAAGTGACGCAATCAGCTGTGTTTTTCGCTATACTTTCATCTCACTCGGCCGAAGGCTTCCTGGTCAAGTATTCCAAGATTTCGCGCCATTCCCGTCAAACTGCAGCCGAACTTTACAATACTTCATCCCTCATTCCGTTGTATGGCTTCTACTGATCAAGTTACATCGGGGATATCCATGAAGCAATCCATTGTTTATTGCCGTGATGTGATTTCATCTATCGACTTCCCAGACTAAAGTGTCAGTTCTAGGCAGTCCAATCGTCATCTGATCTCTTGCTTATATTTAGCTCACCAATGATGCGTTGTGAATCTCTCGAGAACCACTCCTCTTTCTGTAACCAGACAAAAATTCCTATGAGTACCGGCTGCCGGCTGCCGATAGTAGCTTGAGACTTGAGGAAGACTTTCGGTTCTGCTTGAAGGTAATCGCTTTCCCGCGTGACATGTACTATCTTGGTCCTACATCTCCTCCTTGAACATCATGTCTGGGAACAAGTCATTCATGCTCAGTGGAGTCTTGTCTACGTCCTTCACCGACAGACCGATTCCGGAAAGTAAGTTTTATGCTTCACTCGTGTTACCGTAATGCTGCTGACTTTGATCTTCTTAGTAACTGATGATGAAGTCCTGATAGAGGTCAAGAAGACTGGTAGGATACTTGTACTTCCCCAATGGTCTTGACCTGACTTTAGCCTTTAGGAATTTGCGGCTCTGACGTAAGGGTTATTGGATATAGCCTACGGATAGACTTTCATCAGCCAAAAGCTACACTTCTACGTTGAAGGTAAACTGGGTGAAAAGCTCGTAACAGAACCGATTGTCAGCGTTCACACTATTCTAATCGGACAACTGGCTCATTGGTTTTTAGGTTCTGGGCCATGAATCTTCTGGGGTGATTGTGAAGGGTAAGTAAGTATAAGCGAGTGGATGTTAGAATGTCTCATTTCTGCACCAACTCTCCAGTCGGACCGAAAGTCGACAGCTCAAGGGTTGGCGAACGAGTCGCCATTGAACCGTGGACACATTGCCGTATCTGCGATCTTTGCAAGTCCGGAAGTTATCAGGTTTTTCTGAACCCTTGAGTCTTGGATCGTATCTCATGTTGTCTCGTCTCGTCTCGTGCGTCTAGTTGTGTCTAGCTTGTTATTCACCAAGGCGCGGGACCTTGTCGCGTTATTACAAGGTGACGAGTGACCTG
This sequence comes from Fomitiporia mediterranea MF3/22, assembly GCF_000271605.1. Classification (NCBI taxonomy): domain Eukaryota; kingdom Fungi; phylum Basidiomycota; class Agaricomycetes; order Hymenochaetales; family Hymenochaetaceae; genus Fomitiporia; species Fomitiporia mediterranea. The sequence goes on along the minus strand of NW_006760392.1, from coordinate 3,115,641 downwards.
GCGTATAAATTGCCAGATAATCTCAGTTTTGAAGATGGGGCAATGGTAAAAAAAAACATATCTGCTGCTCCTTTCTTTCAACCCTAACTTAAGGTTAGATGGAACCGTTAGCTGTTGCCGTACATGCCATATCGTCCATCGCCAAGATGCGCGCAGGACAAAGTGTCGCCGTCTTCGGCTGCGGACCCATAGGTCTTCTATGCATGGCGGTCACACGGGCCCTCGGTGCCTCACGTATCCTCGCCATCGACAACAACCCATCCCGAATCGAGTTCGCAAAGAAGTACGCCGCAACAGACACATTTACGGTACCTGAATTTCTTCCAAATGAGAGCAAGATGGACTACTCGAAGCGATCGTCTAAACTCTTGAAGGAGATGCTTGGCATGTTGGAGAAAGGGGGGAACGAAGGCTTTGACCTCGTCCTAGAAGCAACCGGTGCCGAGACGTGCATCCAGATGGGTATACTTGTAGCCAAGCCCGGAGGAACCTTTGTTCAAGTATGAGCGGTGTCCCCCGTATCTCCCCCAATCATTCCGCCAAGTTGGTCTCGAGCTAACGATAACGCCACTTGTCAGGTTGGAATCGGGATTACTGAAGTGACCGTTCCTATAACCGTTCTTTTGACGAAGGAGCTCACTATGAAGGGTACTTCACGTTATGGGGTACGTATTTACTTGTTGTCGACTTGCCGCGTTTTAGCTTTCCACTGAGTTGGCGTCGAGCCCGGTGATTATCCGCTTGCCATTGCCCTGGCTTCCTCGGGAAAAGTTGATCTGACGCCTTTAGCAACGCATAGGTAGGTTCAGCGCGACATTGACTTCTCATCTAATAAATTGGTTTTGACGAACAGGTTCGAATTTGACGATGCCGTTGCTGCATTGGAGACAACTCGAGCAGGCATAGATGCACAAGGAAATCGCGTGTTGAAGACCTTCATATCGGGTGTAACGGCGTAGTCCTCACACCTCACGATTCCCGCAAAGCAAAGCCAAACCAAACCTGCATTGTTGATAGTAAATGAATAAATACATGTCAGATATGATGGTTAGCGTAGAAAAATAAAGGCAATGAACGTCTATTCTACACAGCTGTATACAAGAGTCAGTGTTTTAACCAAGAAAGCATAAGCAAGAACCAGTCCGATATGCCTGTTTGTACATCCCCTCCGCTCACTTGTACATCTTTCCGGAATATTGCGGAAGAATACATTACTGCGCGAGGTGTGATTCGATTCCGAGAACCAGTCCGATATGTTACTTTGTACTTCCCCTCTGCTCACTTGTACGTTTTTCCGGAATATCGCAGAAGAATTCTTCATTACGCGACGCGTGATTCGATCCCGCGTTTAAGGGCTTCATAAAGGCAAAAACATATAAGCTACTCATTTTTCACTTCCGAGGAAAACGAGGCAAAGCTCACCATCACAGGTATCTTTTGCGTCACCGAAGAGCATCTTCGTTCCCGGCATGTAGAACATAGGGTTCGGAACATCGGCTAGAAGAAGAAAAAAAGAAGTGGAGAAACAAACAAGCGTTCAGACTTATCTCCGATAGAAAAACAAGGCAGAAACAAATGAAAGCGGCCATAGCAGGATTTGGGTTTAAAATTTAGGCTCACCATAGCCACTTGCCATTCCACGCTTCATGACGATCACTTGCTTGCTCTTCCACGCATGTAGCACCGGCATACCCGCGATAGCAGAGCCAGGCTCTAGCGCAATCGGGTTCACGGTGTCATTAGCGCCAATTACTAGTGTTACATCCGTTTCGGAGAAATCGTCGTTAATTTCGTCCATCTCCAATACGACTAGAATACAAGAATGCAACGAATTAGCTCGCGAATAGATCAGCGGGTTAGGAACGGGAAAGAAACAAACGCACTATCATATGGAACAGAAGCTTCCGCGAGTAGGACATTACATTGTCCTGGCATGCGTCCAGCGACTGGGTGGATAGCGAATCGCACATTAATGCCTTTTGATCGCAGTATTCGAGTGATGTCAGAAATTGCGTATTGAGCTTTGGCGACTGCCATTCCGTAACCAACGACCTGTCATCAATGTGTCAACAAACCAACGGAAAATTTATTGAATGTAAACAAGGGTGATCATGTACCAGAATAACATTCTCGGCATTCATCAGGGCTTCCACGGTCTCGTCAACAGACGTCTTCGTTATCTGACCCTCGATCTTGTAATCGCTCTGTGCAGGAGCCGCGATTCCTCCGAATAGAACGTTCGTCAGGGATCTGTTCATCGCAACGCACTGGCATACGGGTAAGTCACTGCATGCATTTCACAATTATGATGGGAATTTACCATGATGTACGAAAGAATGGAACCGCTGACTCCGATAAGCGAACCTACTGTTGTAAGGAGTGGATTGTCAAGCATGAACCCTTCGGCTACGAGTGCAAATCCTGAGTACGCATTCAAGACAGTGATAACGACAGCTACAAAACGAAGTCAGTCTTGTAAAAGAGAGAATAATCACAACTACTACATACGCATATCAGCTCCTCCAATGGCAGCCGTCGTCGTGTATCCTTTGAGAAAACTTAGCACAGTATTCGCTGCGAGACATCCAGCGGCGATGAACGGTGCTTTGGGCGCCATAGTCACAAAAGCACCCATCGTAGCAAGGTTTGCTCCCAGAAGTGATGAGTTGATGAGATGTCTGCCGGGTAGAACGAGCGGGCGTGAGGACATGCGACCAGCAAGTTTGAAGAAAGCAACGATGGAGCCCGTGAAAGTGATACCACCTATAGTTCAGAGTCAAAGTAAGAACATTGTTCCCCCTTTCTATTAACGGGATCGAGCAATTACCAATGAGGACACCGAGATAAGCTGTCACAAGATGCAGAGTAGAGAGATGGCTGACGTCGCCGAGCACGCTACCGATACTTGTTAACACGGCGGCAAGGCCGACTACTGAGTGCAGCGCGGCCACCATCTGTGGAAGCTCAGTCGGAGTGATACGACGACCAATTATAGCACCTATTTTACAGGTTATTGCACGACCATAGGATGAATGCAGTTAAAAGCCTACCAATTATGCTTCCAATACCGGCAAGACCAGCGAATTGAGTGAGGACCTCTGGAGAGAACCCAACGGCGAAAAGTGACGAAAGGATACCAGAGGCAACACCCAAGATACCCAGGATGTTACCTTGTCGGGCAGTTGTCTGGGACGCAAGACTAGAAATCGAACCTGAGAAACGAAGTGTAAATCAACACGACAAGCGAAATAACAATAATGCATGTAGACTGCTCACTAATGCACAGAACGCTGCTGACCAAGTATCCAGCCTGCACCAGACCGGCCATACCGGTGGTTGCCGCAGCGATGTACCCACCGCCGAACAATAAACCAGGAATCGCATACAGCCAAGGATATTCAGGAGGATCAGTTGGTCCTAAGACACAAAGTAAGCAAGTATCTAATAAGGTACGAGTTATGAGACTCACGTTTGAACATGTCAAGCATCCGCTTCGTAATCACGAATCCTCCAGAAACATTAACGAATGCCAGAAGAACCGATAATGCTCCAAGTGCTTGCGGGATTGTACCAGGGAAATATCCACCACCCATAACGAACAATCCACCGACACCGACCATACCTTAATCGCAAAGTCAGAACCTGATTCTTTTTTAACTATGATAATGTAAGTAAAATCACTGACCTGAAATAGCATTGGTAACACTCATCAAAGGCGAATGCAAAGCTGGTGTTACACCCCAAACGACTCGGTATCCAATAAGTCCAGCAAGCCCAAACGTGAAGACATTACTCATGAATTCCGGTCCAGTAGCCTTGCCAAGTGCAAGTGCTGTACCCATACCAGCCGTTACAGTCGCGACGTCACGTGTTGCCTGCTGCCATGGTGTTATCGCTTTCGTCTCGGCTTCTTTTGCAGTTTGTGTAGGTGGAGCGGGAGCTGGGGGAGGTGCTGGACGAGGTGCTACTGGGAGGATCTCGCCGTTGTACGTTACGATTGAGCCGCGCACGACTTCGTCTGTGAGGTCTACACCGAAGTGCTTTTCTTGAGGCGAGATAGATAGCAGGAATTTCGTGATATTGTTAGAGTAGAGAGTGGATGACTGGGTAGGCAGACGAGAAGGCAAATCCGTATAACCTTAGCATACAGTTAGCATAAATGATTTGGAACGAAATTATCAGCTCGTCGTACCGATCACTTTAACACCATTGCTGATTGCCAATTGACCTGGAACTGTTGCTGCGCAGTTACCGCCTGCTTCCGCCGCGAGGTCGACAATGACAGAACCTGGTTTCATAGCTGCCACCATCTGCAGAAACGCATTCCAATCATTAGCCCGAACAAAAGAAAAATCGGATAACAAAACGAACCTCGCTCGTAATAAGCTTCGGAGCCGGTCTACCAGGTATAAGAGCAGTCGTAATAACGATATCAACATCCCGACATTGTTCCATGAACAACTTCATCTCAGCCTCGATGAACTCCTTGGACATCACTTTCGCGTAACCGCCAGTACCGGAGCCTTCTTCTTTGATTTCGACTTCGAGGAATTCGGCGCCGAGAGATTGGACCTGTTCTCGTGCGGCTGACCGAGTGTCGAAACCTCGTACGATCGCGCCTAGACGGCGAGCCTTAGATAAAAGGTTGAATCAGCTGCTATACCATGTTCCAGAAGATGAAGGTCTTACCGTGGCGATAGCGCTCAGCCCTGCTACGCCTGCACCAATTACCAAAACCTTGCATGGAGGGATCTAGACGGAGGTTAGCGAATTTCGAATACACAAGCACGCTCCAAACGGACTTTGCTGTAATTTCAGTTAGATAACGGATTCCTAATCTCAGAATTCTTACTCACCCTGCAGCAGTCACCTGTCCCGTTAAAAACCGACCGAAATGATTAGAAGCTTCCAATACAGCTTTGTATCCAGCGATATTTGCCATAGAGCTACGCTTTTCAGTTATTTCATATTCTTCTTCGTAAGACGTAATGGACATACCTGAGCGCGTCAAAAACTTGTGCACGAGAAATCCGGGGTATCATATCCATAGCGAAAGATGTTGCCTTGCGTGCGGCCAGCGCTTCCACAAGTGCTTTGTTTTGTGCAGGGTACATGAACGAGATGAGTGTTCCACTCTCGCGTAGAGCGTCCACCTCCTTATTCGGTCCATCAAGGCTGGGTGCCCGGACTTTGAGGAGGATGTCACTGTCCTTCCAGATAGCACCGCGATCAACAATCGTCGCGCCCGCTTTCGCGTAAGCATCGTCTGTAAACTGCGCCTCGGAGCCCGCGCCATGTTCGACTAGCACGCGTGAGAAACCCTTCTTGAGCAAAAGGGCTGTATTCTGCGGTGTGATGGCTACACGTCGTTCGTTCGGGAAAGTTTCCAATGGTACGCCGACTGTCAATGAGGAATAAGGAATGCCTGGAGTTTACGTGGGTAAAAATAAGCGCAGTTAGAATATCCTTAGCTCCGTTGAAAGTTTCGCTCGTTCGTTCCGGCTTACCAGTTATTTTTGGCTGAGCAGGTTTCACCTCATTGTGAAGTCTGCTCGTCGAGTGATAGAAGCGACAGATGTCATTGAACGCTAGACGCGCTGTTAGAGTTCGAGAACGTATGCAAATCAGTGATTTGAACGTACCAACACGCGCTAACTTGGTTGCTCGCGGCAATGGCCTGCGGCTGGTTGTTACGTAGGTCCATGCACAACGCGCCGTGATAGGCGCCATGGGTGGTGTCGAGAGCATCGCTCGACGCTGGGAGTCGAGACGATGGCGATGAGGATGGATAAAGACTTTGTGCCAGCTGGCGAGGAGAGGGATGGGTAAGTAAATGCTGCGATAATGTCCACACGATCACGATACGCAAATAGCCGAGGTAAATCCGGGGCCCCGCGCTATCATCAATCTTGAGCAATTTTTGCAGAAGACAAAGAGTGCGAGTTAGAGATAGCCCGAGATAGATCCTTATACAAAAAGGCACTACTAGTGGTATTTAAAATTTAACGTGGTCTGTAATAATCTCAATTGATCGTTATTTATTTCGTTCCTAAAGGTAGACTTTCTATTCCACTCAACACAGTAACGCTAATCCACAGGACAGTTGTTCCCACCAGACCAAATACTACCAAGAGTCTATTTACCAGGGTAAAAGCTCATGCTAGGGTTGATTCATCAATCTAAGTAGTGTCTGGTGACCCTTTACTTTTCCAGTGAATGTGAGGAACCCTCACATCTGGATTCTGGAATGCGTCTTTTTGCTTTGTGGTCACTGACGCAGCAAACCATCGCTGGCCTCCCGAAAGCATGTCACTGTAGCAATTATCTACATATATTTTATTTATTTATTTTAACTCTGAGTGCTTGTCAGTGTTTCAGGTGCTTGCAGGGAGGTTTGTTTGGCCCTGTTTGGCCCTGTTGAGGCGTTGTTGACGTGACTCAATGACTGGTCTGATGATGCAACACGCCCCGCGACGCGTCTCCTCCCGTGTCCACGATGCTACGCAAGCAGCCTGTGACGCCAGACGGCAGACCTGTCGACCGGCTTCAAGAAAGTGTTCGCGTCAACAAGCCATTCAGACCTCCATCTTTTACCAAGACTCGTGAACAACCACAACGGAAACGAAGGCGGGTATCGTACAAGGACGCTGGCGGCGACCAAGATGATTCGGACGACGATGACAAGAAGAAGAAACGCAGAAGAGATGAGAATGGACCTCCTGAGCTTGACTTGGCCGCTCATGATCTCAAGCGATTTCCGAAGTTTGAGCCTAAGCCTTTCCAAAGTGTCGTGGCGCGCAGGTTCTCGATACCATGCATGACGAATAGCAAGGGCGAGATTGTACCAACCGTCCTGTCGGGAGTCTCGTTGGGTATTCGACCCCTGGCTGTGCTGCTACCGCGTCCTCTCCATGACCCGATGGAAGATCACGCCATCGTGTTGTACGACCCTACAATTGATTATAAGGAAACAGACGAAGAAAAACGAGAACGGGAGAAAGAAGAGGAGAAAGAGCGATTGGCAAAGGAAGCGGAGGAAAAGACGAAGGGAATGTTTAATCCGCATAAGTCGCTGCGCAAGCTATTGGGCGAGGATCAGAAGAAACAGCAAACAGTACAGAAGGTTGCGGTAGTTCTTGATCCTAAGCTGTCGAAAGTGCTGCGACCGCATCAAATCGAGGGTGTGAAGGTATGCCTTATTGATTTATTCGTGGATTTGGAAGCTCAATACATTCCAGTTCCTGTACCGATGCACAACCGGCATGACGATTGAAAATCAATACGGGTGAGTCGAGTTTAATTACACTTATTCACTAGCTGAGACCATTCAGGTGCATCATGGCCGATGAAATGGGCCTTGGGAAAACACTACAATGCATAGCTCTCATGTATACGCTACTGAAACAATCACCACGCGCTGTGAGACCAACTATCGATAAATGCATCATCGCATGTCCGAGCAGCCTTGTTAGGAATTGGGCTAATGAACTGAGTATGTGAATACCGTTCATTTTCGGGGGTTTCCATCGTTCTCAAGGTAATGAATCGTATTCAGCAAAGTGGCTCGGACCGGAAGCTCCAGGATCCCTCGCTGTTGACGGTAAGGGAACCAAGGCGGAGCTCATTGAGAAGGTTGCGCGATGGGTTGCAGCTAGCGGGAAAACTGTCACCCAACCAGGTAGATTATCTCCCATCATCGAGAGTTCTTTTTGCTGAAAATAAATATTCAGTCATGATTGTTTCTTATGAAACTCTTCGGACCCTGTCGGAGTACCTCGCGAATTGCACCATCGGTTTATTGCTTTGCGATGAAGGACATCGTCTAAAGAACTCTGGTGAGTTAAGGTATTAGTTCACCCTTTTGCAGCAACTGACATGTTCTTGTGCAGATTCACTCACGTTTCAAGCATTGAACGCTCTCAATGTTAAGCGCCGTGTGATACTTTCTGGTACTCCTATTCAGGTGAGGATATGCTACCCATTACTTTATTTACACGCTGACAAGCAAGGCAGAATGATCTATCGGAGTATTTCTCTCTCCTCAACTTTGCCAATCCGAATTACCTTGGCTCGAAAGGCGACTTCCGAAAGAATTTCGAAAACGCTATCATCCGAGGTCGAGATGCCGATGCTTCTGACCAAGTCAAAGCTGCATGCGAGAACAAGCTGAAGGAGCTTGGATCCATGGTCACTCCGTTCATTATTCGTCGAACAAACGACCTGCTCTCAAAATATTGTGCGTACCTACTCAGAAGGGTTATGATTATCTACTGATTATGGTCCCTAGTACCTGTCAAATACGAGCACGTCGTATTCTGCGGTCTTTCTGACTTCCAGCTTGCTCTTTACCGGCTTTTCATCACTTCACCCGAGATTAAGGCCCTTTTACGCGGGACGAACTCTCAACCACTCAAAGCTATCAACATTCTCAAGAAACTATGCAACCATCCCGAGCTTCTCGACCTTCCGAACGACTTGCAGGGTTCCGAAGGTCTTATTCCTGAAGGATTTGTAGGTGCTGGGCAGACTGCTCGTGAAAGAGGGAGAAACCAGGGAGTACGATGTGATTGGGGTGGAAAGTTCCTTGTCCTTGAGAGGTGATTATTCTTATTGGTTGACTAAGTCATGAATGACTGACTTCGTCTAGATTCTTGCATCGCATCCGCACGGAGACTGGTGATAAGATCGTCCTCATCAGCAATTATACGCAAACTCTCGACCTATTTGAGAAACTATGCAGGTCAAAAGGGTAATTCTGCCAGCACATCCGAGAGAAAGAAGCGATGCTGACACGACTGTTGTAAAGCTATGGCTGCTTCAGACTCGACGGGACTATGACTGTCAGCAAACGACAGAAACTCGTAGATCAGTTCAACGATCCAAACCGCCCTGAATTCGTCTTCCTTCTGAGTAGCAAGGCAGGAGGGTGCGGTATCAATCTGATTGGTGCAAATCGGCTAATTCTTTTCGATCCGGGTAAGTTCGAAGTGTATTATCTACTACCATCATCATGGTATTGACGAACGCTGCAGATTGGAACCCTGCTGCTGATCAGCAAGCTCTGGCACGAGTATGGAGAGATGGTCAAAAGAAAGAATGTACGTGCCCTTCATCCATCTCTCGAGACACACTATACTTAACCATAACATCTCTTCTGGCAGGCTTCGTATACCGTTTCATCTCAACAGGAACAATCGAAGAGAAAATCTTCCAACGCCAAGCTCAAAAGCAAGCCCTCTCTTCCGCAGTCGTCGACGCAACAGAAGATGCCGAACGACACTTCTCAGTCGACATGCTCAGACAACTATTCACGTTTAAAGAGAATACATCGTGTGATACGCATGATACGTTCAAGTGTAAACGGTGTAAAGATGGGAAACAGATTATTAGGTCACAAGCACTTTTGTATGGGGATGCTAGCACGTACGTTTTCTACCTTCTTTTTTTGTTTTTCGTCTCCTTTCTGTGATTAAAGGGGAATACTAATGAGGACATCGCAGATGGAATCACTATACCAACCCAGAACTGAAGAATAATCATGATGATCTTTTGCGAGCGGAGGTCGGACTACCAGAAGTTTCTTTCGTCTTCCAATACATTAGTCACTAATAAATTTACCTCGTTTTGGTCGTATTCGTCTTAAGCACTAAACACTGGGAATACCGCATACAATGTCTTGATCACGTAGAAGTAGACTCACCCTGCAATTCTGTACATGTAGCCATAGCGATTTTCTTGCAGAGATTCACTAATTGTACACAAAGATACACAATACATAGATTGTTCACAGCATAGGTCCAAGTGAAAACAAATATTAATCCACCACATCGTCCCAATCGCCCCACTCCTCACCAACAACTCGTACCTTCACCTTCTCCCCAGCCTCACCAAAGTAACTCGCATCATACCACGCCTTCATCTCATCCTCGCCGAACGGTCCGAATACCTGCGTGTCCGTTCCCGCTCCGCTGCCACTCTGATTGCTGGTTGGTGAGCCGGGTACATCCCATTTATATTCGTACTTCACGGCAGGTGGTGTCCAATCTGGTTCGACGTTCCCACCGGAACGTACGGACCGTAGGAGATGTTCGTATGTTTTGTTGTAGATGTCGACGTCTCCTAAGGACATGAGATTTGAGGCGAGGGTTGTGAGGTGTTCGATTTTGGATTTTGGGGATAATTGGGAGAATGAAGTAGGGTGTTCGTCTGCGTGAGGCTTGGAGTCGTTATCCACGTCCATTGAGGGGTCATGAGTTCGTGATTTTTTGTTGCTGGGTTTATGCGAATGTCAAATGAACTTCCGACTCGTAAGACGGCTGCAAGAACAACGCACCTCCTCTCTTTCCCTTTCGCCTTCTTCACTTTCTCGCCAAGTCGAGCAAGCGCCTCCAGCACAGTCTCACCCTTCTTCAACATCGTTAACATCTCCTTCTCCATCTCCTCCTTCCCTCCAGCTTCCTGCGCTTCACGCGCCTCCGCTCTAAGTTTCTCCTTCTCCGCTCGCTCCTGTGCACGTTTCGCCCGCCGTGCTTTCTTTATGGCGCGGTCGTCTGCGTCTTCGAGCCATCGGTCATGAATGGCATGCGGGTCGAACGTACGAACAAACGTCCCATCTTCAGTGAACTTCCCTTCTTCCATTTCCTCGCGCATGTTAAATGACGAGAGTTCGTACCCCATGCCTGCTTTCTTCCGTCGTTCGGCATCGTCTTCGTCCTCTGGTTCGCCTTCTGATTCTTCGCTGTCGTCTTTATCCGATCCGGAAGCTTCGTTAAATTCTTGTCCTTCGATGTCACCTAATCGAAGATACTCCGTCTTTTTCTTCTTGCCCGACACTTCCTCATCTTTCTCCTCCTTGTCTCCAGCAGCAAACATATCATCTTCATCCTCTCCTCCCTCCCCAGCAGCATCCTTCCTCCGACTAAGTACGACACCCTCACCATCATCACTCGAATCAGATTCGTAACCTTCTGTCTTTACGCGTCCTTGTTTACGCGTTACTTTCTTGGAATCTTCGAGTTGTGCGTCCACGTCTTCTGCGAAACGGGCTGGGTCGTCTTCTGGAGAGACGAAGCGTGTTTTCTTTTGTGTTGCGTTTTGTGGGGTTGAGGAGTGCTCTGAAGAGGGCTTTGTGCGTTTCATTGTAGAGTTAATGAGTGTAGACCCAGTAGAGGTGTGAAGAACTTGGGTTGAATGCTCAATGAATTACCCGTCGCCGATCTAATAGTCTTCCCAGAATGGTAGGTACTTATATTCGAGCTGATCAACTTGCCCGCCGTTCATGTTCAACAGAATCTTTCGCGCCGTTGCAATTTGCATCTTTAGGTATGGTGGATGACCCCGAGCTCGTCCTGCACGTCTGGCCAACAAGATGGGACCTTCCATCGTTTACCCCAGCTTGCCTCGCCTCAGTACTTTACTTGCAAGTCATTATACCGGGCAAATTTGTGCTCGAGGAAACAACTAACCCAGATCTCTCACCTGATGGTTCGTTTCAGCTTTCAGTAAATCGATATTAAATACTAAGGATCTGTAGGGCGCTTACCTTACTTGACTCATAGAAATGTTAGCATAGCAAGTTATCCGTCTATTGTTGAGTATGTCGATGGACTTTTGAAGCAAAACGGGTCTTCGTCAGACCGTCAGTCCTTTAACTGTTCCAGTACAGAAAATATTTTAACTAAGTATATCTTTAGAACAGCAGGCTCAAGGAATAGCTTGGATGGCCTACGTATCTGCACACTTGGGAGACTTAGTGGTGAGTCAATCTTCATCTCATTGTGGGTGTTGTATGTATTTCTAAACCGTTTATGATGAACAATGTCAGGCGTGTTCCTTCTTTACTCTCCGACATAATTACTTTGAATGCGTTCGACCCTCCCTTTCCGAGCTCTTCCCGATTCCGTTACGTTACTACGTTCCTGATCGGTTACGCGAAATATACAAGCCTCGCCTCGAGGCGGCTGGCTTATGGACCGTACACACTGAAGAGGCGGAAGAAGAAAAGCGAAAGAAAATGGGCATTTTAGGACTTGCTAGTAATACATCTGTTGAGGAAGCGTTCGGAAAGGAGAAGGTACATTTTTCCACCAAGAGCTCTCGATCCACTCTAATCGAATGGAACAGGTATTAGAGAAGGGACGCGCGGTTTTCGATCTCCTTGCACGTCGTCTCGGTGACAAACGATTCTTCTTAAACAATCAAGAACCGACAGCACTTGACGCTCTCGTTGCCGCACACATCATCCTTCTAACAACACCACTCCCAAACGACCTTCTCCGGAGCCTGGTAACCGAATCGTATCCGTCCCTGCTCACACATGCACGAAAGTTATACGTCCGAACAATCTCCCGACAATTGTCTCACGGACGGTCAGCTAGTTTATCGTCGTCTTACGACATAGTCGAATCAGAAACACAAGTGATTGAGCATGTTGTTCCTCTGCAAGTTCGCTCTACACCGTCTGTACCGATTCCAGAAGTCATAACGTCTCTTCTGCTTCCTGTGTCATGGCGTCCCACTGTCTCTAGTATCGAAACGAAAGACAAATTGGGTGAGGACGAGGAGCCGGTCTGGGAGGGTTGGGCCTTGTTCGGTGCTGGGGTCCTAGGAATCATTGGTTGGGCTCTGTTCCGAAGTTAGTTCATACATCAAGAACCTTAGAGAATATGAGTTAATTCCTACGAGAGAGTCGGACAATTTCATACCACTCGAGTTGCCCCTGCATCTGTCATGGCACTGTCAGGCACTGTATGGCGTTTAAGAATATCAGCCTCATACGGATCTTGATGCAGCCCTAGTTGGCTGCTCATAGTAAACTGCTCTGTTGGTCTGCTTATGCTGAAGCGGTGGTTCCGGAAGGTCCAATCTTTTCCTCACATTGCAAATATTAATTCTCAAAGCACAGGTTACCCTGCTCATGAACCACTGCCCCACCCAACGTGTGCCGACAAGACGCCCCACACAAGTACACAAATGCATCAATCACAGTGCACTTCTCCTTTTGTGACTTGCATGTTGTTAGTGACTTATACAAATGACACCCAAGAATAGTTCAATCAACACGTTGCTGCCTCACCACAGCCTCCAGCCCATGTTTATCATCTCATTCCATTTCTTCTGTTTTCTCCTGCAAACCACTATGGCTCCACAACAACAGATCCTGCATACTCCAGTTTCGAGCAATGAAGGAGGGTGAGTTTGTTGCCATTCTCAGCAGAGACTCAGTCATTAAACCTGACTCAAGGTGTAGATTCATCCATCTTGAAGGCACGTGCACTCTAGAGACCTTAGATGCCCGTTCTGATGCTTTGTGTAGCTATTGATGTTGAGCTTGTTGGCACGCGGCCGTAATCGAAGCTCAAGCTAATACTCGAGGATGAATTGCAGTTCCGATACAATTCGGATGTGGTTGAACAATTTACTTAGATATGTAAAATCAGGAAGCAAAGCAGTTCTCTCGATTTAATACATTAAAGGCTTTCGTCCTCAACGAATGCTCGACCGGGTTGATCTGGATTTCGGCTCACAAGAATTTAGGACAAAGAACATAGTCGCACGGACAGGTATTAGAACAAACTGTGGACTGTTCCTTGGAATAACTGGGCATCTAGGTCGGGAATCTGTCGCTACTATCAATCTATTAATTGGGTCGTCAAAATCAGTATGTCAACTCCAACCCACATTTTGAGTGCGCTTCAATGAAGTGTGTCGTAGGGCCTGGACGTCTCACGTTTGTTAGCTCCTAGGGCGATTAGCGCCCTTGGGATGAAAGTTGCCATGCTTGATCAACTCGATAGGATATTCAAAGTATGTGATCTTGTGCTAAATTTAGGCACGGCAGTATCCGAAGTGAGCTCACAAATTGCTTCTGCCAAATTTACTAATGAATACCACACTTAGGTGAATCCCTTCGCAAAGGCTGCTGCTAGCATTATTAGTAAAGTTTTCAAGGTATTATTATTGCCTAATTTTGTATAAGGGGCATTAACAGCTGTTTTGCAGAGGTTCTGTGATATACCTTTGTTTCACAAGGAGCTTGTCTCAGTCATGGACAATGTGGTAGAACTGTTGCCTATAGTGGGACCAGTCCTTAAGCGTGTTTCCAATTGCAAAGTGCAAGGGATTCTCCAAAACTTCTTCGACTTCATATAGTTTTGGCAATAAACTTGGAGGATTATGCATCTATGCCTCCCTTGAGTGAGATTTTTGCTCTTACTACTTTCAGCATATTAACTTCTGCTGCTTAGAGTTTATCCTTCAAAACTGGTACAAACCTAGAAAAGACAAGATCTGGAGGATCAAGGATTGGTTGGCATGCACAATTCGAAGTTTGAATCTTGGACTGTAGATAAATACTCTAGACATAGTAAAGACAATTTGTAAGCACCAATTGCTTGGAAAGATCCTTACTTATATGATCCACAGGCAAGCATCAGCTTTCCAAAGCAGAAGAAAAGGCACTCAAACAATTATGGCCACCTGAAAATAGTGCTTACAATCTCTCCTGTGGCTGTCTACCAGGAACAAGAAAGAGCACTCTGCAGAACATCAAACATTGGGTGTGCTTGACAGACCATTGTCAGCAAATTTATTGGATTCATGGTGTTACAGGATGTGGGGAAAGCTCTGTAGCTACATCTGTTGCAAATATACTGGAAAGGCAGACAATCCTTTCAGGTTTGTTCTTCTACAAATGCAATATCCCTGAGAGGCAGAGTGCTAAACATCTAGTCCATTTGTTAATGTATTTCCTTGCTTTGAAAGTATTGATGTTCAGGCTTTGCTTCTTCAGTGATTTCAAGACAATAGGACTGTCTTTATAGTTGCTGATGTCTGGTCCTAGACCCAGCAGACTCGGTCTGGATGCAGGACTGGACCTGAGGACTAGTCCTCTACAGTCTGGTCCTCATAGGTCCAAGGGGGGTCTGGTCCTGCATCCATCAAATTGAGAAATTTCCCAGACTGATGGACCAGTCCAGACTCAGACTGGACTCTGGACTTGAATTTTTTGTGTGATTGTTTGTAGCACAGAATTATTTGTAGTACATATTCTGACATCCATTTTACTTTTCAGTCTCTTTGATTATAACTTTGATTTCCTTCTTGTCTGACATTTCTCCAGTGCTGGGAGTAGTATTGTGAACTTGCAAACCTTTAACAGAGAAGCTATACCTGTTCTGGACAATTGTAAGGATTTTGTACATTGTGATCTTTGTTTGTGTAATGTATTCAGAGCTGGGAGTTGTAAAAACTGGTGGCAAACAAGTATATTTGATATTGTTAAGACAAGACTACACAAGAGTATGTCTCAGATAATATAAACTACATTACAAGCAATGACAAACAATGATGGAATACCTTCCATCATACATTCTACATCTGAGACATACCTACATAGTATACATAGACTAACTAATCAATGGACAATGAAGCAAGTTGTGAGAGAGCAAGCTGAGTCCACTATCCCCCCTCTTTGTATGATCCCTCTAAGCCTCTCACATAACCTCCCTTCCCTTTCTTAACAGGTTATGAGCCTTGTGCTCCCTGCCTATGCTTTATCTACACTCTACTACATCTATGCTCTATACAGTTCTACACATCACATGCATGCACACAACATACTACAACACAGAACTCGACTCACCTGTCTGAGTATCCTAAACGTGAATCAATATGCTGTGGACACACAATCTACTATACTACATACAACCCAAACATTATATGATCATCATCTTAGTGATTATGATTATTGGCCCAGTAATAACATAATCTATGCAGGCAACATTGAAACTACAATGAGTATCACTTACTACAATACTTAAATGCTAAAATATTCTATAATATCACAGAGATCATGTTATAATAAATTAACTGATCATACTATGGACGAACATTAGAAAGATTGAGAAAGCAAACACTACTCATCTGCTATTAACATTACAATAGTACAAATGATTGACACTGTCAACAAGCACACATATGTTATAGCATAAATCAAATAATAACATATATAGTAATATCACAGCTGAATGATTAATGCTCAAAACGAGCACATATATGCTAAACAGCATATTAAATCGAATAACTAAATCATTTAATATGTATTATAAACAATAATATAATTGCAGACACTCTAATAATTATAATTATAATGATAATAATGATAATAATACAGATAGAACTAACAGAACAAATACAGAACAATATAATAACTAATACATATTATGGTTGAGTGATTATTATGAAACATGTCAGATTCAGCAGTTACATGTCAGATATTGCAATTACTTATCAGATATTGAATATAATATGCATATCTAAGATATACAGACAAGTACAGATATGCACAAGTATAAAAAATAACTACAAACCAAAAAACAATGCTACAGAGTGTATAAACTAACTACACACAAAGAAATAATGTCATAATGCATAAATACTAACTACAGCACAAGACAAGTGCAAAATTATAATTATTAAACAAATGATACTACTTTACACATTAATACAATTGTGTAAATGTATACTAACAACAAATGAAAGAATTATATCTCTATTATACTCAAAACAATGTAACAATACAACTTAATTACACAGAACATCTTTTCACAACAGTTGATTATATAATAAATTTCGAAGTTGTAACAGCAACATCAACTGTACAGCATATATACCTTAACAAACAATTATTAAATTTACATTGTGACAATGTAGCTTGTAGGAGCAAAGTATTAAGCTGATAAGGCTATTACAACAAATAATACAAATATAATTATTACAAACACATTATTATAATAATTACAATCAAAAACAATCATAATATAATATGATTAAATAAATTAATAAAATGTTTAAGCCATTATCTCAGACAGTATAATATAAAATAGGTAATAACAGATGCAAGCATACTTAATAGAACTCAGTGCATTTACTAAAAGCACTACATAAATAATAATGATACAAAATGTTGCCTGTACATATGCTAGCATCATTAGAGGAAGGGGGATTGTGCTCTAGATGGTCTGAGAGCATTATAGTAGTAAGTGTACTGTGTATATACAAGCACCATATCTTGTATCCCTTTACACTAGCCAACTTTTCTGTTCCCTCAAAGAACTTTGTAATGTCAGAGTCCTTCATTGTAGTGTTAACAAAGGTATGTGTTGTAGACAACATTGTAATGGGTTTGGGGAGAGAGGGAGGTCTAGGGCTTGGTGGTCTAGCAGGAGGCAAAGGTGTTCTGTAAGAGTGAGTGTGTAGAGGCATTCAATAGGCACTAAGGCTCATAACCTTTTAACAAGTATAGTAGGAGTGCCCCAAGTACTCTCTCTTATTGAGACATTAAGCAAGTGTCTGCCTTATATACTACATAGTGAAGTCTAATAGTCTGAGACATTCCAAGTATAGTAACTCTACAAAAGGCAATTGGGGATTTCCTAATCCAGAGCACAATCTAATATTCTTTTTCTGGAAACTAAAGACTTTCTAATCCACTACTATTTGATTCTGAATCTGATAGTATAGGTGGTTTGTAGGATAACTTCTTTGTCTTAGTTTTCTTCATGCTTCTACTTTAAGAGTATTCTTTTACATTTTTCTCTCTGTTTTGGTTCCTTTTCTTTTCCCAACTTTTGCCTAGTAGTTTGATCTTTCCTATACTACTTCTGACTTCTCCTGTTTGGTAGTTAAACAAAGGTTTTACTTTGTTTAAATAGTCAGATCCTAATAAACACTTATTATTATAAGTGTTCATTATTACAAATTTGAATCATCCATTACTAATTCTAGTATTTAACTATGCCCAAGCATTATACTTCCATCCTCCTTTATTAATAGTACTATCAGTATTTCTGACAATTACCCTAGGTTTGTCATTCTTTATGAGTTTTAACTTGAGGGCTTTAACTATCTTTAGTAATAATGTGCTTAATCCTACACCTGAATCAAACATAGCCTTAATTGTTGTTTACTGTCCTCTATATAATATAGTTGCTTTACAGGTTGGATAGAGTGCTACTTGTACTGTCTAGTAGATTTTTGTTAGTTGCTTTTCTTGTAGAGTTTCTTTTACATTTTTCTCTACTCCTGAGTTTAAAGACTCTACTACCTTTAAACTCTGGATCAAAAATCCTCTTTACTTGATCCTTCTGTTTCCTCCTCTTCATTAATGTAGGCTTCCTATTCTTCAGGGATTACTATGTTCCTTTTTGTAAACCTTTTGTTAGATTTATACTTTAGCCTTTTACCTTGAGAATTTCTTCTAGTACAATTCCTAGCCATATGTCCTTTCTGCCCACATTTGAAGCATGCTATTTCCCTACCTTTTGTTATCCTGTCAATTTCTATTAGTACTCTATAATAATCACTAGAAGGTTTGTATTCTTGTCTAAATGTTTTTGTGTGTACTATTCCTCTCTCTAGACTGAGAGCTGTATCTGTCCATTCCTTGAATGTCTATTCTGTATAACTAGGGATAACAACCAACTGTTGTAATTTGCTAGAGTTTAATCCATTCTTGTATAAATGAATTGTAACAGGATTCTTTCCATTTGTCCCTGGTTTATACTCACTAGGTAGGTAGGCTAATATTCTCTTAAATGTTTCATTATATTCTATAATTGTTAGTTTTCCTTGTCTCAAATTGTGTATTTGAGTTTGAGCTGTTTCTGTAGAATTATAGTATTTTCCACTTGCTTCTCTCAGATCAGTTAAAAATGTATTATAATCTTTCCAGATTTCTAGAACTAAGCTTTTTCCTTCTGTCACAAATGATATTACCTTTCTATTCATGTAACTTACTATTTTCCCTCTTAAGTATAAGATTACTATTTCTACTTTATCTAGGCTATTTGTAATGTTGTAATGTCTGAAGTGTACTGCCAGATTTGTTTTAAACACTTTTAGATCTTCCCCTTTCTGTCCTGAAAACTTTGGCAGTTTCAGGTTGATTCTCCTTGTTCCCTCCATATTACTCTCTTTCTAGTTACTAGATTCTGAATTTGGTGTATAAGAGTCTGATGAACTTGACTCTAAACTAGTACTACTTTGATAGGTCTGGTACAACCAACTATAATAATCTAATGTTAGTATTCCTTCTACTATAAAGGTATCTAGTAACATAGACTGTTCAATTTCTTCAGCTGTCTAGCCTTCCTAAGTAATAATTTCTGACTAACCTTAGAGGCTTCTAGAGGATCCTGGTAGACTATCTGGATGTTGTGTTTCAATTCTACTATAGTCTTGAAATGTTTGGATTCCTCCCTATATTGTGTTAACAAGCTCTTCTTCTTCAGCTGAAGAACCTGATAGTTCACTTTCTTGATTTTCTTAGACTGTGTTTTCCTGGGTGAAATGTTCTTGTCTCTAAGGGTATTGAGTATTAGAAGTACTTCCTTCTCTCCTGTCACTTTGTTGTTCCTCTCTACTAATATTTTGTAATATAGTAGTTAGGTTGTATTGTGACTGTACTAACCTGTTTAGGTATACTTGTAATATTCCTGATTCAACTTGTACTTCTTGTACTCTGTTAGTAAGGTCCTGTATCTTGTTTAAGATTTCCTGTAGCTTTATATGAATATTAAAGATATTCAATCCCTGTGTATCTAGATCTGATTGTATCCCTTCCAGCTTTTCTCCTTGTTGTTCTGATTGTATCAGACTACACAAGTATGTAATTTCCCCTTGTATAGTTCTATAATGTAGGTCTTGACTTTGAGTAGACCTAATTATCCTATTAAGGTCTAAAAATTGTTGTATCTAAGCCTTTGTCCTTATAACCTAAAGGCTATAATGGTCCCCAGTTTGTTTGAATAGGAGTGGCTAGAGTGTGAACCTGTTCTTTGAGCCAATCTTGTACTGTTCCCTAATTGACTCTTCCTCCTACTCTAAGTATATATAATAAAGAGTGTTCCTACAAGTAGTAGGAATATGAGAATGGTTGAGGGATTTGATAATAAAGGACTGTATGATAGTAGGCTTCTGCCTGTGCCTAGTACTAGTTGTTGTAT
>NW_006760392.1:3094698-3095125 GCF_000271605.1 Fomitiporia mediterranea MF3/22 | reverse complement strand
TTTGGATTTGTTCAATCCAGACTTGTTGATTGATAGGAGTGTCTACTGTATAGGTAACAGTTGATACTACTCTTTCTTGTTTGAAAGAGTCTAAGGGAATTTCCCCCTGTATCCAAAATGGTATTCCTTTAATACCTCCTAGTATTAACACTTGTTTCTGTGTATAAGCTACTAAGTAATCAAGAACTAATAGTACTTCTTGATTAATCTTTCTTTTCTTACTATAAAAGAAAGTTACTTACCTTAACAACTGTTTTAAGTAGTAGAGTAATTTATCTACCTACTTTGAGTGTTAATTATTAAGGTTAGTTAATATTATAAAGCAAGTATTAGAGTTGATGTACCTGTGTGCTAGCTCCAGGTTTAAGTTCCCCTTAGTAGACTAGAGCTTTACTAGAATAGTAAAGATTTGTAACTAAGTTAGAGT
>NW_006760392.1:3081177-3094601 GCF_000271605.1 Fomitiporia mediterranea MF3/22 | reverse complement strand
ACTTTCTTATAAGGTAGAGTATTATAACTTCTAATGACTCCTATGACTCCTATAATATAAAAGGCTGTACTTCTGTACTGCCCCTAGAACTTACAACTAAAGTTCTAGACTGTCTTGTGTATACTCTAGAACTAACAAGTAATGTTCTAAATCTTTCCTTAAGTCTTCTTTAATAGACTTAGTTTAGGAGACAATTATCCTTATTAACTTCTAGCCTTATCTTTATACTTCTATATTCAATCATAGAACTTACAACCAAAGTTCTAGATTGTCTCATGTATTCCTTATATTGTCCTCATATAGTTCTTATGTTTATAACTTTATTACTTTCCTATCTATATAGGCAAAGTGTATAAAGGAGACTACTTTCCTATAGTCTCTTCTCAGAGCTCTCAGTTCCCTTTCCTTCACTAGTACTAGTCCTCCTCAAGTATAAAGCTTTAGAGTGTTAGCTCTAGCTCTTTACTAGCTTTAATAGTTCTTTGTCTTTATACAAAGTATTTCTAGCTAGCTATATAGTTTCTCCCTAAGTAAGTATAATATTTTCCTTTTATCTCTTCAGGTTTTCTCCTAGTCTTTTCCTTTATACTTCTTACTCTAAACATTATACTCTTTCTAGATCCCCTCTCTATACAAGTATTCTAAATGACTTGTCTTTAGTTAAGGTTATTAAGTAATACTGTACTAGAGTATGTGTTTAACCTTAGAGAGATAAAGACCTTGTCTTTAGGTTTTGTTACCTTTTCCTAACTGACTTAGTACCTACTCCTTCCTGTCCCCTCTCTCTACTAATAGATTAATCACTTATTAGTAATAATTAAAGGTTAATAATACTAAGCTAGAGTTCTTACTAAGTAGGACAATAAAGGTAGCCTAGTTGATCTGACCAATCTCTAGACTTGTAACTAATAGGGTTTTGTATATAAACTACTTGGTTCCAAGTCTTGAGTTAAGCTTTTCCAAACTTAGTTACTATATTTTACAATTCTTAACAAAAAGAAAGAGAAAGAGAAAAAGAAAGAGAAGAAAAAGAAAAAGAAGAAAGAGAAGAAGAAGAAGAAGGAGAAGAAGAAGAAGAAGGAAAAGAAGAAGAAGAAAACTATAATCTTAATATAGTTAGTATTAGATTGTACTCTAAATTAGGAAATCCTTAATTGTTTTATATAAAGTTATTATACTTAGAATATTTTAAACTATTAGACTTTACTAAGTAGTATATAAAGTAAACACTTACTTAATGTCTTAATAAGAGAGAGTATTTAGAGTACTCTTACTATACTTATTAAAAGGTTATAAGTCTTAGTACTTATTAAATACTTTTATATATTTACTCTTATAAAATACTTTTACCTCTTACTAGTTTACTAAGTCTTAAACCTCTCTCTTTCCTTAAACTTATTATAATGTTGTTTATAATACATATCTTTGTTAATGTTATAATAAAGAACTTTAACATTATAAAGTTCTTTAAAAGAACAGAAAAGTTAGTTAGTATAAAAGGATACAAAATATAGTACTTATATATATATAGTATACTTACTATTATAATACTCTCAGACTATTTAGAGTATAATCCCTCTTTCTCTAATAATACTAGTATATATATAAACAATGTTTTATATTATTATATAATAAAAACAATAACTAATACAATTTATACAAACTTTATAATACATATAAGTGTTAAAAGTCTTATAAAAGTACTTTCTAAATAATACAATGTTTAAACAATAATAATACATACTATAAACATATTTATGTTATTTATAGTAAAAGAGTATGTATTATAGTTTGATAAAATGTTAGACAATATTAAACAAATTTATAAACAGTTAGTTACACATAATAAAGTCTCTAATAATAATACATACATTTTAGTAATTAACCTTACTACTCCTTATAAGTATAGATAGGTAGTTTTAACAAGCATAGTAGGAGTGCTCTAAGTACTCTCTCTTATTAAGACATCAAGCAAGTGTCTGCCTTATATACTATATAGTGAAGTCTAATAGTCTGAGACATTCCAAGTACAGTAACTCTATATAAGGCAATTAGGGATTTCCTAATCCAGAACACAATCTAATACTCCCCTTCAAGCATTAATTAAGAACTAGGACTGTATGCCTAATAGTTTGTTTAGATGCTTGATCTGTAGGATGTGGAGAGCCTTTGTAAGAATGTCTACTAATTAGTTCTGTGATTGAACATAACATACATTAATGTAATTGTTTTGAATGTAACATTGTACAAAGTCTTTTTGTAAATCAAGATGTTTAGTGTGAGTATTGTACATTATTTTGTCAGACTTTACAGTCTTTATTACACCTTGATTATTACAATAAATCATAATGGGTGCTGATTCAGTCTATAGTACTTCTTTAGCAAATCGTTTGAGCCAAATAGCTTCTTAAGTAGCATACACTAGTGCTTGCAACTCTGCTTTGTAAACAGATAGTAGTACCAGGTTTTACTGTTTGCTTGACCAAGATATAGTCAATTTAGCTAATTGAAAGATGTAACTGTTTATTACTTTATGTCCTTCTGTCATTTGTCTGTCTACATCACAATAGCCTCATAGTTTTAAGGCGTTCGTGCTTCTAAGTTGAAGCCAACAATTCATTGTATATTTTAAATATGCAAAGCAATGTTTCACTACTTTATAGTAATGTGTTTAGGGCTTTTGTAAGTAGCACACTAATTGCCCAGTAATATAAGATATGTCTGACTGTGTGTAATCTGTAACATATCTTAACAATCCTACCATATTCATGTATAGTGTTGTTTCATTATTACTTTTGTTCATATTGTACATATTGTTTGTATTGTTAGATAGATCTATTCTAGGAGTAATAGGCGTTTGTAGTGCCTTTTCGTTTTCAAAGTAGTAATGCTTGATTATACTTTCAATATAATGCTTTTGCTGTAAGCTAATCATTTGTTAAGGTCTGTCTTAGCTTATTTCAATACTAAGCAACTAATGTATTTTGTTACTGTCAGTAAATACAATGTGTTGTCTTAATGCATGTTTAAATGCTGTTATTATAGTAATAGTTTTGCTAATAATTGTAATATTGTCAACATGCATAAATGTTACAAGAATCGTTTTATTATTTCGTTTCTTGTAAAATACAGTGTGATTGTAATTAGCTTGTTCTAATCTAATCTTAAGCAGTAGTTTGGTAATCTTCTTGTACCATTGTCTTCCTACTTGTTTCAATCTGTATAATGCTTTATTTAAGTGTAACACTTGTCTAGGTTTAATATCTGTAAGTAGCCTGCCTGGTGGTGGTTTCACATAAATGAGTTTGTCCTCATTTAATTCTCTGTAAAGATATGTGGATTTTACATCTATCTGATGTATTTCATAGTTCTTAGATGCTGCCTAAGATAACAATAATTGTACTATTGATAGTTTTGTTACTAGAGCAAATAAGTTGTTAGAATAGAAGTCTATTCTATTCTTTTGAGTATATCCTTGCACTACAAATTGTGCTTTGTATTTGTCTATTTGGCTGTTAGCCAGTCTTTTGATTTTATAGACAAATTTCGTTCCAATTATATTTGTATTTGTAGGGGGGATAGCATATATCTACACGTTTCATTGTTGAAGTGACTGTATTTCATCCTTCATAGCTTTGATCTACTGTTCTTTGTCTATATGTGTTATAGTATTGTAATACATTAATGGATTGTTATAGACTTCATTAAGGAATTTGTTAAATTCTGTTAGATACATAGTTAGGTTTATATTGTCTTTGTAATTTAAACCTATAGTTTGTTTAACCAGTCTTTGCTCTTGTGTAGAGTATTGTATGACAGGTTCTTTATCTTTATTATTGTTATTAGGAAGAGATTTATTATTGTTTGATGTATCATTGTTATAATTATTCTCCCCTTCAATCCTAAACATTTCTTTATCTTTATTATTGTTATTAGGAAGAGTTTTATTATTGTTTGATGTATCATTGTTATAATTATTCTCCCCTTCAATCCTAGACATTGGTTTGTCTATGAATTGTACATTATGTTCGACAGTAATTTTATTATCATAGCACACTAAGTGACCTTTACTGTTGTTATCATAACCTAGCCATTGTGTGTGTTAGCCTCTAAGTTGTAGTTTATACATTCATTCATTCTGTATAATATAATATGTGCTGAATTCTCATATATTATCTATTTAATAATGTCTGTTATACTGTTTGTAATATGGTGTTGCAAAATTAATAGTAACTCTCAGTGTTCTGTTATGAATAAACATTTGATATTGTACTGTATATACTCAGAATTTCATAGGTAACTTTGCTAATAACAGACATGTACATATGTTGTTAAAGATAGTCTTATGTATACGTTCCACAACTCTGTTCTACTACAGTGTATTGTGTACTGTTAATCTACATATTGTTTCTTGACTTTCAATATACATAGTGAAGTCTTTACTTAGGAACACTGTATCATTATCACTTTGGAGAGTTTTAACTCTTATACTGTACTGTGTAAAGAGTTTTGTTGTATGCTTTACATATTCTGTGAAAGCATCACTTTTATACTATATAGGTAGTATAGTTACCTATTGTGTAGCATCATCTATGATGGTAAAAAGATATTCGTACTTACTGTAAGCTTGTACTAGGGCAGGTCCCTAAATATTAATGTGGAGATGACCTCCATAAGATCATACAAGAGGTGTTGTTTATATTTTTAGTATTTCATTACATTGTATGTTTGCTTTGATACAATCTGTATACTGTACATTTTTATTGTCTGTTATCCTTTGACTTATAATCTTAGGATACTCTTGTATGAGTTTGTGTAAGTAATTGAAATTAACATAACCCATTTGTTAATGTAAATCAATAATAGTGATTGTATTAATAGATTGTTTATTATGATGAGAAACTATCATATACAAGTTATTTTGTACATGTATTTCACCAATCTTTGTATGAGTAGGAGAATAAATAATACATTCATTGTTTGTTTTCATTAAAACATATCCTACTTTGTATAATAGCACTTCACTAACAAGTATGAAGTTCAGATTAGGATGATAGTATATGTTTTGTAGTGAAATTGTATTCACCTTAGTATGCTCATTAGCTTTGTCTTGTAGTTTTATGTTAAATGTCATTACTCCACTTTTGCTAAGTGTGAATAATAATTTATTCACAATTGTAACATTTATTAGGGTTGAGTTCTAAACGTTCATAAGACAGAACAAGTATAGAGTAGTGTGTACATTTGCACCAGAGTCCAATATATTAATACAATGTATTAGTTCAGTATTATTACAATGTATTGTATTGATACATATGTTTGGATCATAATTGAACTCCTTAATGACTTCTTTTGTATTGTCAAATGAGTTTGTGAAGTTGTCTACTTGTATGACACCATCCTCTTGTACTTTGAATGCTGAAAATATGTTGGATTCAGTAGATAGAGCAGATTCAGCAGATAGAGCAGATTGAACAGGTAAGCTACTAGAACTTGATGCTGAGGCTTCTACAATTGCAGACTCTAGCATTAGTGTTTCATTAATGTCTTCAATAAATACTGTTTTGTTATTGTCTCTAATAAATACTACTGTATTAAGTGCAGGTTGAGACAGTGTAGTAGTAGTAGTAGAAGCAGTAGCTGTTTGCTTATACTTTGTAAGGAAACTCACTGTTCCTCACAAGAGAATTCTAATCACTCTAAGTTCACTCAACTACTGACTAGAATAACTTAGTACTTGAGTAAGGGGTCAGGGGAAAAGAATCCCCTTTACCCAGCAATTGATACTGTCTTTTATAGGGTAGTACACATGTAGATACATGAGGAGGAAGTGTAACTAACTATAATGAGAATATATATGCTTGTGGGTTCTACTGTGTAATGATCTGACACAATCAGTAATGTAGTAATAATAAAATACAAACCAGTAAATTAAATCCTTACACTCACTCTCTAGCATTTAGTCCTAAATGCTAAAAATTAGTAGAAAAGGCAGAAAACTTACTTAAAAGTAATAGTTAGTAACAAGTAAATAATAAAATACCTTACCCATACATATGGGAAACATTCTTGTAATGTATTACTGCCTCTCTGAACTGATCCGAAGTCAATCCAGTGTGTATTGAGACAGTGGTAGTGTTCTGGACAATGAGTAGTATAGTTCTGAACCATGTGAAACTAGATAAAACATTAATAGAATTAAACATAGTCAATATTACTGTATAGTCAATTAGTAGAAAAGTTGCCTCTTGATTGTCACTATCAATACAACACTTTTCAAAGGGAATTGGTAGAGTTCCTGAGGAGATATGGTGTTTTGGCTCTTGAGTATTCTGAGACACACAGTGTAGATCAATATGTATGGAAGTGGAAATTCCAGCAGTATAGTAATTGCAAATATTCTCTTCTCCTGCATCTTTAGGAAGTGTGAAGGTAAATCCCGGATCAACAAAGCTATAGCCTTCTTCCTTAATAGAATGGATTAGTGTTGCAGCTTCTAACTGTCCTTGTGTGTTTCTCTACTTCTGTAGAATAGTAATACAATAATAGGTAGTAGAGATGTATTCCAAAATTCCTCTACTATGTTCTCGATTTTTCCAATAGACTAGTTCCTGCAAATGTAGTACCTTGTACTTGTATTAGTAGAATATCTCTAAGTATGTACTCTTTTGTGTGTAATAACCAACTGTGATGCAACACTGGATATCCTGTTGAGCCTAATGTTTAGATACTAATTGTAGAGTGTAATGTAGAGTGTAATATCTGTCCTTGAATGAAAATATTGTCTTGATTTCAATGAGATCATAATGTATGAGCCTAATATTACTAGATATGTGTGTATATGCATAGTATCTCTGTGTGTAATGAATGTCCTACTGTATTCTCATACTGTTTCCTTGTGTCTCAACTTGTTCATGTCTTTGTAAGTTGATTGATTCGATTCCTGAATTGTCTGAGTATACTTTCAATGTCTCATAGTGTGATGTTCTATTACAAAATGTCTAAGTAGTGTTCTCTACTTTCCTAAATGCTGTAACTGTCTGTATACTGTGTTGTTCCATGTATGTCTCAATGAAAAGTCCTGTCTGTATGTGTAGTAGTGCTACCTAAAGTCCTGAATGTATGCTACCAATTCTCTGTTCATTTGGCAAATCCATGTGTGGATTGATACATTCTAGTATTGACTTCCTGTCTTTCTGTGTCCTTGTCCTTGTGCTGATGTATTCTTTCCTTGTGTACCTATCATGTGTCCTGTTTCCTATAGTACTGATACTGTCTGGTCCTACTAAGTCCTTTGTGAAATTGTTTTGTTGTAGATCAAGTTTGAAAATTGTATATTCAAACATGTAGATTGTATGCTCAAAGAGTGTGTATATAATGTAATGTGTGTGCCTCTTGCCCTCTCATTGAAATATGACTTCATTTTCGGTGTAAAACGTCTAGTATAGTTCTGAAACCTTTCTAGAGTGTCTGGAGAGGTCTCCTGTGTGTTTTCATACTTTGAACCAATTGTAACTATTCATTCTTAGAGTAGATTGAACTGTATCATTGTTTAATAGATGTCCTAGAGCTTCCTAATACTCTATTTCCTTCTGTAGCATTAAAGTATCATTCCTGAATGCTTGAATAGTCTGATCAATCATTACTAATTCACTATTGCTCTGATATTTGCTAGCTGTATGTGTATTGCCTTCACTTTCCCTTGAAGTGGTGTGATAATCTGTTTAAGCAGATTGAGTAGATTAAGCAGATTGTCCAGGTTCTGAACCTGTTCTCTAGCTTGAAGTCACCCTCTAAACTTCTGTACTTTGTTCCATACAATGTGTATCTGTTCCTGATCTCAATAGTGTCTTACTATCATTATGTTACATAGATTGTAGTGGTTTTACATCCTGTAGATTGTAATTGTCATCCTGTAGCTTGAATATCTTGATTCTTACTATGTATCCTAAGTATATGTATACTAGCACATCCATTTGAGTGCCTGTGATGTTCATAATATGTCTAATAAAGTATCCTGAGTCTATTCTAATAAATCCTGACTGTCTGAAAGTGTATTTTACAATGTAATACCTTATGTTCTCCTAAAACTGTGTTCTGTACAATATATCCTTGTAGTCTGAGCTGGTTCTAACGTTTCTGAACAATTCTTCATTATGAACTGAATAGTTCTGTAGCATAACATCCAATTGTACCTTATAGAACATTGTTCTATGTGAATTACTTCAATCATACTCTGTACTGATTGTTTCTTCAATCCTGAAGATGGAAATGTTTGTTCTGATGTTGTAGAATCAATATGCCTGAATGTCTGAACATTCTCCTAGTCCTGAAATTGTCTGAAACAGTTCTTCACTTTCGAATACCTTCCTGTACTGAATAGAATCGACTGTGTATGTGTATGTCTGTGTCTTTCTATTGCTGTCAATGTATCTCTATACCTGATGCTTATTCTGAAGTAGTATTATCTTATTCTTAATGTATATACACTTTTCCTTACTCAATGTACTGATTTCTGTCTTCTAATGTGTGATGTAGCCTTCTAACTTAATAGAATACCTGTGTGAATTGTTTGAATTGAAATATTTCTTAGTATCCAAGAGTAGTCATACTTTATAGTCTAGTAATGCTTGATAGATTGTCCTGCTTGTGTAGTTTACTATTTACATTGCCTTGTAAACCATAATACTATCTGGCTAGTTATATTCTGATCTTCTAACAATCTCAGGTTCTTTCCTAATATCCTGGTACACATTCCTGTTGTCTGTAAACAGCCTATATTTCTTAAGAGTGTTGTTTTGATTTGTGGCTCTAAGAATTGGTAGTAGTGTCTCTAAAATGTTTATATATGTGTTGCCCTACACTTGTAACATCTTAGATTCCTTGAAACAATAGTTGTATGTGTGTTTCCTAGTCCTTTCCATGTGCCATACATATCTGTAGTCTTGTAGAATCCTTTCTACACTGTATGTCTGTGCTTTCAAGTGTAAAATGTTATTGTATACTTCATACAGTTGTCTGTGCCTCAATGTAGCTATCTGGTACTGTTTCATACAGTTCTGCTTGTTCACTGTACTATTCCTTAGTCCTATAGTTCTATAGGGTCTCAAATATACTGAATTTGCCCTTTCAAATGTGTTGTTTGTATGCCTGAACTTGTGTTCTGTTGTAGAACTCTCTTGTTCTGTTACTGAATCCTTAGTAGTGTCTTCACAAAGTATCCAAATCAATAAAACATGTATATTACTGCTAGATATGTAAGAATCTGTGTCATAGTCTGTAATTGACTCTAATTCTATGTAGTTCTTACTGTCTAAGTTGTCTGCTAACTTATCTAAAGCAGTGTAACTGATACTAACATTACTAAATGATGAACTATCATCCTACATATTGTTCAATCTGATTGTATTGTAAGTAGGACAATTCCTGGCTAAGTGGTCATCTTGTTCACAAATGAAACATAGTCCTTTTACTCTCATTTTGTCCAATTTCGATTGGGAATAATGTTTGAAACCTGTAGCATATGTTCTGTGATTATTTTCTGTCTTACTTTCATGCTGGTCATTGTTCCTTGATAGATAATACAATTGCCTGGCCTTTCCTTTGGTGTTTGTACTGCTTGTATGTGTAGTATCCTGACTAGAGTCACTGTAGTCTGAATCATTACTTTCACTATCCTGTAGAGTGAATTGATCGTTTCCTGAATTATCAGAACTGTCTGTATACAAATAATCACTCTGAGAATCATTACTACATCCTTGTAGATAGAATTGATGTCTAGAATCTATATACTATTTGATTCTTATGGATTCATTCACTTTCTCAATACTTTCAAGCTTATTCTTGA
This sequence comes from Fomitiporia mediterranea MF3/22, assembly GCF_000271605.1. NCBI lineage: Eukaryota > Fungi > Basidiomycota > Agaricomycetes > Hymenochaetales > Hymenochaetaceae > Fomitiporia > Fomitiporia mediterranea. The sequence continues at coordinate 3,084,754 of NW_006760392.1, read as the reverse complement.
AGATTGAATAGTCTACAGTGTCTGGATTCAAGCAATCTAATCATAATTGCCTCTAGTACTTAGAATTCAATCCATACCATGTCTGTCTGGTCAAATCTTGCTAAGAAATGTTTTCTAGATTCATTACTTTCATCTCTAGATTGTACAAATAATTCTAAACATTCCTATTACCTTGTTTCAAAGTGTTGAACTCTTTCTACAGTATTTCAGTAAAGTTGGATGGGAAACAAAAGTCTATAAGTTCTCTAAAGAATTGAGCAAGTGTCCATCTATGCTTGTGGTTTGTAATCTTTTGCAAATAGAAATTCATTGCTTTTCCCTTAATAAAACCTAGTATTATCCCTACTTGGCTCTTAGGGAAATGATGAAGTCCTGATTGTTTCATATACTGATTGACTTCAATAACAAACTTTGTGTACTTCTGCAAGTCTGGTTCACCTGAGTATGCTGTAGGAGCTATTAGTTCTGCACTACACATCTGTATCTTTAATTTGAGGAGTTCTTTGTTCTGTTTCTTTCTCAAGCATTTCTTACACTTCTTAGTAGCTTCAGTATCACTCGAATCAATGTCTGACAGTTCGAATAAAGCATTACTTTGATTGTTGTCATTGGATGAAGAGGAATCTGAATTATTACTGTCTAGGTCTGATCCTGAGTCAAAATTTCCCTTTCTCTGTATTCTAGAGCTCTGTATTGCTCTGTATGTGTAGCTATTCTTTGCTAGGCTCTCTGAAGGTCTTACTAATACAAATCTGCCTTTCTGAACAATATTCAGTACTTTGCTATGCCTGTGTCCATTGTTTGTTCTTGAACTACAGTTGGAGCTATTCTTATACTTACTGTACTTGATATGTAGCTTTGAACTGTATAGTTTGCTACACTCTGAATCAATATTGTTCTCACTAATACTACTAGTGTATACCTTGCCTGGGACTGCTTTCAATTATAAAGTATTGTTATAGGATTGTTTGTTCCTTTTATTTTCATAAGGGATACTCTAATGTCCTAAAAAACTCAATGTTTCTATTTGAGACTGTATATATCCAAGTATTTCACTTTCTCTCTTATTCCTGAATCTGGCTAGAGTGTCATATCTATTGTAGTACTCTTGTACATTGCTCCTGTACAATGTGTAGTTAATATCTACCATGTATGAGGTTAAACACTTGATTTTGTAGGTGTATGCTTGATTTTTACCCTCTAGATCAAGTACTGATCCTTGTAGTTTCAATTTGCATTCACTTTTACTATCCTCAAAGTACTGTTCTGTAAGTGTAATGTCTGTTTCGCTTGGATAGTCTGAATTGATTTCACAATTGTATTGAATGCCTGGCAGTTCTGGTTTTCGTTCTGTTCCTTGTACTTTGTGTTTTCCTTTTGCTTTACACTTTCCTTTCACTTTCTACAAATGTAATAGTTTGCCTGGACTCTTGAGTGTTTCTTCTACACTCTTAGATTGATAGTTCTGATCTCTACTGTCTGTAGGTACTATAGCATGTCTGGCTTTTGTTCTGTAGCCTGCTCAAAGCGTTTCACACTTTTCTGTTACTATACTATTGAGTCCACTCTTGTTTGATGAAGGAGTTACTTTCTCCTCTTCCTGATACATTCTATCAAATTTGTATGTTCTCTTATTCAAATCATTAATGTCTATCAAACTGTGGAATGGGCTAACATGTTCTATGTCTATCTCAATTGCTCTAGCTCTTACAATGTGTCTGAAGGTCTTACTTACCTTCTGGAAATCTTGTTCCTCATCAATTCTCTATAGTTTTAATGCCTAGCTCTCCTAGCCTTTGTTACTCTTGTGTTCTGAGTCCTGACTACTTTCTTCACTGTCTAAAAGGGTCTTAGGTGTCTGATTACCCTCTACATTACTGTTGTTAATGTGTTTCTGTTCTGAAGTAAGTGTGCTCACTAGATACTTATCCACACTCTCACTGATACTGACTATATACACAATGTACTCCTTGTATTGGTTGGCAAATTCCTTGATGCTTGCTGTTAGCTCTCTATATTGACTTGGTGAATCCTCAAACCAAATTGCCTGTCCTCTATTGAGTGAATCCTCAAACTTGGTAGCCTGAAATTGATTGAGCAAATCCTCAAACTCAACCTTCTGTATTCAATTGGACAAATCCTCGAATCTAATCACCTGTTCATTCTGAACTCAACTGTCTGAATCCTTAAGAACAATTGCCTGAGCATTTCTGCTCTCTGTACCTTTGTTTGCTATTTCTTTGAGCCTAGTAGTGTGAATACTTGCTAGTGTCTGCTCTACAGTGTGTGTTTGTCTAACTATATGTACTGGTACAGTTACATACCTTAATTCTATGTTATTAGTATGTACTAGTTTATCAGGGTGCCTTTAGCCTTGTGTAGACAAGGACTTATCACCTGGTATAGGTTCATTGGGTTGCCTCCAGCCTACAAGGGACAAGGACTTACATTCTAGCATGTTAGTATTACTATCCAGACTTGGGTACCCTCTAGGAATTGTCAGTTGAGGCTCAGTAGCCACATTGTAATCAATATCTAATGGATAATCTTGTTGTCCATTACCTGTAAACTCAATGCACACTTGTTTGTTCCTTTTCACTATCACAGATGCCTGGTCCTCAACCTATCTGATCAATGTGAACCTCTAGTGTATCTAGTGCTAGTCTATATTAATATGTGTTAATGCATTCCAGAAGTGTTTTACAGTGTTCTAAAGCATTGTGAACTTACTAGGGGCTAATCTAGTAAGTAGTCTCTGTTTCTACTCGAAAATCATAACTTTACTCACAAAAAATTCCTGATGGGTACTAGACAACAAGGGAGACCTAGGGTTGATCAGACCCTTCAGTTCCTCAGCATCCAGCAAGGGGTTTCAGTGCTAGGTGGGTACAGTCAAAAATATGTAAGGAAACTCACTGTTCCTCACAAGAGAATTCTAATTGCTCTTAGTTCACTCAACTACTGACTAGGATAACCTAGTACTCAAGCAAGGGGTCAGGGGAAAAGAATCCCCTTTACCTAGCAATCAATACTGTCTTTTATAGGGTAGTACACATGTAGATACATGAGGAGGAAGTGTAACTAACTATAATGAGAATATATGTGCTTGTGAGTCCTACTGTGTAATGATCTGACACAATCAGTAATGTAGTAATAATAAAATACAAACCAGTAAATCAAATCCTTACATACTTTTTCTTTTGAGCTTCTGTTGTTTTACTTGTTAGAGGATTTTGGCAGTCTTTTGACATATGCCTGTACTTATTACAGTTGTAGTATTTAACTTTATTATAAGGCTTTGTTTTGCCTTTAGCTACACTTTTGCCTTTCGTTTGTAGGCTGTCTCATTCAGTATCTTGTTTCGTTTGAGAGTACTGAGAATGATACTTAGTATATGTGTTTTGTAGTTTGTGTATCAACTTAGCTAGTGTCAGAATGTCTTTCTGAGCTGCTGTAACCATTAGTAGTTGATTATAATAGGTAATCTGCCTGTCTAGCATTGTTACTACCCATCTATACTTACAAGGAGTAGTAAGGGTTAATTTGCTGAGATGTACATATTGTTATTAGGGGCTTT
>NW_006760392.1:3067272-3075863 GCF_000271605.1 Fomitiporia mediterranea MF3/22 | reverse complement strand
TTTCATGGTTTGGCCTTGCTAATACTAGTACCTTAGCAAATGCTTCTTTTATAGCTTTAAAAGAGCTTCTTGAGTGTCTCCCCATGTAAAAGTTCTCTTCTGTGATAGTAAACTTGATAATGGTTTTACTTTTCCAGAATAATCTTCTACAAATTTCTTGTAGAAATTAAAGAATCCTAGTATTTTCCTAATGTCTCTCTTTGTTAGAGGTCTAGGCCATTCTAACATAGCTTTTATCTTGTAAGGATCTACTTTTAGTCTATCTTGATTGACTACAAAACCTAGGTAGTCTAATTCCTGTTTATTAAAGAAACACTTTTCTAGTTTACAGTAAAAGTCTGCTTTCCTTAATAATTGTAGCACCTTTTTGGTTAGCTCTAATAGCTCCTTTTGTGTTTGAGTATAGATAATAATATCATCTAAATATATTACTATCCCTTTACCTATTAATTCTTCAAAGAGTTGATTCATAGCTCTCTGAAATACTACTAGTGCATTCATCATTCCAAATTGTATTACTAGTGGTTCATATAATCCTTTATGTGTACTAAAGGCTTGTAAGTATTCTTGTCCTTGTTTTATCCTAATGTTATTGTATCCACTTTTAAGGTCAAGAGTTGTAAACCATTTTGCTTCCTTTAAATAGTCTGGTAGTGTGTACATTATAGGTATAGGAAATGGATCAGGTTCTACAATCTGATTTAATTTCCTATAGTCTATAACCATTCTTGCTCCTGAATCCTTTTTGCCTACAAAGAATACTGGTGATACAATTTTAGAATGACTCTCTCTAATGTATCCTTTCTTTAGGTTTTCTTGTATAAATTCCTCTACTGCTTCTTGTTCTATAAGAGTTAGAGAATATACTAGACACATTTTAGGTAATTCTGCTCCTTCCTTTAATTTGATATCCATGTCCCATTTGGAATGCTTTAGTAATCTATCTACTTTATCTTTATCAAACCTGTCTAAGTAATCCTATAATTCCTTTAGCACTAATTCCTTTTTATCTCTTTCTAGGCCTATTCCTAATCTGTTTAGTGCCTCTACCTTTTCTTGTAAAGCTTTCTGTACTATACTAGAGACTTTGTTTAACTGTTTTCTAAGCTTCTGTTCTTCACTAGTTTGATAAGATAATTTTTGTTAGAGCACTCCTAACTCCTCTTGCTTGTTAGTTTCTGTTAACTGATAGAATACTAGATTCATCCTCTTTACAGACAGTTCTAGAGTTCCTAACCTTCTTTTCTTTATAGATGGAGGTGTACTTCCTGTACTTTCTCCCCTTTTCCTTTTAACATATTCATCATATAATACAATGTTTTGCATTTTCTCTTTTACCTTTTGTATTTGCTCTTCTCCTAGTCTTGTCTTGTACATTATGTCTAAGTCTGCAAATTTCTTGTCTGCTCTAAAGGTAACCATTCTTACTTCATGTCTAGAAAGAAAGGGTTCCTGATATTGAGGTATTTTTGGTAACATTACCTGTTCTTTAGAAATAGTTACTTTATCTAATAAAGTAGTTATTTCTTCATCTGTATCAATATCTTTATCTGATAAATATGACCTTATACTAGCTTCTGGTTGTATGCCTAGTATACTTCTTAAAGGGCTCTGTTACAAATCCTGTGTTGTTAAACTTTTAATAGGTATTACAAGTATTATAAATTCTGGAATAGGAGTCATAGAAGCTTTTCCTTTACTATTTCTTTCTTTTTCTGAAAACTAAAGACTTTCTAGTCTACTACTATCTAACTCTGAATCTGATAGTATAGGTGGTTTGTAGGAAAACTTCTTTATCTTGGTTTTCTTCATACTTCTAATTTGAGAGTATTCTTTTACATTTTTCTCTCTGTTTTGGTTCCTTTTCTTTTCCCAACTTTTACCTAGTAGTTTAATCTTTCCTGTACTACTTCTGACTTCTCCTGTTTGATAATTAAACAAAGGTTTTACTTTGTTTAAATAGTCAGATCCTAATAAACACTTATCATTATAAGTGTCTATTATTACAAATTTGAACCATCCATTACTAATTCTAGTATTTAACTATGCCCAAGCATTATACTTCCATCCTCCTTTATTAATTGTACTATTAGCATTTCTGACAATTACCCTAGGCTTGTCATTCTTTATAAGTTTTAGCTTGAGGGCTTTAGCTATCTTTGGTGATAATGTACTTAATCCTACACCTGAATCAAACATAGTCTTAATTGTTGTTTACTGTCCTCTATATAATATAATTGCTTTACAGGTTGGATAGAGTGCTGCTTGTACTGTCTAGTAGATTTTTGTTGGTTGCTTTCCTTGTAGAGTTTCTTTTACCTTTTTCTCTACACCTGAGTTTAAAGACTCTACTACCTTTAAACTCTGGATCAAAAATCCTCTTTACTTGATCCTTCTGTTTCCTCCTCTTCATCAATGTAGGCTTCTTGTTCTTCAGGGATTACTGTGTTCCTTTTTGTGAACCTCTTGTTAGATTTATACTTTATCCTTTTACTTTAGGGATTTCTTCTAGTACAATTCCTAGCCATATGTCCTTTTTGCCTACATTTGAAGTATGCCATTTCCCTACCTTTTATTATCCTGTCAATTTCTATTAGTACTCTATAATAATCACTAGGAGGTTTGTATTCTTGTCTAAATGTTTTTGTGTGTACTATTCCTCTCTCCAGACTGAGAGCTGTATCTGTCCATTCCTTAAATGTCCATTCTGTATAACTAGGGATAGTAACCAACTGTTGTAATTTGCTAGAGTTTAATCCATTCTTGTATAAATGAATTGTGACAGGATTCCTCCCATTTGTCCCTGGTTTATACTCACTAGGTAGGTAGGCTAATATTCTCTTGAATGTTTCATTATATTTTATAATTGTTAGTTTTCCTTGTCTCAAATTGTGCATTTGAGTTTGAGCTGTCTTTGTAGAATCATAGTATTTTCCACTTGCTTCTCTTAGATCAGTTAAAAATGTATTATAATCTTTCCAGATTTCTGGAACTAAGCTTTTTCCTTCTGTCACAAATGATATTGCCTTTCCATTCATGTGACTTACTATTTTCCCTCTTAAGCATAAGATTACTATTTCTACTTTATCCAAACCATTTGTAATGTTGTAATGTCTGAAGTGTATTACCAGATTTGTTTTAAACACTTCTAGATCTTCCCCTTTCTGTCCTAAAAACTTTAGCAGTTTCAGGTTGATTTTCCTTGTTCCCTCCATATTACTCTTTTTCTAGTTATTAGATTCTGAATTTGGTGTATAAGAGTCTGATGAACTTGACTCTGAACTAGTACTACTTTGATAAGTCTGATACAACCAACTATAATAATCCAATGTTAATGTTCCTTCTACTGTAAAGGTATCTAGTAACATAGACTGTTCAATTTCTTTAGTTGTCTAGCCTTCCTGAGTAATAATTTCTGACTGACCTTAGAGGCTTCTAGAGGATCCTGGTGGACTATCTGGATGTTGTGTTTCAATTCTACTGTACTCTTGAAATGTTTGGATTCCTCCCTGTATTGTGTTAACAAGCTCTTCTTCTTTAGCTAAAGAACCTGATAGTTCACTTTCTTGATTTTCTTAGACTGTATCTTCTTAGGTGAAATGTTCTTGTCTCTAAGAGTATTGAGTATTAGAAGTATTTCCTTCTCTCCTATCACTTTGTTGTTCCTCTCTACTAATACTTTATAATATAGTAGTTAGGTTGAATTGTGACTGTGCCAACCTGTTCAGGTATACTTGTAATATTCCTAATTCAACCTGTACTTCTTGTACTCTGTTAGTAAGGTCCTGTATCTTGTTCAAGATTTCCTGTAGCTTTGTATGAATATTAAAGATATTCAATCCCTGTGTATCTAGATCTGATTGTATCTGCTCCAGCTTTTCTCCTTGTTGTTCTGATTGTATAAGACTACACAAGTATGTGATTTCCCCTTGTATAGTTCTATAATGTATGTCTTAACTTTGAGTAGACCTGATTATTCTGTTAAGACCTAAGAATTGTTGTATCCAAGTCTTTGTCCTTGTAATCCAAAGGCTATAATAGGTCCCTAATTTACTTGAATAGGAGTGGCTAGAGTGTGAACTTCTTCTTTGAGCCAATCTTGTACTGTTCCCTAATTAGCTCTTCCTCTTACTCCAAGTATGTGTAACAAGGAGTGTTTTTACAAGTAGTAGGAATATGAGAATGGTTGAGGGATTGGATAATAAAGGGCTGTGTAATAATAGGCTTCTGTCTGTGCCTAGTACTAGTTGTTGTATGTATAGTGTTCCAATCCTTTCCTTGATCTGATACAAAGCTACTTTTTAAAGCTTGTTAACTTTGTTTAATATAATATTACAAAAGCTACTTACTTTTGTAATATCTGGATATCCTTGTTCTAGTGTAAGTAATACACTGTGTAACAGATTACAATGTTGTTATAATGTGTATAGATGGTCTGAGTATCCTTGGATTTGTTTAATCCAGACTTGTTGATTGATAGGAGTGCCTACTATATAGGTAATAGTTAATACTACTCTTCCTTGTTTGAAAGAGTTTAAGGGAATTTCCCCCTGTATCCAAAATGGTATTCCTTTAATACCTCCTAGTATTAACACTTGTTCCTGTGTATAAGCTACTAAGTAATCAAGAACTAGTAGTACTTCTTAATTAATCTTTCTTTTCTTACTATAAAAGAAAGTTACTTGTCTTAACAACTGTTCTAAGTAGTAGAGTAATTTATCTACCTACTTTGAATGTTAATTATTAAGGTTAGTTAATATTATAAAGTAAGTATTAGAGTTAATGTACCTGTGTGCTAGCTCCAGGTTTAAGTTCCCCTTAGTAGACCAGAGCTTTACTAGAATAGTAAAGATTTGTAACTAAGTTAGAGTTTTATTAAAGTGTAAGATATACTCACTTTACTAGTCCTAATCCTTAGGAATAGTAATAGAATAGAGTATAGAGGGTAAGACTTGTAGACTTGTAGAGTGAGAGGGTAGAGGATTCCTACTTTAGTCAAGCTACAAGTGTAGTCTAGTAGGTTGGTAGTAGAGTACTTCTAAGTACTAGGTAACTTAAGTTGATAAAACTATCTTTTAAGGGTCAAACTGACCTCCTTATATACCTTTTGCTAGAGTAATATTACTCTAGTAACTTTAGTAACTCTCTTTACTGTTGTTCCTATAAAGTGGAGCTGGCTAATCCTTTAGACTGTATACTATACTGGTTTGTGTCTTCTATTAATCTGCTAACACTAGTTTGTGTCTTCTTGTATTCTAGATTAATCTTCTAATAACTCCTTTACTGTATTGTTATATCTTCTATACTTCCTCTCATGCTTCTAATGACTCCTTATGAGTCCTCCTGACTAGTTATGCTGTGTAAGCTGTGTAATGCTTTTCCCATAAAGTGAAGCTCTCTATTGTTCCTATGACTCTGTCTGACTCAACCTGTACTTCCTGTACACTAGTTTGTAATACACTTTCTCATAAGGTGGAGTATTATAACTTCTAATAACTCCTTATGACTCTTGTAATATAAAAGGCTGTACTTCTGTACTGCCCCTAGAACTTACAACCAAAGTTCTAGACTGTCTTGTGTACACCCTAGAACTGACAACCAATGTTCTAAATCTTTCCCTAAGTCTTCTTCAATAGACTTAGTTTAGGAGACAATTATCCTTATTAACTTCTAGCCTTATCTTTATACTTCTGTATTCAATCATAGAACTTACAACCAAAGTTCTAGATTGCCTCATGTATTCCTTATATTGTCCTCATGTTTATGACTTCATTACTTTCCTATCTATATAGGCAAAGTGTATAAAGGAGACTACTTTCCTGTAGTCTCTCCTTAGAGCTCTTAGTTCCCTTTCCTTTACTAGTACTAGTCCTCCTCAAGTATAGAGCTTTAGAGTATTGGCTCTAACTCTTTACTAGCTTTAATAGTCCTTTGTCTTTGTACAAAGTGTTCCTAGCTAACTATATAGTTTCTCCTTAAGTAAGTATAATATTTTCCTTTTATCTCTTCAGGTTTTCTCCTAGTCTTTTCCTTTATACTTCTTGCTCTAGACACTATACTCTTTCTAGATCCCCTCTCCATACAAGCATTCTAAATGACTTGTCTTTAGTTGAGGTTATCAAGTAATACTGTGTTAGAGTATGTGTTTAACCTTAGAGAGATAAAGACCTTGTCCTCAGGTTTTGTTACCTTTTCCTAACTGACTTAGTACCTACTCCTTCCTGTCCCCTCTCTCTACTAATAGATTGATCACCCATTAGTAATGATTAGAGGTTAATAATACTAAGCTAGAGTTCTTACTAAGTAGGACAACAAAGGTAGCCTAGTTGATCTGGCCAATCTCTAGACTTGTGACTAATAGGGTTTTGTATATAAACTACTTGGTCCTAAGTCTTGAGTTAAGCTTTTCCAAACTTAGTTACTGTATTTTACAATTCCTAATAGTTAAGTTAATACACAAATTATAAAACACATATACTGAGTACTATTCTTAGTACTCTTAAACAAAACAAGATACTGAACAAGACAGCTTACAAACAAAAGGTAAAAGTGTAGCTAAAGGCAAAACAAAGTCTTATAATAAAGTTAAATACTATAACTGTAATAAGTACAAGTATATGTTAAAAGACTGTTAAAACCCTCTAACAAGTAAAACAACAGAAGCTTAAAAGAAAAAGTATAAGTAAACAGTTACTACTTCTACTACTACTATTATATTGTCTCAACCTACACTTAATGTAGTAATATTCATTAGAAACAATAACAAAACAGTATTTATTAAAGATGTTAATAAAACACTAATACTAGAGTCTACAATTGTAGAAGCCTTAGTATTAAGTTCTAGCAGCTTACTTGTTCAATCTGCTCTATCTACTGAATCTAATGTATTTTCAGTATTCAAAGTACAAGAGGATAGTGTCATACAAGTAGACAACTTTATAAACTCATTTGACAATATGAAAGAAGTCATTAAGGAGTTCAATTACAATCCAAACATATGTATCAATACAATACATTATAATAATACTGAACTAATACATTGTATTAATATATTAGACTCTAGTACAAATGTACACACTACTCTATACTTGTTCCATCTTACAAATGTCTGGAACTCAACCCTAATAAATGTTACAATTGTAAATAAATCATTATTCATACTTAACAAAAGTAGAGTAATGACATTTAATGTAAAACTATGAGACAAAGCTAATGAGCATACTAAGGTGAATACAATTTTACTACAAAACATATACTATTATCCTAATCTGAACTTCACACTTGTTAGTAAAGCACTATTATACAAAGCAGGATATGTTTTAACAAAAACAAACAATAAATGTATTATTTATTCTCCTACTCATACAAAGATTGGTGAAATACATGTACAAAATAACTTGTATATAATAGTTTCTCATCATAATAAACAATCTATTAACACAATCACTATTATTGATTTACATTAATGAATAGGTTATGTTAATTTTGATTACTTGTACAAACTCATACAAGAGTATCCTGAGATTATAAGTCAAAGGATAACAGATGATAAAAATACACAGTGTACAGATTGTATTAAAGCAAACATACAACATAATGAAATACTAAAAATATGAACAACACCTCTTGTATAATGTTATAGAGATCATCTCCACATTGATATTAGGGGACCTGCCCTAGTACAAGCTTACAGTAAGTACAAATATCTTTTTACCATTGTAGATGATACTACACAATGGGTAACTATACTACCTATACAGTATAAAAGTGATACTTTCACAGAATATGTAAAGTATACAATGAGACTCTTTATGTAGTACAGTATAAGAGTTAAAACTCTCTAAAGTGATAACAATACAGTGTTCCTAAGTAAAGACTTTACTATGTATATTGAAAGTCAAGGAACAATACATAGATTAACAGTACACAATACACTATAGTAGAACAGAGTTGTAGAATGTATGTATAAGACTATCTTTAACAGTGTACACACATGTCTGTTATTAGTAAAGTTACTTATGAAATTCTAAGTATATGTGGTACAATATTAAACATTTATTCATAACAGAACACTGAGAGTTACTATTAATTTTGTAACACTATATTACAAACAGTATAACAAACATTATCAAATAGATAATATACAAGAATTTGGCACATATTGTATTATACAGAACAAACGAATGTATAAACTACAACCTAGAGGCTAATATGTACAATAGCTAGGTTATAATACTAACAGTAAAGGTCACTTAGTGTACTATAATAATAAAGTTACTGTCAAACATAACATACAATTTATAGACAAGCTACAGTATATGACAAAAGTATTGCACAGGTGAAAAAATATATATAACTTCCCCAAAACACAATAATATTACACTCTGTAAATTGGTACTTGTAGTCTAGCATTTTATGAATACAACACTCTATAGAGTATCAAATTCCTTTCAAAAATGAGTAAAAGTAGAGAAGAATACAAAAAAGGTCATTTTCAACTGTTTTATAGAGTATATACACAGTCAACTAAAAATCACTAAAATTAAGTTCTAGATAAGTATATCTCACCTATACTTTGAATGAAACAAATT
>NW_006760392.1:3052694-3066823 GCF_000271605.1 Fomitiporia mediterranea MF3/22 | reverse complement strand
TTTGAAACATCTGTACTGCATTTTTCTGTTTGTCTTAGAATACATACTTTTAAGCCATTTATGCTAAGATTCTCCTGAAAATCGAGATAATTAAGGAGAACAGACAGAGGGAATCAAAGAAGTCATTGAACTACTGGTCAAACATTCAGAACTTACCATTTGAGTACTATAAGAGTCTGTTGTGCTAAAACAATGAATAGTATTAACATAGCCCTCTAGTGTATAGAATTTGAGTGTGTTAATGTTGAATTTCTTTTCTTTTGACTTGAGGTTTGTATCACACTCCTGTGTCTTGCCTTTCTTTACTGTGGCAGCATTGTAACGTCCTCAAGCTGCAATCTCATTTGGGAGTTTGTGTGTTTCATATCCATTACATACAGTATATGACAAAAGTATTACACAGGTGAAAAAAAATATATAACTTCCCCAAAACACAATAATATTACACTCTGTAAATTGGTACTTGTAGTCTAGCATTTTATGAATACAACACTCTATAGAGTATTAAATTCCTTTCAAAAATGAGTGAAAGCAGAGAAGAATACAAAAAAGGTCATTTTCAACTGTTTTATAAAGTACATGCACAGTCAACTAAAAATCACTAAAATTAAGTTCTAGATAAGTATATCTCACCTATACTTTGAATGAAACAAATTGAGTTAGCAGTTGTTGAGATATAAGCCTTGAAAGTGGTTAATTTTACTTGATTTTGTTAAAAAGTACTCAAAATTAACTACTTTCAAGGCTTATATCTCAACAACTGCTAACTCAATTTGTTTCATTCAAAGTATAGGTGAGATATACTTATCTAGAACTTAATTTTAGTGATTTTTAGTTGACTGTGCATGTACTCTATAAAATAGTTGAAAATAACCTTTTTTGTATTCTTCTCTACTTTTACTCATTTTTGAAAGGAATTTAATACTCTATAGAGTGTTGTATTCATAAAATGCTAGACTACAAGTACCAATTTATAGAGTGTAATATTATTGTGTTTTGGGGAAGTTATATATTTTTTTTCACCTGTGCAATACTTTTGTCATATACTGTAATGTCTAGGATTGAAGGGGAGAATAATTATAACAGTAATATATCAAACAATGATAAAACTCTTCCTAATAACAATAATAAAAATAAAGAACCTGTCATATAACACTCTACACAAGAGTAAAGACCAGTTAAACAAACTATAGGTTTAAATTACAAAGACAATATAAACCTAGTTATGTATCTAACAGAATTTAACAAATTTCTCAACAAAATCTATAGTGATCCATTAATGTATTACAATACTATAATGTGTATAGACAAAGAACAGTGGATCAAAGCTATAAAGGATGAAATACAGTCACTTCAACAACAAAACATATAGATATATACTATCCCCCCTATGAATACAAATATAATTAGAAGAAAATTTGTCTATAAAATCAAAATACTGGCTAACAGCCAAATAGACAAATACAAAGTACAATTTGTAGTGTAAGGATATGCTCAAAAGAATAGAATAGACTTCTATTCTGACAACTTATTTGCCCTAGTAACAAAACTATCAATAGTACAATTATTGTTATCTTAGGCAGTATCTAAGAACTACAAAATACATCAGATAGATGTAAAATCTGCATATCTTTACAGAGAACTAAATGAGGATGAACTCATTTATGTGAAACTGCTGCCAGGCAGGCTACTTACAGATATTAAACCTGGACAGGCATTACACTTAAATAAAGCATTATACAGATTGAAACAAGCAGGTAGATAATAGTATAAAAAGATTACTAAACTACTGCTTAAGATTGGATTAGAACAAGCTAATTATGATCACACTGTATTTTATAAGAAACAAAATAATAAAACGATTCTTGTAACATTTATGCATGTTGACAATATTACAATTATTGGTGAAACTATCACTATAATAACAGCATTTAAACATGTATTAAGACAATACATTGTATTTACTGACAGTAACAAAATACATTAGTTACTTAGTATTAAAATAAGCTAAGATAGACCTTAACAAACAATTAGCTTACAGTAAAAGTATTATATTGAAAGTATAATCAAGTGTTACTACTTTGAAAACAAAAAGGCACTACAAACACCTATTACTCCTAGAATAGATCTATCTAACAATACAAATGATATGTATGATACAAACGAAAGTAATAATAAAACAATACTATACATGAATATGGTAGGATTGTTAAGATATGTTACAGATTGCACACAGCCAGACATATCTTATATTACTAGGCAATTAGCACACTACTTACAAAAGCTCTAAATGTATCACTACAAAGTAGTAAAACATTACTTTACATATTTAAAATATACAACAAATTGCTAGCTTCAACTTGGAAGTACAAATGTCTTAAAACTACAAGGCTATTGTGATGCAGACAGACAAATAATGGAAGAACATAAAGTAATAAACAGCTATGTCTTTCAATTAGCTAAATCAACTATATCCTGGTTAAGCAAATGGTAAAACCTAGTACTACTATCTGTTTACAAAGCAGAGTTGTAAGTGCTAGCATATACTACTCAAGAAGCCATTTGGCTCAAACAATTTGCTGAAGAAGTACTACAGACTGAATCAGCACCCATTATGATTTATTGTAATAATCGAGGTGTAATAAAGACTGTAAAGTCTGACAAAATAATGTACAACACTTACACTAAACACCTTGATTTACAAAAAGACTTTGTGTAATGTTACATTCAAAACAATTACATTAATGTATACTATGTTCAATCACAGAACCAATTAGCAGACATCCTTACAAAAGCTCTCTACATCCTACAAATCAAGCATCTAAACAAACTATTAGGTATATAGTACTAGTTCTTAATTAATGCTTGAAGGGGAGTATTAGATTGTGCTCTGGATTAGGAAATCCCTAATTGCCTTATGTAGAGTTACTGTGCTTGGAATGTCTCAGACTATTGGACTTTACTAAGTAGTATATAAGGTAGACACTCACTTGATGTCTTAATAAGAGAGAGTATTTGGAGCACTCCTACTATGCTTGTTAAAAGTTAGTAACAAAGTAGAAGAATAGAAAGGAAAAGGAGGAGTTTAAAAGTATGTATACAAGTATGACTAACAAATTGTATATAATAAACTAACTGTTTATACAAGTTCTAATATTATTATAAATATAGAAAAGATAAAAGTAGTAATAGAAAAGGGGAACAAGTTAGGTACAAATTAAATATATAGTTAACAAATTGTGTACTACTAATATTGTCTTTACTTAGTTTTTAAAGAAATTATAAAACTAGAAAAGAAAAAGTTAGTAATAGAGAAAGAGAGAGTTAATATAAAAAAGGAAGAGAAGAAACGAGTTATAGTTAGTAAATATAGTGTATAACTAACAAATTATACTAAGTTAATATAATGTTTCTCCTAGTTTCTTAAGTAGTTACAAAGCTAAAAAAGAAGAAAGAGAATAAGAGTAAGAGAAAAGATAAAGTAGTTAAAAGGTATTTAATTTTCTAAGTATACTAACTCTGTTTTATTGTCTAAAGTTAGTATTAGTACTTCTGAGTAAGAAGTACACTATTATAAAAGTAAAGATTCTAGTCTTTAGTAAGAAAACATATATAAAAAACTAGAAGATTATAGTAAAGTTTTTAAGTAAGAAGAACAAGAATATTCTTCTAAATTAGGTAGAGAGAATAATCTTCTATATACTCAAGTGTATAAAGTGTATAGAGAGATACAAAGGTTCTTAAGGATTTACTTACTAGGCTATAATAGATTAACTATATTATAGTAACCTAAGTTAGTCTGTTTGAATCTTATTTTTAACTGTGTTTATAGTAATTGTTTGTATAGAAAACTAGTACATAGTGTACATATTTTACTACTCTGAATGTAGTCTAAAAGGAATCTAGTATAAGACTAGAAAGTAAACTATAGAATTATATAGTACAACTCAAAGTCTATATTCTGTCATCCTTCTAATTACATATAGTAAAGCTAGAATAGTCTGTAACATCTACTCACAGATAACTAAGAAGCTGAACAATCTAGAGTTGTAACTAATAATAATAAAGAATGAGTTTAATACAAAGATTATAACTCTAAGGTAGAGTATCAACTTCTTAACTATAATAGTAGAAGCCTTTATAAATAGTAGGGTAGAAGAGTTAGAGTAAGGAATAGAATAGAGTAAAAAGTAGTAAAATAGAAATTTCAGTTGTGTTTTTATAAACAGAAAAACAGAAATGTAAGGAATAAACAAAATAGAACAGAAAATGGATAGAATAGATAGGAAAATAGATAAAATAGAGAGTTAAGAGGAATAGAATGGATGGATAGATATTTTTATAATTTATATATAGAACTAGTAGAATAGGATAGGAATAAGTAGAAAGGATTTATAATTTGTATAAAGGTTTATATAGTTATAGAATGTTGTATAAGTTTTTTACAATTTATTATAAATGAGAAGGAATGTAACAGAAGATTAGAAGTATGTAAATATAAAAAATAACAAAGTATATAGAACTGTAGTTGTATACAGTATTTACAGGATTTGTACAATAGTCAGGTGTTACTAGTAGGGAATTAATCCTTATATTTAGTTTCCTATACAAGACTAAGAGAGTATATTAAAAAATTGTACACTCTTAGATTAGGAGTCTATAACTTCTGTACTTAGTTCTACTTTAAGTATAGTATCTAAAGCACAGTTGTCTAAATCATCTGTATTCTTGTAACTAGCTCTGTACAGTTTCACATCTTCCAGTATTAGTTCTACAGTCTTAATAAGACACAAGATTAGAACTACTAAATGTAAACACAGAAAATACAGAATTAAACAAAATGCTGTAATACATAACTTGGCCACTACTCTGTCCAATTCTACTACAATATAAGTGTTTCCTTTTGTTCTCTACACTACTACAAACAATCTAAAGTATTATAGTTTCATCTTTTGTCCTAAGTTATTACTTACTTTCAAATTGTGGATTAGTACTAGTACACTTAGAACAAAGTTATAGTCCTTGATCTAATTACAATTAACTTCTACAAAATGCTTTGTGTATCCTTTACAGGCTTTCTGAATGTGTTCTATCATTTGTATAAGGTTGTCTAGTCTCTTTTACAACTGTTATACTTGTATTACTACCAGTTTCCCTGTTGTTAGTAGTAATCCTTCAGATGGAACTAAATACATTATCTTGTTCAGGTCAAACAGTAATATTGGCTCTACTCTATAAACAAGGTAATAAGGTAAATATTCAGTTACTTTCTGAATCATAATCTGCTCTGTCTAGAACACAGAATGTGTGTACTTGTACTAATGTATAATGTTGTCTCCTACTGTCTTTATAATTACTTCCTGTACATCCAAGTGTTTCTACTCAATAATTCTGTTTGTACAAGAGTTATATGTAGAAATCCAAATATGATTAATGTAGTATTGTTCTTACAAATAGTCTAATACTGTAATGTAAGACATTCTGTTGTCTGTTACAAGCTTAGAACATGCCCTGTATTAGTATAGAAGTTTCTTAAAGATGAACTGTTCTATCACCCTTCTGTTCTCTGTGTAAAGTATACAAAACTCTGAATACTCTGATAACAAACAATGTGTATACACAATATATTAGAATCTTCCTACTTTTGGTATAACCTTTGTATCTATATGAATCTTTTAGAAAAGCAGTACAATCTCTAGAATACTTAGTAGAATCAGTACTTGTTACCTCTGTCAAGTCTGACATGTGTGACAAGTCCTAATAAAGTACTTAATATCTTCTGTAAGAGATAGTTACTAGAACTGATCCAGTAAACAGGCTTGTACTATAAAGATTCCTTTGTGTCCTAAGTCCTTATATACTATCCTAACTAACTCTCATCTTCTGTTCTTATCTGGTACAATCTAATACTTTCCTTTAGAACCTTAATACTAAATCTTGTTGTTCTGTATGAAGAACTGTGCTACATATTATATAAATGTTAGGAAATTAGTGTCTACAATTCTACTTGGTTTGTAGAGTAAGCTAAGATACTCTTTCACAGCCTTCAGTCTAGCTTCCTGTTTTTTAACTGTTACTAATTATAGGAATCATTCTACTGTTACATTCAAACCCTTAGTCTTACTACTATAAATACTGTGTACAACCCTTATTAGCTCTAGATTGTCACCTTCTACTTTGTCATCTACTCCTTCTACCTTCTTAGTTTGTACAACTCTATAAGACTCTCCTCCAGCTTCCTATTCCTATTGTCCTTTGTCTGTATCATCTTCTATTCTTCTACACTCTAAATTGAGTCATTCTAGTCTATCTCAATATATCCAATTCCAGTTCTGTTTTAGAATAACAACTTCCAGGAATAATCTATGTTACAGTCTGCTAGAAAGTATTACCTGTGTTACATCCTTACTTACTTAGAATGATTTATTAATAATGTTGTTGTGTGTCTCCTAACACATTATATATAAAGCCTAAGACTGTGTTTCTTCACACTCAACTAGTAAGGCTTTGTGTTCTGTAGATCTACAAATCTCTGACTGAGTTCTGTATTGTATTAATTCTATTTCCACTGTGTAAAATCTGTATAACTTGTCAATCCAGTTCTCATAAGTCTTGTTGTCTGAGGAGTCTTTAGGTACTACTTAGTACTGTAATAATCTGTCTGTACACTTGAAGTCTGATGTAGGAATGTAACAGAACTCAAAATCAAATAGTAAAATACTAGCTATCTAGCAATTGATTATAGTATTAGACTGTAGGTCAGGCTTGTTCATTATTCCTTTTATATATAAAGTATCCATTTCTACAATTAATTTCCTAACTCTTATAAGATATATGTGTAATGTATAAAGTACACAATAAAGTCTAAACAGCTCTATTTTTGCTTACAAATATTACACCTAGGTTGTGTTCCAGTTGATGGATCCAAATCAATTTATTCTCTGTTTGTAATCCAGGTACTCCTGACTAATATACTATCCTGCTCTAATGATAGACAAATCTACAGTTAAGATTACTAGATACTCTGACTTGTAGTTGATTAGTGTTAATGTAGGGTAATGTAAAACTGCTTCCTTAAGTGTGTCTATAAATGTCTGTGCTTTGTCATTCTAAATGAATATTAAGTTCTTTTGTGTAAGTCAATTAAGTAGTCATACTAGCTTTGTATAATTCTGAATAAACACACAAAGCACTCCTACTGTTCTAAGAAATCCCCTGACTTCTATAACACTCTTGTAAGGTGGCCAATCCCTAACCTTCTGTATTTGTAATTCTTTGGCCTCTCTTCCCAAGTATGTCAGCTTATGCCTAACAAATATTGTAGACTTGTTACAAAGTGTTATCTTCTTCCTAGAAAACGTTCCTCATACAGCTTTTACTCTCTACAAAATCCGATTTACATCCATCAAATGCTTGTATACAAATCTCTGTATTCCTACATTCTTAGAAAGCATTTCCTCTGTTCTGTTTACTTTCTCATATTTTGAGTAGAGTCTAATTACTAGAACATTGTCTGTGTATGAGTTTGTAACATTTAGAATCTTATTGTAAAGAATAAACACTAAGTCATTATACAGGATCTGTACTGAGTTAGTATAACCTATTAGTAACACAGTTAAGCAAAATGTCCTTAGAGGCATCTAGAATGTTGTCAGATCTCTAGACTACTCATCTAAACTCCTCTGATCAAATGTAATATACAAATCAAGTTGTGTATAGTATGTACAACCTCTACAGCTTTCTACAATTAGTTCTATGTTTGGTAGAACAGCTGTGTCCTTTATTGTAACTGTGTTTAGCCTCTGTAAATTAATAATAAATTATAAGGATACTCTGTCTTTCTTTGTAATACAAAACTATTACAATTAATACAAGGAATTCAACAGTTCAATCACTCTGTTATATAACTTCTCCTTCAACAACTCAATCACCCTCTTCTCAATTCTGTATACAATCAGAATACCCTTCTCTACCTACAGTACATACTTAACAGTCAGAATTCAGATAGAATCAAAATATGTAGAGTCTAATGTTCCTTACTCCTCTTCCATCTATACAAATGCTTTCTACTGTAGTATTAATAGGTTCTCTACAAGCTTCTATTCTTCTAGCTATAGGAATCCTGATTACAATTCTCTAATTGCTCACATCTGTTCTTCTGTGAGTCATCCAGTAAGTATAAAGGGCTGTAGTTTCCTTAGTAATATAGGTATCCTAGCTAAAGGATTAGGGTGCTATTGTCTGACTATACAGAACTCCTCTAGAAGTACTCTAAGTACAGGGTACACCTTATTCACAACTTTCTTGTAAGCTTACAAAACTGTGTTAAGTTTGTCATCTAGTATATTAAGAATTACTAACTTCTACAATTCTACTACCTCTATTAACTATGATTCTGTGACTCATAATCCCTGACTATAATCCTGTCTCACATTTCCTCTACTTCCTTCACTACTTCCTCTGTATAGAATCATCACTTTACTATTACTCTTCTACTCATTTGTTCCTAATTTACTTGTCATATATACATCTCTCTAGAATTGTAGTGTTTCCAGTTTCTTAATGTTTCTCAAAAATCTGTCTCTAGCTTGTATTACAGTACTCTTACTCTAGTAGACAGAGACTATCTCCTTAACAGATCATTCAGGTTCTAAAGCATTATGTGCTACTCTCTGTTTGCAAAATCTTTGGTTTTATATTCTGTAGTTACAAAAAACAGTCTACCTAGTAATATCTTAAACAGAGCCTTCTACACAACTTGTACTGTAATATCTACATAAAGCATTCCTATAGAGTCACAACCTCAGAATCTGTCCTATAGTTGATCCCTGACCTGTGTCTACTGTTTTAAGTATAACAGCTATATTACAATCTAACAGAATCTTTAATACTTCTCATATGTTAGCTCAAACTATGTTTACACTTAAACCCTAGTGTAGTATACAATCTACCTTAATCTTTCTATCTACTATTACCTTAAGTATACAGAGTAGAAGCAAATGGTTAACTTCTACTAATGTGTTATAATACTACTATAGTATACAAAGGTTTGATCCTGTAACAGGTGGTTCTCTACTGTAAAACATAGTGTTTCTGTCTGTTTAGCACTTTAATGTAACTAAATTACAAGTCTTCTTCCAAAGCTCTAGAGAAATTGTAAGTAACTCCTACTGTATAATACACACTTTCTAGTCTAAACTATGATTTAAAACTCTTCTAGCTATTTCTGAGTCCTCAATTAGTATAATATAGTAGTATAAGTACTCCTTTAATCCAGTTCTGTCTTACTACATACTTACAGGCATTAGTCTAACATTTGTAAGCTTTGTTACTTTGTAATTACACTCTTACTTTCCCTTCCCTTTTGTATCCTTTACTTTTAATCATTCTACAACCTTCTTACAGACTTCTCCTAGTATTACTTTAAGCCTTTTAAGCTCTACAAGGTTCTCCACCTTCTCCTCTTCTTCTTCATCAACCTCTACTATTGTAACTAGTATAAGTGCTCCTAAACTGTGTACTACAACTAGTACAGTCTATACAAAACTAATAGAGTGTATTTGTAACAACAGAAAGTAGCTATCAACCTTTTCCTTCAAGGTCTGCTCTATCCTAAAAATAGTGTTTCTGTTAGTTATGACAATCTTATTGTCTGAGCTCTACACACACTTCTCATTTATAATGTATTCTAATACTTTTGAGCAACTGTGTATAAAATGTCTAGATTCTCTACAAAACACACAACTTCTACTTCCTGATCCTCTACCTGAACCTCTACTGTATTCTCCTCCTCCTAATCTTAGGCCTTACTTTATCAACTCTACTTACAATTGTAGACTCTAAAGTGCCTTTATAATACTTGTTAAATTAACTTCCTTCTACTTGACTAGAATCACAGGCTAGCTTACAAGTATCTCTACTCTACTAACTACTGTGAGTGTAGATCCTCTAAGAATCAACCCTACTATAGTTACAACCTGTGTAATATTGTATACAAGTCTGTTCTTATAGTCTAAATACTTGATTTCTAACTTCTGTATTAGTTTTTCTGTAATTACTCTACAGAATATATACAGAAAAATGTAGTAAGATTCCTCCAGTAATAGCTTATTATTAGTTGTTAAATAGGTTGTTATGAGTGTGAACTCTTAGTAGTACATTCCCAAATTGTCCCTATTTGTAATTCCTCTCTCTACCTACTTCTGTACTACAGTATTCAAGTCACTTCTAGTATATTGTACTCCTGTCTTAAGACTTAGGTAATATGTAATTACTCTCCTCTTAAATGTATCCTAAGACACCTTATCTGTATTATCCTACAAATCCTCTACTTCTACAGGTACATACTTTATTGTAAGTAGAATAATATCTACTCTAACTATGTTACATTTGTTTGTAAGACTTTCCATGTTTACAAAATACCTTTATAACTCTCAGAGCTTAGTTCTGTCAAAGGACAGTATATTACATACTCTACAACAAGGTAGCTTTAGAACATTCAATGTAGTCATTAGATACACTACTAGTCTTGATTGTAATAGAATTTGTGTATTTACTTATAGTTGCTAAAGTAGTTGTATGTTACTTACAAGTTGTTATTACTATAACTAGAACTGTATTGTTAACAATATACTAGTTGCTAGTAAGAGTAATAATACTAGCTGCTAGACTGCCTCTGTTTCCTATAGAGACAACTGTACTCTTCTGTAGTACAGTGTTCTAGTTACAATCAGTTGTAATGTTAATATGGTTTAGGAATGTTGTAGGGTTGCTAGCAAACTTGTATACAATTCTAAGAATGTGAAACATAGTAGTTTGTTACAAATTCAGAGACTAATCACTTAGGGATTGAGTAATAATACTATAAGGTCTTCTTCTTCCTCTTCTTTGTTACTGACTCATACACTCTACTGTTCTAATAGTATTCCTAAGGTCTCTACAATATTAGATTCTGTACTCCTAATAGTCAGACTGTTAAAAGTTTTACAGTGTGATTAGATTCTAGCAGATCTGTGTGTTTTGCTCAATATGGGTACTAGTACTGACTGTGACTGTGTTGACCTAAGACTACAGGCTAGTGTCTAAGAAACCCATTCAGGATGCTGAGAACTGTTAGAACTTATGTTGTTTAACTATAAAAACCCTCCCTCACAGTAGGCTCTAGATGAAACTCCTGTAAAGTGTTTAAGAGAAGAATACAAGTGATTTGTTAAGTTTGAGAGGGAGCTAATCCACAAGTCCTATAAGACTTGAGTGGTTCTGAATGGGTACAAGTTCTTCTAGCACAGTTACAACCTTGGAAGAGAGACATGAATAATAGAATGTATACTTACAAAGTACACAACAAATGAACTGATACAGAAACAACAAAGACTAAGACTATACCTTACACTAGAGGACTTTAAGACAAATGATAAGAGCTAAATTAATGGGTGAACTATCTGAATTCCCTCTGTATCTAGTACATGAGTAGCTGTATTTATAATTTTCTGAGTTCTAGAAAAGTATAGTACTAACAGGGAAATGTTATAACTGAACAAAAGAAAATTAACAAAATATATAAGAACAAATAAGAGAACCTTTTGCTAGAGGTTGAAAGAAAATAGGGTGAAAATATATGAAGAAAATTTAAGTAGTCTGTATTCTAGCCACAAGAAATGTTACACAAAAGGAAAAGCAAGATTTACATTAAAAGAAGTAGAAGGTTCTCATACTGTTACTATCTGATCAGTGTAAACAAAGTGTAGAGAGTTCCAAGATTTCCAGCTGTCTCCTAAGATTATTACTTTGATTACTCTAATGTTCTATCTGATTAGAAGATTGTAGTACTTTAATTCAGGCAATAATGACATAATAGTTTGCTGAGCTACTTACTATAATACAACTTGTGTTCTAAGCCTGTAATAAGTATGTAATCTGTACATCCTATAAGATAAGTAGTGTGTGTAAGTCTATTCTAAGACTGTACACATTTGTGGTTCTGTTTACAAATACTTACAATACAGAATAGTTGGGTGTTCTTAGAATACACTTCTATGAGTCACATAGATGTTTAGAATTGATTACTATAATTGTCTGTATATAATGTACAGTTCTTAGTATAATACTGATTGTTTCAGTAGTAGTGTAGGAGAAGTAAATATAGCTTCTCTAGTTAACAGAGAGGCAACTGTAGTAGCTTCTAAAGATACCTAGTGTTAGGGGAAACAAGACCTAGTTATATACAGTTAGAAAGAGAGCCAAACTTGCTTTAAGACTATAGTAGTGTGTTTAGAAAGGCTAGAGAGTCTTACTAATAGTAGAAGACATTTGAGAAGGTTAGAGGAACCTTACTAACATGTAGTATAATAAAGACTACTTTGTTAATGTTAAAAAAAAAGTGGAACAGTACTAGAGAAGTACTAAACACTATTACAGATGAGTTCTATTAAGTTCTAGGTTTGCTAACACATGTAGAACACTAATAGGACAAAGGTATCTTTGTTACAGTCAGGAATAAGAACTAGTCTATGTATATGTAAGAACTCACCTTTGTTACAGTCAGGAATAAGAACTAGTACAATAAAGGTGAAAGATAGAAACTATATATACTAGAAATGAAACAAAGGTAGCTCACACCTAAAGGGGAAAACAATGTAAAAGATAAAAAGGAGAGTGTATACACTTAAGAATGAAGAGTATGTGACTCAGACAATAGGGAAACATAGTGTGAAGACAAAAGAGGAAATGTGTGTAACTCTAGAGTCCACACTAAGAAGGTCTGGGCTTAGGAGAAGGTCTAGGTTTGGAAATGTGGTTCTGTACTAGGAGAGGTACAGAACAGTACAGAAACTATTATAAGCTATAGGGTAGGCTTACAACTATTAACAGTACAATTATTGTTATCTTAGACAGTATTTAAGAACTATAAAATACATTAGATAGATGTAAAATCTGTATATCTTTACAGAGAACTAAATAAGGACAAGCTCATTTATGTGAAACTACTGTCAGGCAAGCTACTTACAGATATTAAACCTGGACAAGTATTATGTTTAAATAAAGCATTATACAGATTGAAACAAGTAGGTAGACAATAGTACAAGAAGATTACTGAACTACTATTTAAGATTGGATTAGAATGAGCTAATTATAATTATACTGTATTTTATAAGAAACAAAATAATAAAACAATTCTTATAACATTTATACACATTAACAATATTACAATTATTAGCAAAACTATTACTATAATAATAGTATTTAAACATACATTAGGACAATATGTTGCATTTACTGACAGTAACAAAATACATTAGTTACTTAGTATTAAAATAAGCTAAGATAGACCTTAATGAACAATTAGCTTATAGTAAAAACATTATATTGAAAGTATAATCAAACATTACTACTTCAAAAACAAAAAGGCACTACAAACACTTATTACTCCTAGAATAGATCTATCTAATAATACAAACAATATGTACAATACAAACAAAAGTAATAATGAAACAATACTATACATAAATATAGTAGAATTGTTAAAATATGTTACAGATTACATATAGTCAAACATATCTTATTACTAGACAATTAGTATATATTAGATTGTGCTCTAGATTAGGAAATCCCTAATTGCCTTATGTAGAGTTACTACACTTGGAATGTCTCAGACTATCAGACTTCACTATATAGTATATAAGGTAGACACTTGCTTGATGTCTCAATAGAGAGAGTACTTGAGGCACTCCTACTATGCTAGTTAAAAGGTTATGAGCCTTAGTACCTATTGAATGCCCCTACACACTTGCTCTTACAGAACACCTTTGCCTTCTGCTAGACCACCAAGCCCTAGACCTCCCTCTCCCCCTAAACCTATTACAATGTTGTCTATAATGCATACCTTTGTTAATACTATAATGAAGAACTCTAACATTATGAAGTTCTTTAAGGGAATGGAAAAGTTGGCTGGTGTGAAGGGATACAAGATATGGTGCTTGTATATACATAGTACACTTACTACTATAATGCTCTCAGACCATTTAGAGCACAATCCCCCTTCCTCTGATGATGCTAGTATATATACAAGTAATGTTTTGTATCATTGTATAACAAAAACAATAACTAATACAATTTATGCAAACTTTACA
>NW_006760392.1:3046541-3050678 GCF_000271605.1 Fomitiporia mediterranea MF3/22 | reverse complement strand
ATATATAGAAAGTTAAGGAACAATACATAGATTAATAGTACATGATACACTGTAGCAGAACAGAGTTGTAGAATGTATGCATAAGACTATCTTTAATAGTATACATATGTGTCTGTTATTAGTAAAGTTACCTATGAAATTCTGAGTATATGTAGTACAATATCAAATGTTTATTCATAACAGAACACTGAGAGTTGTTATTAATTTCACAATACTATATTACAAATAGTATAACAAACATTATCAAATAGATAATATATGAGAATTCAGCACATATTGTATTATACAGAATGAACAAACACATAAACTACAACCTAGAGGCTAATATGTATAATGGCTAGGTTATAATAACAACAGTAAAGGTCACTTAGTGTGTCATGATAATAAAGTTACTGTCAAACACAATGTACAATTCATAGACAAACCAATGTCTAGGATTGAAGGGTAGAATAATCATAATAATGATACATTAAACAATAATAAAACTCTTCCTAATAACAATAATAAAGATAAAGAACCTGTCATACAATACTCTACACAAGAGTAAAGACTAGTTAAACAAACTATAGGTTTAAATTACAAAGACAATATAAACCTAGCTATGTATCTAACAGAATTTAACAAATTCCTTAATAAAATCTATAATGATCCATTAATGTATTACAATACTATAACACGTATAGACACAGAACAGTGGATCAAAGCTATAAAGGATGAAATACAGTCACTTCAACAATGAAACGTGTAGATATATACTATCCCCCCTATGAATACAAATATAATTGGAACGAAATTTGTCTATAAAATCAAAAGACTGGCTAATGGCTGAATAGACAAATACAAAGCATGATTTGTAGTGTAAGGATATGCTCAAAAGAATGGAATAGACTTCTATTCTGATAACTTATTTGCTCCAGTAACAAAACTATTAACAGTACAATTATTGTTATCTTGGGCAGCATCTAAGAACTATGAAATACATTAGATAGATGTAAAATCTATATATCTTTACAGAGAACTAAATGAGGACAAACTCATTTATGTGAAACCACTGCTAGGCAGGCTACTTACAGATATTAAACCTGAACAGGTGTTATACTTAAATAAAGCATTATACAGATTGAAACAAGTAGGTAGACAATGGTACAAGAAGATTACTAAACTACTGCTTAAGATCAGATTAGAACAAGCTAATTACAATCACACTGTATTTTACAAGAAACAAAATAATAAAATGATTCTTGTAACATTTATGTACATTGACAATATTATGATTATTGGCAAAACTATTGTTATAATAACAGCATTTAAACATGCATTAAGACAACACATTGTATTTACTGACAGTAACAAAATACATTAGTTACTTAGTATTGAAATAAGCTGAGATAGACCTCAACAAATGATTAGCTTATAGTAAAAGTATTATATTGAAAGTATAATCAAGTATTACTACTTTGAAAACAAAAAGGCATTATGAACACCTATTACTCCTAGAATAGATCTATCTAACAATACAAATGATATGTACAATACAAACAAAAGTAATTGTCAGTGACAGTATAGAGGGGACCTGAAGGCTTAGTAAGGGGACTCAGGCTACAACTATCCTACACAACAGAAATACAGAATGTAAGTACTAGAATGTAGTCAGAACTTGTAGAACAGGCAGAGAGAGTGAGTGAGACAAGAGTAGAGTATATAGAGTGAGCCTAAGAGTACAGGACTACCTAGAGTAGACAAGATCAAGACTACAGGACCAGTCTGATCTTGTATGCCTATATATACTAAACTACACAAGAGTACTCAGAGAGTATAAACTACTAAGAATGATAAGTCATGAAGAATGAAAGAAAGGAAGGTCAAAGATAAAGGTACAAAGAATGAAGGGATGGACAAAGGGTAAGAGACTATAGAATGAACAAAGAATAAAGGGGTGGTCAAAGGAATGGAATAATAAAGTAAGGAAGGGTAGTAGTAAGAGTCAGTACATATATAGTCTATAGACAGTACCTCTGAGGGACAAAAGTCCTGAGTTCTAGTACAGAAGAGTGTAGAACCCTTAGAACTGAAGGTACAAGAGTAGAGAACTATAACATCACCCCCCCTCTAAAACCAATTGTCCTAATTAGTAAACATTAGGCTTGGTTAGTAGCTTAAGTATAAGTCAGAACAGTAGGGTTTAGAAATCTGTAAGGCAGAGTTAATGTAGAGCACCCAGATAAAGTTGATAAAAGTCTTAGATTGCCTTAGTAGTATAGGTGAGATTCTTAGCAGGTTCCTAAGTGTGTTCTTCAACTAGGTATCCCTTCTAGTATTATGGTTCTCTACTCTTGTACCTTCAGTTCTAAGGGTTCTACACTCTTCTGTACTAGAACTTAGGACTTCTGTCTCTTAGGGGTACTGTCTATAAACTATATGTGTACTAACTCTTACTACTACCCTTCCTTACTTTATCATTCTATTCCTTTGACTACCCTTTCATTCTTTATTCATTCTATAGTCTCTTACCCTTTGTCTATCCCTTTATTCTTTGTACCTTTATCTTTAACCTTTCTTTCTTTTATTCTTTATGGCTTATCATTCTTAGTGGTTCATACTCCCTAAGTACTCTTGTATAGTTTAGTATATATAAGTATACAAGATTAGACTAGTCCTATAGTCTTGATCTTGTCTACTCTAGGTAGTCCTATACTCTTAGGCTCACTCTATATACTCTACTCTTGTCTCACTCTCTCTCTCTGTCTGTTCTACAAGTTCTGACTATGTTCTAGTACTTACATTTTGTATTTCTGTTGTATAGAATAGTTGTAGTCTGAGTCCTCTTACTAAGCCTTTAGGTCCCCTCTATACTGTTACTGACATTAGATTAAGACTACCTATTACTACCTTATGACTCTCTTATGTTTTGAGTATTAGTACTTACTATTGTGTTGATCTCTTTTCTTTGTCCTAACCCTTTTACATTTTTAAATTTTAAACTTTCTAAACTCTTTTAAACTTTTACCACCCTTCTTCTATTTATTACCCCTTTTAGTTTAGTGCCAATTCCTTTATAGTGTAAACATAAACCCTCCTATACTAACTGTCACCCCTACTGTCCTACTAGATCAACAGTTACAAGCAGACCTAGCTTAATATGTACAGACCTCTATTTAAGAGGCCTTTACTAACTATGTACCTCTAGCCCCTTTAGAACCTGTTCTAATCATTCTGGAAGTTGCAACCTGTTCTAGAAAGAAAGTGTATATAGTCTGCCCTTTAGACTTTAATGAGTAGCACTTTGAGGACTTCTAGTACTAAGTTGAACTATACATAGCTACTACTTTGACTAATCTATTCTCAGATCTTAATTGTGTCCTATTTGTCCTCTCCTTCATGAAGGAAGGTAATACAGCCACCTAGGCTTAGAACTAGATTGAAGGACATTAGATTAGAAGTCTGATCTGACTTTAGAATGATGAGTTGTATTTAGAATTCATAGGGCAGCTCTGTACTTCCTTCATTGATTCAAATGAGAAGTGTAATGTGTAGAACAAGCTTGTGTCTCTATGACAGGGCAAACATTCTACTAATACCTTCTTTCAGGAGTTTAATATCCTAGCTCAGAAGACAGGATTCATACTTGGGTTTGATAATGTCCTTATTAGAATGCTTGAAAAAGCTCTTCACTTAGAACTAGTTAATAAGATTCTTAGAATAATGCTAGAACTAGTCACTTACACTGAGTAGAAGATGTGTACCATTTCCTTCAACTAAACTGTAGCTTGAATGTGTTAAGTCTGTGTAGAATACTTACACATGTATCCAGCTCTAACAGTTTTGAGCTCTTGAATTGATCTGTCTGTAATTCACAATCAATCTGTTCTAATAAACATTAGAGAAGCCTGAAAGTAAGGAGCATACTTTGCTTGTAGAAAGTCAGGGCACTAAATTAAGGACTGTCTACAGAAGTGACAGTATATTTGTCAGGTCATTAGAGTAATGATAAGTGACAAGCAGGATTTGTAGAGAGAAGCCTTTTCTACAAATCTGAAAGTCACCTTAGAACTCCTAGACTCTGACTATATACTTTAGGATTTTATAGAGGCCTAACAGTGAATATAGTACTGAAGGGCTATAACTTGGATTTTTTAA
>NW_006760392.1:3031373-3046020 GCF_000271605.1 Fomitiporia mediterranea MF3/22 | reverse complement strand
TCAATAGACACTGTAGGATTAGAAGTAAATAAAGTAAGAAAAGCAGAAAAAGTAGAAAAAGTAGAAAAATAAATTAACAAAATTATTTATTAGAAAGAAAAAGTTAAAGTAAAAGTAGATAGTTCTCCTATTTCTTCTGATTCTTTTGATTCTTCTCTTTACACTTCATCTGAGTCTAAATCTGTACAATCTGACTTACTACTTCTATATTCTAAAATCTTAGAATGTTCAGAACACTATCTAGCCCTATTCACTACTTAGTAGTTTGTCTAAGGTATTAAGTAGGGATAGTCTTAGCTGAGTTTACAGCTGAGGACATAGGTCCATCCTTGTTGAAAGAGAGAGGTTAATAAGAAAATGTTAGTATATATACTTACTCTCTTAGATGACAAGACTGTACAAGCTGTATGTTCTCTTCAGAACAAGTAGTAGTTTATCTAAGAATGTTTTAGGTACTAGCTCTAGGTTCCTATCCTCTTAGTTCCCTTCTTAGGATCCTCCTAGATCCAAACAATAACTCTAGTAGATAGTAGATGTACTAGTTTGTGTATTAATAAGGCCTTTGTGTAGGAATACTACCTCCCTACTTAATATGTTCTACTTCTAATTCTAGTATACAATACAGACAGAACCCTGAACTGGAATAGTCAGATTACTAAGTTTGTCCAACTATAGATGACTATTCAGGATTATGAGGAAAGTATTAAGTTTAGAGTTACTAACCTTAGAAAGACAGATGTTTTTATTAGATTTGAATGACTCAAGACTTATAACCCTACTATTGACTAGTTAGAGTAGACACTTATGTTTGATTAGTGTCCTGAGTCTTGTAACTACCTTGTACTACTGTTTTAAGTAGATACAAACACTTCTAATGTTACTAACAGTTCTAATAAAGGTGACTAGTTGTTCTTCTTCAACTAGGATAGATATATAAATACATATTCTAGTCAAGACAGAACAGAGTCAATCTAAAAGATGTCTGAGACAGAACCAGTCCAGAACCTTTTTAGAACAACTCTACTCTAGAACACACATAGACCCAGTCTACCAGATTTTGTCTAAGAGTTTCTCAAAGTCTTTAGTAAAGAGGAATTTGACTAGCTTCCTAAACACTGTCTCTAGGACTATGTAATTGAATTGACCAAGAGTTTCCAACCTAAGGATTGTAAGGTCTACCTACTCAACAGAGACAAGTAGGAGGTACTTAATGAGTTCCTTTAGAAAAATCTTTAAAACAGTTGGATCTGACCCTTAAAGTCCTCTATAGCCTCCCCTTTCTTCTTTGTCAAAAAGAAAGATAGGAAGCTCTGTCTAGTTCAGAATTATTATTGTCTTAATGAGAGTACTATTAAAAACAAGTACCTACTCTCTCTAATTCAGGAGCTCATTAATAAGACACATACATTTAGGGTTTTTACTAAGTTGGACATTTAATAAGGATACAATAATATTCAGATCTGAGACAGAGATGAGTAGAAGGCTACATTCTGAACCAATCACAGATTGTACAAACTGACTGTAATGTTCTTCAGACTAACTAACTTGCTTACAACATTCTAGTCATTCATAAATTACATCCTTGTAGATCTGATTGACTTGGGGCATGTTAGTGTGTATCTGAACAACATTCTAATCTTTACCCAGACAGTTAAACACTACTACTAACTGATCCAAGTGGTTCTACAACAGTTCTGAGATAATAAACTGTTCCTCTAAGAAGTAAAGTACTCTTTTGTGTAGGAGTCAGTAGATTATCTAGGCTTTGTAATCAGTGGAGGAGAGGTCTGTATAGATCTAGCAAAGGTAACTATAGTTTGGAACTAGTTGTAACCTTAGAACCTGAAACAGGTCTAAGTGTTTCTTAGGTTTGTAAACTACTACTAATACTTTATTTAAGACTTTAGTACTATTACTTGGCCCCTTCACAATCTTACTAGCAAAGATGTTCCTTAGTAATAGGAGGATCAGTAGTAGTCTACATTTGAGTCTCTAAAACAGGCTATCACTAGTAAGCCTGTATTAGTAGTTCTGACAGTTGTAAACAAGTTCTGAGTTGAAGCTAACTCTTCTAACTTTGTAAATAGAGTAGTACTGTTCTAGTTTATTAACAGAAAGTAGTGTCTAATAGTATTCTGATCAGAATCCCTCTCTGTAACAGAATGGAACTACCTTATTTATAACAAGGAACTTCTTACAATTGTCTGTTCCCTAGAGGAGTAGTGTTAATATCTTCTTAGTACTATACAGAAGTTTAAGATTTAGAGTGATTACCTTAATCTCTAGTACTTCCAGGCACCTCAGAAGCTTAACTACTACTAAGCCTGTTGGATGTTAGAACTATAGGACTACAACTTTGTACTAACTCACAAACCTAGAATGTAAATAATGAAAACTGATTTACTCTCAAGATGAGTAGGTTATAAAAGGAGGGAGAATGATAACAAAAATCTTGTTCTTCTAGACAATTCCTGTTTCATGTCTGAGACAATCTAAGAGATCCAACTCAAATCCAAGGATGTCAACTTTGTCACCTATATATAGTAAGCTTTAAGACACACACAGGACTAGATTATAGTAAAGTAGTTAGAAAAGTAAGCTAGAGATTAGGAGGAGGATAAGGACAGACAGGTTTACTAGAAAGGCTGACTGTACATTCTAAAGGATTGGAAGCTATAAGAGGACATTGTCTGAGCTTATTACAACAATTCAACTATAGAACATTTAGACTAACACAAAACACAGGAACTCATTACTTAGAACTACTAGTAACTAGGAATGTAGAGGAAAATCCTAAAGTATATGACTGATTGTAATATGTGCTAACAGACTAAGGCCTACTAGACAAGGGTTTAGACTCCTTTATATCTACATTAGATTCTAGATCACTCTTAGGAAGAAGTCTTAGTAGACCTAATTAGTAAGCTACCTAAGTCTTAGGGTTACAACACTATCTGTATAATTGTTAACTGATTCTCTAAGCAAGTCTATATAGTTCCAACCTAAATAGAACTCACTTCCAAAAGTATAGCACACATTTATTAGGATCATGTTTTCTAGTTATACAGACTCTCTCAGAAGCTTATTCATAATTGTAGACTATAATTTGAGTCAAAATTCATATAGGACTTGTATACACTTCTTAGAATTTAAGAGAACCCTTCTACTACATATTACCTACAGACTAACAGTCAAACTGAGTAAGTCAATCAGGAGATCAAGCTCTACCTCTGAATGTTTATTAATTATCAATAATCAGATTAGTCTGAATAGTTAGCTCTGACAGAATTTGTACACAATAACTAGTAACACTCTATAACAGGACAGTCCTTATTCTTCCTCAATCATAAGAGACATTCATACTAGGGGACAGTTCCAAACTGGAACAGTAGTTCTGAATCTGTAACAGACTTTGTAGAACAAATGTACAGAACTAGGGAGGACATACAAGCTCTTTTAGAAAAGGTAGTACAAGTCATAAAGTAGAACTATAATTAGAAGAGGTTTACAGCTAAGGATTACTAGTTTAGTAACAAAGTTATACTAAAAGCTACTAACCTGACTATGGATTGCCTAATAAAGAAGTTGGACAACAAGTACTTCAGACCCTTTATTATTGAAAAGAAGGTTAGTACCTCTGTCTACAAACTCTAACTTCTAGTAACATAAAAGTGTATACACTCAGTGTTCAACAAGGTTCTACTGTCTTAGTACTATGATTCAGGTTTTCCTTTACAATAAAGACTCTTACTACCTCTACTAGAACTTATCAGTTCTAAACTAGAATACAAAGTAGAGTACATAGTAGATACTAAGCTAATATACAGAAAGCTCAAGTTCCTTATCTACTAGAAGGGATACCTAGTTGAAGAATGTACTTAGAAACCTGTTGAGAATCTTACTCATACTACTAAGACAATCTGAGACTTCTATTGACTTTATCTGGGTACTCTGTATTAACTCTGTCTTACAGATTTCTAAACCCTACTGTTCTAACCTATGTTTAAACTACTAACTAAGTCTAATGTTTACTAATTAGAACAATTAGTTTTAGAGGAGGAGTAATGTTATGGTTCTCTACTCTCATACCTTTAGTTCTGAGGGTTCTGTACCCTTCTATACTAGAACTCAGGACTTCTGTCTCTTAGAGGTGCTGTCTATAAACTATATGTGTACTAACTCTTACTACTACTCTTCCTTACTTTATTATTCTATTCCTTTGACTACCTCTTCATTCTTTATTTATTCTATAGTCTCTTACTCTTTGTCCATTCTTTCATTCTTTGTACCTTTATCTTTGACCTTCCTTTCTTTCATTCTTCATAGCTTATCATTCTTAGTAGTTTATACTCTCTAAGTACTCTTGTATAGTTTAGTATATATAGGCATATAAGATCAGACTAGTCCTATAGTCTTGATCTTGTCTACTCTAAGTAGTCCTGTACTCTTAGACTTACTCTATATACTCTACTCTTGTCTTACTCTCTCTCTCTATCTGTTCTGTAAGTTCTAACTATGTTCTAGTACTTACATTCTATATTTCTGTTGTGTAGGATAGTTGTAGCCTGGGTCCTCTTACTAAGCCTTTAGGTCCCCTCTATACTATTACTAACATTCAGTAGATAAGGAACTTAAGCTTTCTATATACTAGCTTAGTATCTACTACATACTCTACTTTATATTCTGGTTCAGAACTAATAAGTTCTAGTAGAGGTAGTAGGAGTCTTTGTTATAAAGGAAAACCTAGATCATAGTACTAAGACAGTAGAACCTTGTTAAACACTGAGTGTATGTACTTTCATATTGTTAGAAGTTGGAGTTTGTAAGTAAAGGTACTAACCTTCTTTTTAATAACAAAGGGTTTAAAGCACTTGTTGTCTAACTTCTTTATTAGGCAATCTATAGTTAGGTTAGTAGCTTCTAGTATAACTTTGTCACCAGACTAGTAATCCTTGGCTACAAACCTCTTCTGATTATAGTTCTACTTTATAACCTGTACTACCTTTTCTAAAAGAGTTTGTGTGTCCTCCCTAGTTCTGTACATTTGTTTTACAAAGTCTGTTGTAGATTTAGAACTACTGTTCTAGTTCAGAACTGTCCCCTAGTATGAATGTCTTCTATGATTGAGGAAGAACAGGGACTGTCCTGTTACAGAGTGTTACTAGTTATTATGTACAAATTCTGTCAGAGCTAACTATTCAGACTAATCTGATTACTAATGATTAATAAACATCTGGAGGTAGAGCTTAATCTCCTGATTGACTTGCTCAGTTTGACTGTTAGTCTGTAGGTAATATATAGTAGAAGGGTTCCCTTGAATTCTAAGAAGTATATACAAGTCCTGTATGAATTTTAACTTGAATTACAGTCTACAATTGTGAATGAGCTTCTGAGGGAGTCTGTGTAACTAGAAGACATGATTCTAATAAATGTGTACTATACTTTCAGAAGTGAGTTCTATTCAGGTTAGAACTGTATGAACTTGCTTAGAGAATTAGTTGATAATTATACAGATAGTGTTATAACCCTAAGACTCAGGTAGCTTACTAATCAGGTTTACTGAGACTTCTTCCTAAGAGTAATCTAGGATCTGATGTAGATGTAAGGGAGCCTGAACCCTTGTCTGGTAGGCCTTAGTCTATTAGTATGTATTATAACTAGTTATGTACTTTAGGATTTCCCTCTACATTCCTGACTACTAGTAGTTCTAAGTAATGAGTTTCTACATTTTGTGTTAGCCTAGATGTTCTATAGTTGAATTGTTATAATGAGCTTGGACAATGTCCTCCTACTATTATAATTCTCTACTCTTGTACCTTTAGTTTTAAGAGTTCTACACCCTTCTGTACTAGAACTCAGGACTTCCATCCCTTGAGAGTACTGTCTATAAACTATATGTGTACTAACTCTTACTACTACCCTTCCTTACTTCATCATTCCATTCCTTTGACTACTCCTTCATTCTTTGTTCATTCTATAGTCTCTTACCCTTTGTCTATCCCTTCATTCTTTGTACCTTTATCTTTGACCTTTCTTTCTTTTATTCTTTATAGCTTATTATTCTTAGTAGTTTATACTCTCTGAGTACTCTTGTGTAGTTTAGTATATATAGGTGTACAAGATCAGACTAGTCCTGTAGTCTTAATCTTGTTTACTCTAGATAGTTCTGTACTCTTAAGCTTACTCTATATACTCTACTCTTGTCTCACTCTCTCTTTCTGTCTGTTCTGTAAGTTCTGACTACATTCTAGTACTTACATTCTATATTTCTGTTATGTAAGATAGTTGTAGCCTGAGTCCCCTTACTAAGCCTTCAGGTCCCCTCTACACTGTTACTAACATTAGATTAAGACTACTCATTACTACCTTATGACTCTCTTATGTTTCAAGCATTAGTACTTACTATTGTGTTAATCTCTTTTCTTTGTCCCAACCCTTTTACATTTTTAAATTTTAAACTTTCTAAACCCTTTTAAACTTTTACCACCCTTCTTTTATTCATTACTCCTTTTAGTTTAGTGCTGATTCCTTTATAGTATAAACATGAACCCTTCTACACTAACTGTCACCCTTACTGTCCTGCCAGATTAGTAGTTATGAGTAGAACTAGCTTAATATATATAGACCTCTATCTAAGAGGCCTTTACTAACTATATACCTCTAACCCCTTTAGAACCTGTTCTAATTGTTCTAGAAGTTACAACCTGTTCTAGAAAGAAAGTGTATGTAATCTACCCTGATCTATTCTCAGATCTTGATTGTATCCTATTCATCCTCTCCTTCATAAAGGAAGGTAACACAGCCACCTAGGCCTAGAACTGGATTGAAGACTATTAGATTAGAAGCCTAATCTGACTTTAGAACAATGAGTCATATTTGGAATTCATAGGGTAGCTCTGTACTTCCTTCATTAATCTGAATAAGAAGTATAATATATAGAACAAGCTTGTGTCTCTGTAACAGGGCAAACATTCTACTAATACCTTCTTTCAGGAGTTTGATATTCTAGCTCAGAAGGCAGGATTTATACTTAAGTTTAATAATGTCCTTATTAGAATGCTTGAAAAAGCTCTTCACCTAGAACTGGTTAATAAGATTCTTAGAATAATACTAGAACTAGTTACTTACACTAAGTAGAAGACATGTACTATCTCCTTTGACTAAGCTGTAGCTTGAATGTATTAAGTCTGTACAGAATACTTGTATATGTGTCTGACTCTGACAGTTCTGAGCCCTCAGATTGATCTGCCTGTAATTTGTAATCAATCTGTTCTAATAGACATTAGAGAAGTCTGAAAGTAAGGAGTATACTTTACTTGTAGAAAGTCAGGGCACTAAATTAAGGACTGTCTGTAAAAGTAATAGTATATCTGTCAGGTCATTAGAGTAATGACAAGTAACAAACAGGATTTGTAGTAAGAAGCCTTTTCTACAAATCTGAAAGTCACCTTAAGACTCTCAGACTCTGACTATGTACCTTAGGATTTTGTAGAGGCCTAACAGTAAATACAGTACTAAAGGGCTATAACTCAGATTTTTTAATAGTCACTTTTGATTTAATGGACACTGTAGGATTAGAAGTAAATAAAGTAAGAAAAGTAGAAAAAGTAGAAAAAGTAGAAAAAGTAGAAAAAGTAGAAAAAGTAGAAAAAATAAATTAACAAAATTATTTATTAGAAAGAAAAAAGTTGAAAACAAAAGTAGATAGTTCTCCTATTTCTTCTGATTCTTTTGATTCTTCTCTTTACACTTTATCTAAGTCTAAATCTACACAATCTGACCTACTACTTCTGTGTTCTAAGATCTTAGAATGTTTAGAACACTACCTAGCCCTGTTTACTACCTAGTAGTTTGTCTGTAGTATCAAGTAGGGATAGTCTCAGCTGAGTTTACAGCTAAGAACATAGGTCTGTCCTTGTTGAAAGAGAGAGGTTAATAAGGAAATGTTAGTGTATATACTTACTCTCTTAGACAACAAGACTGTACAAGCTGTACATTCCTTTCAGAACAAGTAGTAGTTTATTAGAGAATGTTCTAAGTACTAGCTCCAAGTCCCTGTCCTCTTAGCTCCCTTCTTAGAATCCTCTCAGATCTAAACAATGACTCTAGTAAACAGTAGATGTACTAGTTTGTGTATTAATAAGGCCTTTATGTAGGAACACTACCTTCCTACTTAATGTGTTTCACTTCCAATCCTAGTATACAATGTAGACAGAACCCTAAACTAGAATAGTCAGATCACCAAGTTTGTCCAACTACAGATGACTATTTAGGATTATAAGGAAAGTATTGAGTTTAGAGTTACTAACCTTAGAAAGACAGATGTCTTCATCAGATTTGAATGGCTTAAGGCTTACAACCCTACTATTGACTAGTTAGAGTAGACACTTGTGTTCAATCAGTGTCCTGAGTCTTACAACTACTTTACACTACTGTTCTAAGTAGATACAAACACTTCTAATGTTACTAACAGTTCTGATAAAGGTGACCAGTTGTTCTTCTTTGACTAGGATAGATATGTGAACACATATTCTAGTCAAGACAGAACAGAGTTAATCTGAAGAATGTCTGA
Organism: Fomitiporia mediterranea MF3/22; assembly: GCF_000271605.1. Taxonomy (NCBI): domain Eukaryota; kingdom Fungi; phylum Basidiomycota; class Agaricomycetes; order Hymenochaetales; family Hymenochaetaceae; genus Fomitiporia; species Fomitiporia mediterranea. The sequence continues at coordinate 3,037,448 of NW_006760392.1, read as the reverse complement.
GATGGAACCAGTCCAGAACCCTCTCAGAACAACTCTACTCTAGAATACACATAGACTCAGCCTGCTGGATTTTGTCCAAGAGTTCCCTAAAGTCTTTAGTAAAGAGGAATTCAACCAGCTTTCTAAACACTGTCTCTAAGACTATACAATTAAATTGACTAAGGGTTTTCAACCTAAGGATTATAAGGTCTACCTACTCAACAGAGACAAGTAGGAGGTACTTAATGAGTTCCTTCAGGAAAATCTTCAGAACAGTCAGATCTGACCCTTAAAGTCCTTTATAGCCTCCCCTTTCTTCTTTGTTAAAAAGAAAGATAGGAAGCTCTACTCAGTCTAGAATTATTATTGTCTTAATAAGGGTACTATTAAAAACAAGTACTTACTCCCTCTGATTCAGGAGCTCATTAATAAGACACATACATTCAGGGTTTTCACTAAGTTGGACATTTGATAAGGATACAATAATATTCAGATTTAAGACAGAAATGAGTAGAAGACTGTATTCTGAACCAATTACAGATTGTACAAACTGACTGTAATGTTCTTCAGACTAACTAACTTGCTTACAACATTCTAGTCATTTATGAATCACATTCTTACAGATCTGATTGACTCAGAGTATGTTAGTATGTATCTGGACAACATTCTGATCTTTACTCAGACAGTTGAGCACTATTACTAACTAATCTAAGTAGTTTTACAATAGCTCTAAGATAATAAACTGTTCCTCTAAGAAGTAAAGTACTCTTTTACACAGGAGTCAGTAGATTATCTGAGCTTTGTAATTAGTAGAGGAGAGGTTTACATGGATTCAGCAAAGGTAACTACAGTTTGGAACTGGTTACAACCTTAGAACCTGAAACAGGTCCAAGCATTCTTTAGGTTTGTAAACTACTACTAATACTTTATTTGAGACTTTAGTACTATTGCCTGACCCCTTCACAATCTTACTAGCAAAGATGTTCCTTAGTAATAGGATGATCAGTAGTAGTCTGTGTTTAAGTCCTTCAAGTAGGCTATTACTAGTAAGTCTGTATTAGTAGTTCTAACAGTTGTAGACAAGTTCTAAGTCAAAGCTAACTCTTCTGACTTTACAAATAGAGTAGTACTGTTTTAGTTCATTGACAGAAAGTAGTGTCTGATAGTGTTCTAATTAGAATCCCTCTCTGTAACAAAACAGAACTACCCTATCTATAATAAGGAACTCCTTACAATTGTCTGTTCTCTAGAGGAGTAGTATTAATATCTCCTTAGTACTATATAGAAGTTCAAGATTTAGAGTAATCACCTTAATCTCTAGTACTTCTAGGTGCCTCAGAAGCTCAACTACTATTAAGCCTACTAGATGTTAGAACTGTAAGACTATAACTTTGTACTGACTCACAAACCTAGAACACAAATGACAAAAGCTAATTTACTCTTAAAACAAGTAGGTTATGAAAGGGAGGAGAATGATAATGAAAATCTTGTTCTCCTAGACAATTCCTATTTTGTGTCTGAGACAATCTAAGAGATCTGACTCAAATCTAAGAATGTCAACTTTGTTATCTGTATACAGTAAGCTCTAAGACACACACAGGACTAGGTTATAGTAAAGTAGCTAGAAAAGTAGGCTAGGAATTGGGAGGAGGATGAGGATGGACAGGTTTACTAGGAAGGCTAACTATACATTCTAAAGGATTAGAAGCTGTAGGAGGACATTGTCTAAGCTTATTATAACAATCTAACTGTAGAACATTCAGGCTAACACAAAATGTAGAAACTTATTACTTAGAACTACTAGTAGCTAGGAATGTAGAAGGAAATCCTAAAGTATGTAACTAGTTATAATATGTACTAACAGACTAAGGCCTACTAGACAAGGGTTTAGACTCCCCTACATCTGTATTAGATTCTGAATCACTCTTAGGAAGAAGTCTTAGTAGACCTGATTAGTAAGCTACTCAAGTCTTAGGGTTACAACACTATCTGTATAATTGTTAACTGATTCTCTAAACAAGTCTATGTAGTTCTGACTCAAACAGAACTCACTTCTGAAGGTATAGTGTGTATTTATTAGGATTATGTCTTCTAGTTGTACAGACTCTCTCAGAAGCTTATTCACAATTGTAGACTGTAATTTGAGTCAAAATTCATATAGAACTTGTATACACTTCTCAGAATTCAAGGGAACCCTTCTACTACATATTACTTATAGACTGACAGTTAAACTGAGTGAGTCAATCAGGAGATCAAGCTCTACCTCTGAATGTTTATTAATTATTAGTAATCAGATTGGTCTGAATAGTTAGCTCTAGCAGAATTTGTGTACAATAACTAGTAACACTCTACAACAGGACAGTCCCTATTCTTCCTCAATTATAAGAGATATTTGTACTAGGAGACAGTTCTAAACTAGAATAACAGTTCTGAATCTGTAACAGACTTTACAGAACAAATGTATAGAACTAGAGAGGATGTATAAGCTCTTTTAGAAAAGGTAGTACAGGTTATAAAGCAGAACTATAATTGGAAGAGGCCTGTAGCCAAGGATTACTAGCTTAGTAACAAAGTTATACTAGAAGCTACTAACCTGACTATAGATTGCCTAATGAAGAAGTTAGACAACAAGCACTTCAGACCCTTTGTTATTGAAAAGAAGGTTAGTACCTCTGTCTACAAACTCTAACTTCTAACAACATAGAAGTACATACACTCAGTGTTTAATAAGGTTCTACTGTCTCAGTACTACAATCCAGGTTTTCCTTCACAATAAAGACTCCTACTACCTTTACCAGAACTCATCAGTTCTGAACCAGAATATAAAGTAGAGTATGTAGTAGACACTAAGCTAGTGTGTAGAAAGCTTAAGTTCCTTATCTACTAGAAGGGATACTCAGTTAAAGAACACACTTAGGAACCTGCTGAGAATCTTACTCATACTACTAAGACAATCTGAGACTTCTATTAACTTCATCTAGGTGCTCTGTATCAACTCTGCCTCACAGATTTCTAAATTCTACTGTTCTGACTTATGTCTAAACTACTAACCAAGTCTAATGTTCACCAATCAGGACAATTAGTTTTAGAGGGGGGGTAATGTTATGATTCTCTACTCTCATACCTTCAGTTTTGAGAGTTCTACACCCTTCTGTACTAGAACTCAGGACTTCTGTCTCTCAAGAGCACTATCTATAGACTATATACATACTGACTCTTACTACTACCCTTCCTTACTTCATTATTCTATTCCTTTGACCACCCCTTCATTCTCTGTTCATTCTATAGTCTCTTACCCTTTGTCTATCCCTTCATTCTTTGTACCTTTATCTTTAACCTTCCTTTCTTTCATTCTTTATAGCTTATTATTCTTAGTAGTTCATACTCTCTAAGTACTCTTGTATAGTTTAGTATATATAGGTGTACAAGATCAGACTAGTCCTGTAGTCTTGATCTTGTCTACTCTAGATAGTTCTGTACTCTTAGGCTTACTCTATATACTCTACTCTTGTCTTACTCTCTCTCTCTGTCTGTTCTGTAAGTTCCAACTATGTTCTAGTACTTACATTCTGTATTTCTGTTGTGTAGGATAGTTGTAGCCTAGGTCCCCTTACTAAGCCTTTGAGTTCCCTCTACACTGTTACTAACACTTATAGCTTCTGATCCTTTAGAATGTACAGTTGGTCTTCCTAGTAAACCTGTCTGTCCTTATCCTCCTTCTAATCTCTAGCCTACTTTTCTAACTACTTTACTACAACCTAGTCCTATATGTGTCTTAGAGCTTACTGTATATAGGTGACAAAGTCAACATCCTTGGATTTGAGTCAGATCTCTCAGATTGTCTTAGATACAAAACAGAAATTGTCTAAGAGAACAAGATTTTTGTTATCATTCTCCCCCCTTTTATAACCTACTTGTCTCAAGAGTAAATCAGCTTTCATCATTTGTATTCTAGGTTTGTAGGTTAGTATAAAGTTATAGTTCTACAGTTCTAACATCTAGTAGGCTTAGTAGCAGTTAAGCTTTTAAGGTGCCTGAAAGTACTAGAGATTAAGGTGATTACTCTAAATCTTAAACTTTTATACAGTACTAAGGAGATATTAATACTACTCCTCTAAGGAACAGACAATTGTAAGGAGTTCCTTATTATAAATAGAGTAGTTCTGTTCTGTTACAGAGAGGGATTCTGATCAGAACACTATCAGACACTACTTTCTGTCAATGAACTAGAACAGTACTACTCTATTTGTAAAGTTGGAAGAGTTGGCTTTAACTCAGAACTTGTTTACAACTGTTAGAACTACTAATATAGACTTGCTAGTAATAGCCTACTTTAGAGACTCAAACACAGACTATTACTAATCCTCCTATTACTAAGGAACATCTTTGCTAGTAAGATTATAAAGAGGTCAGACAATAGTACTAAAGTCTTAAATAAAGTATTAGTAGTAGTTTGCAAACCTAAGGAATGCTTAGACCTGTTTCAGGTTCTAAGGTTGTAACCAGTTCCAAACTGTAGTTACCTTTGCTGGATCCATACAAACCTCTCCTCCACCAATCACAAAGCTCAGATAATCTACTGACTCTTACACAAAAGAGTACTTTACTTCTTAGAGAAACAGTTTATTATCTTAGAGCTGTTGTAGAACTGTTTGGATTAGTTAGTAATAGTGCTTGACTGTCTGAGTGAAGATCAGAATGTTGTCCAGATACACACTAACATGCTCTAAGTCAATCAGATCTATAAGAATGTGATTTATGAATGACTAGAACATTGTGAGTAAGTTAGTTAGTCTGAAGAACATTATGATTGGTTTGTACAATCTGTAATTGGTTCAGAACACAGTCTTCTACTCATCTCTGTCTTGGATCTGAATATTATTGTATTCTTATCAAATATTCAACTTAGTGAAAACCCTAGATGTATGTGTCTTATTAATAAGCTCCTGAATCAGGGGAAGTAGGTACTTGTTTTTAACAGTACTCTTATTAAGACAATAATAATCCTAGACTAGGTAGAGCTTCCTATCTTTCTTTTTGACAAAGAAGAAAGGGGAGGCTATAAAGGACTTTAAGGGTTGGATCCAGCCATTCTAAAGATTTTCCTAAAGGAACTCATCAAGCACCTTCTACTTGTCTCTGTTGAGTAGGTAGACCTTACAATCCTTAGGTTGGAAACTCTTAGTCAATTCAATTGTATAGTTCTAGAGACAGTGTTTAAGAAGCTAGTTGAATTCCTCTTTACTAAAGACTTTAGGGAACTCTTAGATAAAATCTAGTAGGCTAGGTCTACATATATTCTAGAGTAGAGTTGTTCTGAAGAGATTCTAGACTAGTTCTGTCTCAGACATCCTTCAGATCAACTCTGTTCTACCTTGACTAGAATATGTATCTATATATTTATCTGTCAGTAACAGTGTAGAGGGGACCTGAAGGCTTAGTAAGGGGACCCACATTACGAAAAAGTCTTAAGTATTATACTTGCTTGTAATCTTGTATATTTTGTATATTTTATAAAATTTGTCCAATTACTTATAATCTTCCTGGGGGGTTAAGTAATGACAGTACAATGTTAGATAAGTAAGTAAGAATACTTTTAAAACTTGGCAATTTCTATTATAATTTTATAAATTGTCAAGTTATAAAAGTGATTATAACACTTTCTAAGATTACAAGACTAAGACATACTTATTTATTTGAGAAAGTATAATATCTGCTTATAATGCTTATAAGTTATTACAAGCATTTGAATGGTTTGCTTTTGCTTAGTATACAATTTTGTATCAAATAATTAATCAAATATAATTATATTTAAATTATAGAATACAAAAATAGTAATTAATACATAATTTCTACAATCCCAACCCCTGCACCATTAGCCTCTGCCTCATTCTTTTCGCGAGCAGAACTTGCATCGGTAAAGGATTAACACGTTCGAAGTAATCTTCGTCACCATGTCTTGGTCGTCACTGAGTCCCTGCAAGTTGAATTGCGTACACATGTGAGTTGTGAGGTTGAAGAGGTTGAGCTACACCTGTGAGACAGGTTTAAGAGTTGATTAGCAAGTGACAATAAGAAAGAAAGATAGACGCACGG
>NW_006760392.1:3021450-3029902 GCF_000271605.1 Fomitiporia mediterranea MF3/22 | reverse complement strand
GGTCGTGTCGTCACAGGATCTGAGGCTCAGCACGGGCATCGTAGTAGCAGATTAGAGAGACGAATGCAGCGATGTTTATTGTCTAGGTGGTTGCAGGCAGTGTGCCTGCTGGAGGATGCTTGTAGGCAGAGTACTGGACTGGAGAGGATAAAAGCGACGACATAGCGGAGATGGTGGAGGTAGGAGGGAAAGGAGTGACGAGAGCAAGTGCGTCATTATATGCTCTCGATCTTCGGTACTCAATTATGTAAGCACTTCGATATACAGTTTAAAAGTCAAACTAAATTATATTATAAGTCTAACAGGGTGATTGTTAACAATATTAATATATATAATTGCATATTATCTTACTAAAAGTATTATAATCAACTTACAAGCACAATACAATATTTTTATAACTATTATAATCTATCAACTATTATTGTAGATATCTTATAATATAATTTTAACAGATTATAATAAGAGTTGAGTACTTGTACCTCACATGTAATGTTGTAATAATACTATTAGTAAGCTTACTTGCTCTAAAACATGTTTGTAGTTTAATACTATTAGTAAGCTTACTTGCTCTAAAACATGTTTGTAGTTTAATAGAAACTTTGTATATTTCTTACATTTATATACAAGCATTATAATTACATTACAAGTAAAATATAAGTATTATTTTAGAATGTAATGCTTATGAAATAATTTTATTAGTTTACTTTTGCTATTATTAAATACATTTGTTGCGACTTTTTTGTGATGCAGGCTACAACTATCCTACACAACAGAAATACAGAACACAAGTATCAGAACATAGTCAGAACTTGTAGAACAGGCAGAGAGAGAGAGTGAGACAAGAGTAGAGTATATAGAGTGAGTCTAAGAGTACAAGACTACCTAGAGTAGACAAGATCAAGACTACAGAACTAGTCTGATCTTGTACACTTATATATACTAAACTATACAAGAGTACTCAAGGAGTATGAGCTACTAAGAATGATAAGCTATGAAGAATGAAAGAAAGGAATGTCAAAGATAAAGGTACAAAGAATGAAGGGATAGACAAAGGGTAAGAGACTATAGAATGAACAGAGAATGAAGGGGTGGTCAAAGGAATAGAATAATGAAGTAAGGAAGGGTAGTAGTAAGAGTCAGTATGTATATAGTCTATAGATAGTGCTCTTGAGAGACAGAAGTCCTGAGTTCTAGTACAGAAGGGTGCAGAACCCTTAGAACTGAAGGTAAGAGAGTAGAGAACTGTAACATTACCCCCTCTCTAAAACCAATTGTCCTAATTGGTGAATATTAGACTCAGTTAGTAGCTTAAGTATAGGTTAGAATAGTAGGGCTTAGAAATCTGTAAGGCAGAGTTGACACAGAGCACCTGGATGAAGTTGATAGAAGTCTCAGATTGCCTTAATAGTATGGGTGAGATTCTCAGCAGGTTCTCAAGTGTGTTCCTCAACTAGGTATCCCTTCTAGTAGATAAGGAACTTAAGGTTTCTGTACACTAGCTTAGCATCTACTACATACTCTACTTTATATTCTAGTTTAGAACTGATAAGTTCTAGTAGAGGCAGTAGGAGTCTTTGTTACAAAGGAAAACCAGGATTGTAGTACTAAGACAGTAGAACCTTGTTAAACACTAGGTGTATACACTTCCATGTTACTAGAAGTTAGAGTTTGTAGACAGAGGCACTAACCTTCTTTTTAATAACAAAGGGTCTGAAGTGCTTGTTGTCCAACTTCTTCATTAGGCAATCTAAGGTCAGATTAGTAGCTTCTAGTATAACCTTATTACTAGACTGGTAATTCTTAACTGTAAACCTCTTCTAATTATAGTTCTACTTTATAACCTATACTACCTTCTCTAAAAGAGCTTATACATCCTCTCTAGTCCTGTACATCTGTTCTACAAAGTCTGTTACAGATTCAGAACTGTTGTTCTAGTTCAGAACTGTCCTCTAGTACAGATGTCTCTCATAATTAAGGAAGAACAGGGACTGTCCTGTTATAGAGTGTTACTAGTTATTGTGTACAAATTCTGTCAGAGCTAACTATTCAGACCAATCTGATTACTAATGATTGATGAACATTCAGAGGTAGAGCTTGATCTCCTGATTGACTTACTCAGTTTGACTGTTAGTCTGTAAGTAATATGTAGTAGAAGGGTTCCCTTGAATTCTGAGAAGTACATACAAGTCCTACATGAATTTTGACTTGAATTACAGTCTGTAATCATGAATGAGCTTCTAAGAGAGTCTGTGTAACTAGAAGACATAATCCTAATAGATGTATACTATACTTTTAGAAGTGAGTTCTGTTCAGGTTGGAACTGTATAGACTTGTTTAGAGAATTAGTTAACAATTACACAGATAGTATTGTAACCCTAAGACTCAGGTAGCTTACTGATCAGGTCCACCAAGACTTCTTCCTAAGAGTAATCTAGAATCTAATACAGATGTAAGAGAGTCTAAACCCTTGTCTAGTAAGCCTTAGTCTGTTAGTACATATTGTAACTAGTCACATACTTTAGAATTTCCCTCTGTATTCCTAACTACTAGTAGTTCTGAATAATGAGTTCCTACATTTTGTGTTAGCCTGAATGTTCTACAGTTGGATTATTATGATGAGCTTAGACAATGTCCTCTTACAGCTTTCAATCCTTCAGAATGTACAGTCAGCCTTCCTAGTAAACCTGTCTATCCTTATCCTCCTTCTAATCTCTAGCCTGCTTCTCTAGCTACTTTACTACAACCTGGTCCTGTGTGTGTTTTAGAGCTTACTGTATACAAGTAACAAAGTTAACATTCTTAGATTCAAGTCAGATCTCTTAGATTGTCTTAGACACAAAACAGGAATTGTTTAGGAGAACAAAATTTTTGTTATCATTCTTCCCCCTTTTATAACCTACTTGTCTTAAGAGTAAATTGGCTTTTATTATTTACATTCTAGGTTTGTAGGTTAGTACAAAGTTATAGTCTTACAGTTCTAACATCTAGCAGGCTTAGTAGTAGTTGAGCTTCTGAGGTGTCTAGAAGTATTAGAGATTAAGGTGATTACTCTAAATCTCAAACTTCTATACAGTACTGAGGAGATATTAATACTACTCCTCTAGGGAACAGACAATTGTAAGAAGTTCCTTGTTATAGATAGGGTAGTTCTGTTCTGTTACAGAGAGGGATTCTGATTGGAACACTATCAGACACTACTTCCTATTAATAAACTAAGACAGTACTACTCTATTCACAAAGTTGGAAGAGTTGGCTTTGACTCAGAACTTGTCTACAACTGTCAAAACTACTAATACAGGCTTGCTAGTAATAACCTGCTTGAGGGACTCAAATGCAGACTACTACTGATCATCCTATTACTAAGGAACATCTTTGCTAGTAAGATTGTGAAGGGGCTGGGTAATAGTACTAAAGTCTTGAATGAAGCATTAGTAGTAGTTTATAAACCTAAGGAATGCTTAGACCTGTTTCAGGTTCTAAGATTGTAACCAGTTCCAAACTGTAGTTACCTTTGCTGGATTTATACAGACCTCTCCTCTACTAATCACAAAGCCTAGATAATCTATTAACTCCTACACAAAAGAGTACTTTACTTCTTAGAGGAACAGTTTATTATCTTAGAACTGTTGTAGAACTGCTTGAATCAGTCAGTAGTAGTACTTAACTGTCTGAGTAAAGATTAGAATATTGTCTAGATACATACTAACATACTCCAAGTCAATCAGATCTGTAAGGATGTGATTCATGAATGACTGAAACATTGTAGGCAAGTTAGTTAGTCTAAAGAACATTACAGTCAGTTTATACAATCTGTAATTAGTTTAAAACACAGCCTTCTACTCATCTCTGTCTTAGATCTGAATATTATTGTACTCTTATTGAATGTTCAACTTAGTAAAAACCCTAAATGTATACATCTTATTAATGAGCTCCTGAATCAGAGGGAGTAGGTACTTGTTTTTAATAGTACTCTTATTAAGACAACAATAATCCTAGACTGGGTAGAGCTTTCTATCTTTCTTTTTGACAAAGAAGAAAGGGGAGACTATAGAGGACTTTAAGGGTCAGATCTGACTGTTCCAAAGATTTTCCTGAAGGAACTTGTTAAGTACCTCCTACTTGTCTCTGTTGAGTAGGTAGACCTTACAATCCTTAGGTTGGAAACCCTTAGTCAATTCAATTGTATAGTCCTAAGAACAGTATTTAGAAAGCTAGTTGAATTCCTCTTTACTAAAGACTTTAGAGAACTCTCAGACAAAATCTGGTAGGCTGGGTCTACATACATTCTAGAGTAGAGTTGTTCTAAGAGGGTTCTAGACTGGTTCTGTTTCAGACATTCTTCAGATCAACTCTGTTCTACCTTGACTAGAATATGTATTCACATATCTATCCTAGTCAAAGAAGAACAACTAGTTACCTTTATTAGAACTGTCAGTAACATTAGAAGTGTCTGTATCTACTTAGAACAATAGTATAAGATAGCTGTAAGACTCAGAACACTAATCAAACACAAGTATCTACTCTAACTAGTTAATAGTAGGGTTGTAAGTCTTAAGTTATTCAAATCTAATAAAGATGTCTGTCTTTCTGAGGTTAGTAACTCTAAACTCAATACTTTCCTTATAATCCTGAATGGTCATTTATAGTTGGACAAACTTAGTGATCCAACCATTCTAGTTCAGGGTTCTGTCTATATTGTATACTAGGATTAGAAGTAGAACACATTAAGTAGGAAGGTAGTGTTCCTACACAAAGGCCTTATTAATACACAAACTAGTGTATCTACTGTCTACTAGAACTATTGTTTAGATCTAGGGGGATCCTAAGAAGAGAGCCAAGAGGACAGGGACTTAGAGCTAGTACTTAGAACATTCTCTAATGAACTGCTACTTGTTCTGAAGGGAATATACAGCTTGTACAGTCTCATTGTCTAAGAGGGTAAGTATATACACTAACATTTCCTTATTAACCTCTCTCTTTCAACAAGGACAGACCTATGTCCTTAACTGTAAACTCAGCTGAGACTATCCCTACTTAATACTACAGACAAACTACTAAGTAGTAAATAGGGCTGGGTAGTATTCTAAACATTCTAAGATTTTAGAATGTAGAAGTAGTAGGTTAGATTGTACAGATTTAGACTCAGATAAAGTGTAAAGAGAAGAATCAAAAGAATCAGAAGAAATAGGAGAACTATCTACTTTTGTTTTCAACTTTTTTCTTTCTAATAAATAATTTTGTTAATTTATTTTTTCTACTTCTTCTACTTTTTCTACTTTTCTTACTTTATTTACTTTTAATCCTATAGTGTCCATTGAATCAAAAGTAGCTATTAAAAAATCCAAGTTATAGCCCTTCAGTACTGTATTCACTGTTAGGCCTCTATAAAATTCTAGAATACATAATTAGAGTCTAGGAGTTCTAAGGTAACTTTCAGATTTACAGAAAAGGCTTCTTACTATAAATCCTACTCATTACTCATTATTACTCTAATAACCTGACAGATATACTATTACTTCTACAGGCAGTCCCTAATTTAGTGCCCTGACTTTCTACAGGTAAAGTATACTCCTTACTTTTAGACTTCTCTAATGTTTATTAGAACAGATTGATTGTGAATTACAGACAGATCAATCTAAAGGCTCAGAACTGTTAGAGCTGAATACATGTACAAGTGTTCTGTACAGACTTAATGTATCTAAGCTACAGTTTAGTTGAAGGAAATAGTATACATTTTCCACTTAGTGTAAGTAACCAGTTCTAGCATCATTCTAAGAATCTTATTAACTAGTTTCAGGTGGAGAGCTTTTTCAAGTATTCTAATAAGAACATTATTAAACCCAAGCATGAATCTGTTACAATTCTCTACTCTCTTACCTTCAGTTCTAAGGGTTCTACACCCTTCCATACTAGAACTCAGGACTTCTGTCCCTTAGGGGTGCTGTCTATAGACTATATGTGTACTAACTCTTACTACTACCCTTCCTTACTTCATCATTCCATTCCTTTAACCACTCCTTCATTCTCTGTTCATTCTATAGTCTCTTACCCTTTATCTATCCCTTCATTCTTTGTACCTTTATCTTTAACATTCCTTTCTTTCATTCTTTGTGGCTTACCATTCTTAGTAGCTCATACTCTCTGAGTACTCTTGTGTAGTTTAGTATATATAGGTGTACAAGATCAGACTGGTTCTGTAGTCTTGATCTTGTCTACTCTAGGTAGTCCTGTACTCTTAGACTCACTCTATATACTCTACTCTTGTCTCACTCTCTCTCTCTGCCTGTTCTACAAGTTCTGACTATGTTCTAGTGTTTACATTCTGTATTTCTGTTGTGTAGGATAGTTGTAGCCTGGGTCCCCTCACTAAGCCTTTAGGTCCCCTCTACACTGTCACTAACATCAGATCAAGACTACTCATTACCACCCTACAACTCTCCTATGTTTCAGACATTAGTACTCACTGTTGTGTCAATCTCTTTTCTTTGTCCTAACCCTTTTACATTTTTAAATTTTAAACTTTCTAAACCCTTTTAAACTTTTGCCACCCTTCTTCTATTCATTCTATTCATTACCCCTTTTAGTTTAGTACTGATCCCTTTATAGTGTAAACATGGACCCTACTACACTAACTACCACCCCTACTGTTCTACCAGATTAGCAGTTATGAGTAGAACTAGCTCAATATGTGTAGACCTCTATCTAAGAGGCTTTTGCTAACCACATACCCCTAACCCCTTCAGAACCTGTTCTGGTTGTTCCAGAAGTTACAACCTGTTCTAGAAAGAAAGTGTATGTAGCCTGCCCTTTAGACTTTAATAGGTAGCACTTTGAGGACTTCTAGCACCAAGTTGAACTATATGTAGCTACTGTTTCAACCAATCTATTCTCAGATCTCAATCATGTCCTATTTGTCCTCTCCTTCATAAAGGAAGGCAATACAGCTACTTAGGCTCAGAACTGGATTGAAGGCTATTAGATTAGAAGCCTGATCTAACTTTAGAACAACAAGTTGTATTTGGAATTCATAGGGCAGCTCTGTACTTCCTTTATTAATCTAAATGAGAAGTGTAATGTGTAGAACAAGCTTGTGTCTCTGTGACAGGGCAAACATTCCACTAATACCTTCTTTCAGGAGTTCAATATCCTAGCCTAGAAGGTAGGATTCATACTTGGGTTCAATAATGTCCTTATTAGAATGTTTGAAAAAGCTCTTTACTCAGAACTAGTTGATAAGATCCTTAGAATAATGTTAGAACTGGTCACTTATACTGAGTAGAAGACATGCACTATCTCCTTCAACTAAGCTACAGTTTGGATGTATTAAGTCTGTACAGAATGCTTGCACATGTGTCTGGCTCTAACAGTTCTGAGCCCTCAGATTGATCTGCCTGTAATTTGTAATCAATCTGTTCTAATAGACATTAGAGAAGCCTGAAAGTAAGGAGTATACTTTGCCTACAGAAAGTCAGAACACTAGATTAAGGACTGCTTACAGAAGCAACAGTATATCTGTTAGGTCATTAGAGTAATAATGAGTGACAAGCAGGATTTGTGGTAAGAAGCCTTTTCTACAAATCCAAAAGTTACCTTAGAACTCCTAGACCCTGACTATATACTCTAGGATTTTGTAGAGGCCCAACAGTGAATGTAGTACTGAAGGGCTATGACTCAGATTTTTTAATAGTTACTTTTGATTCAATAGACACTGTAGGATTAGAAGTAAATAAAGTAAGAAAAGTAGAAAAAGTAGAAAAAGTAGAAAAAGTAGAAAAAGCAGAAAAAGTAGAAAAAATAAATCAACAAAATTATTTATTAGAAAGAAAAAAGTCAAAAACAAAAGTAGATAGTTCTCCTATTTCTTCTGATTCTTTTGATTCTTCTCTTCACACTTTATCCAAGTCTAAATCTGTACAATCTGACCTACTACTTCTGTATTCTAAGATCTTGGAACATTCAGAACACTACCCAGCCCTGTTTACTACTTAGTAGTTTGTCTATAGTATTAAGTAGGGATAGTCTCAACTGAGTTCACAGCTGAGGACATAGGTCTGTCCTTGTTGAAAGAGAGAGGTTAATAAGGAAATGTTAGTGTATATACTCACCCTCTCAGACAACAAGACTGTACAAGCTGTATGTTCCCTTTAGAACAAGCAGCAGTTCATCTGAGAACATTCTAGGCACTAGCTCTAGGTCCCTGTCCTTTTGGCTCCCTTCTTAGGATCCCCCCAGATCCAAATAATAGCTCTGGTAGACAGTAGATGTACTAGTTTGTGTATTAATAAGGCTTTTGTGTAGGAACACCACCTCCTTACTTAATGTATTCCACTTCTGATCCTAGTATATAATACAGACAGAACCCTAAACCAGAATGGTTGGATCACTGAGTTTGTCCAACTATGAATGACTATTTAGGATTATAAGGAAAAGTATAGAGTTCAGAGTCACTAAC
>NW_006760392.1:3015108-3019712 GCF_000271605.1 Fomitiporia mediterranea MF3/22 | reverse complement strand
GTCTTCCATCAATTGTCCATACAGATATGCTGATTTTATATCTATCTAATGTATTTCATAATTATTAGATGCTGCCCATACTAATATTAATTGCACTGTAGATAGTCTAGCAGTAGGAGCAAATAAATTGTCTGTATGATAGTCAAGGCTGTCAATCTGATAGTTTCCTTGAACTACTAATTGTGCTTTATATTTTTCTATACTATTATCAGTGTATTACTTTATTTTATAGACAAATTGTGTTCTGATGATGTTAATATTATTGTGTGGATTTGTGATTTCCTATGTATTATGATTTTCTAATTGTTTTATTTTGTCTTTCATAGCTGTAATCCATGAATTACAATCTGGACATTGGATTGCTTCATAAAATGAAGTCGGATCCAATTGTATTTCACTTATTTTAGCATTAAATTCTGTTAAATGAATAGCAATATTATCTTCATCCTTTTTGCTAAGTGCATACATGCATTTTGTTATGTGTTTATTCTCCATACATTGTTCAAGCTCAATAGTACATTCTGTCAGTTTCTGTTTCTGTTCCAATCAATGTAATTTAGGTTCTACTTCTTTTTTGGTTAATTTAACTTTGTTGTCTGTTAAGTCTGTTGGTTCTGCCGCTTTTCCTTTTTTGTTAGGATCAGCATTGTCTGTATCATTGTTGTCTGTTCTCATTATTCTATTGTCCATTTCATTATTTTTAATTATTAAACACTTGTTTGTATTATTGTTTGTATTGTCTATTTTCTCCCCTTCAATTTGAGAAGGTTTACCTTTGAGAAATTGAATATTTCGTTCAATAGTAATTTTATTATTGTGCCAAGTTTTATAGCCTTTACTTTCATTGTCTAATCCTATCTAACAAGCAATGATACCTTGCTGTTGTATTTTTGTAGGATTTTTGTTGCAAATGATAATATATTGACCAAATTTGTATATATTATCAATTGTTCTGTGTGTTCCATAACGTTTGTAATGTAGAGTATTGTAATTTAAAGCAGTACACAGTGTTCTATTATGAATATAGGTAATATGAATTGCTGCTTTGGCCCATAATATAAACAGTAATTCAGTAGATGTTAGATATGCTCTTACACCTCTAAATATAGTTTTATGTGTTTGTTCTACTATTCTGTTCTGTTACAGAGTATGATGTACTGTTAATCTTTGTTTTGTTCCTTGTGAATCTAAATATTGTTGGAAATCTTCACTAAGGAATACAGTATTATTATCACTTTGTAAAAGCTTTATTTTAACTCTGTACTGTGTAAATATTTTAGTTGTCCATCATACATATTGTGTATATGTATCAGATTTTGTTTGTAATTTGAGCATTATGCACCAATGAGTAGAATCGTCTACAATCATTAATAAGTAGTGTATGTTCTTATATGTGTACAGTTCAATAGGACCAATAATATCAATATGAATAAGATCTCCAAATTGATTTGCAAGAGGAGATTAACATAGTTTTGGTATTGGTGTATATTTGATATTTGCTTTTATGCATTCAATACATTCTTTTTCTTTATAGTTCATTATTTTAGTTGATAGTACACTTGGTTGTGTCTTTAATAATCGTTTAATATAATTGTAACTTATGTGTCTAAGGCATTTATGTATATCATAAATAGATAGTTTGTTCATTGTTTTTAATAAGTGATTATTGTACAAAATATACAAGTTATTTCTCAATCGTATATGTCTGATGTATTTGTTACATGGTGATGTTATAGTACAATTATTGTTTGTAAACATAAAAGAATAACCTTCCCTACATAGTAGTGCTTGACTTATGAGGGAAAAGGTCATTTGTAGATAGTAATAGACGTTTTGTAATGTTATGACACTTTTTTCTTGTATATTCTTTGGGATTTTGATACACATAGATCCAGCTCAATTAAGAGTCATTGTTGACCTATTTGCAATAGTTACAATTGTAGGAGTTATGTTGTGTACATCTGTTAATCAAAATAGATAAGGAGTAGCATGTATTAATGCACCAGAATTGAGTAAATCCATTGTTTGCATATAGGATTTCTTGCTAGCTATGATTGTATTTGTAAATACATTAGTACATACCCAGGAAACATATTGTTTGAATTGTTTGTCCTGGTTGCTTGGAATAAGAGCATAGGCATTATTGTTCATTTCAACATTGCTTTCCTTTAATTCAATGTTGTTTTTGTTTGGGTTTTCAATAATAAATGTGTTTGTTGTGTTTTCTACAGTTTGATTCATTTTATGCACAATGTTAGCCTGATGTTTGGTGTGTACAAGCTTTGTAGCTTCAGTAGGAGGTTTGCAGCATTCCTTAGAGAAATGTCCTGTTTTTCTACAATTGAAACATTTTGCTTTTGTCAGATTGAACAGATTTGGCAGATTGAATTTCCTCCACTTATTGGCTTTATACATTGTATTAATACATATATTATTCTTTGTCCAATCATTGGAATCTTGTGCTTGTTTAGCACAGTAATTGTTGTAGGCATTCTGTAATGTAAGGATTAGTTGCTTCAGTTCAACTTTCTTATGTTCATTGACTGGTTTGCCTTTGTTTTGGGCATCAGTAGATTGTATTATTGTATTTACTATGTGTGTATATTGTTTAGGAGTGGCAAGCAATATTGCTACTTTGTATGTAGAGTTGTATGGTGGATCACTGTTAGCAGACAGAGTTGTATATGCTTCCTCAAGTCTGTCTAATGTATGTCTGAAATGTTTTACATGGTCTCTACAAATAAACAGTGCCAATTTGTTGATAGCCTTTTTATGTACCATCTGAGGGTTAAAGCATTCTTCAAGTACTTTCATTAACTGAGGGATAGATGTATCAAAGTGTATATAGTTTGCTAATATTGTGTTGGCAATGTTATTGATTATACATGTATGAATAGTCTTAGCCATCTCCCTCTCAGCTTTGTTCTGTGGTTCATCCTTTAGTAAGTGTTCAAAGCACATAGCTGTGACACTAGAAACAATACAGTTGGTAGAACCATGATACAAATGTGTGCAAATGTATGTGAGTAAAGAGTTTAGAGTGTACAGTGGATGTGTGTATGTAGGGAGCTCAAGGCTTATAACCTGTTAAGAGGGAGAACTTAAGGGGGGTACATATAGATAAGGGGTGAGGTGACAATTGACTGCTCAGTGTCTCTCATCCTTATATTGTATGTATTCTAACTGAGACATTATGAAGTCATCATCTTGTGGTTTGTCTGTTAATGAACTAATCATCTCATAATATGGCTTAAGGCTTACAACCCTACTATTGACTGGTTAGAGTAGACACTTGCATTTGATCAGTGTCCTGAGTCTTACAGCTACCTTGTACTACTGTTCTGAGTGGATGTGGATACTTCTAATGTTACTAACAGTTCTAATAAAGGTGACTGGTTGTTCTTCTTCAACTAGAATAGATATGTGGATACATATTCTAGTCAAGACAGAACAGAGTCAATCTAAAGGATGTCTGAGACAGAACCAGTCCAGAACCCTCTTAGAACAACTCTACTCTAGAACACACATAGACCCAGCCTACCAGATTTTGTCTGAGAGTTCCCTAAAGTCTTTAGTAAAGAGGAATTTGACTAGCTTCCTAAACACTGTCTCTAGGACTATACAATTGAATTGACTAAGGGTTTCCAACCTAAGGATTGTAAGGTCTACCCACTCAACAGAGACAAGTAGGAGGCACTCAACAAGTTCCTTTAGGAAAATCTTTAGAACAGCCAGATCTGACCCTTAAAGTCCTCTATAGTCTCCCCTTTCTTCTTTGTCAAAAAGAAAGATAGGAAGCTCTACCCAGTCTAGGATTATTGTTGTCTTAATGAGAGTACTGTCAAAAACAAGTACTTGCTCCCTCTGATTCAGGAGCTCATTAATAAGATGCATACATCCAGGGTTTTCACTAAGTTGAACATTCAATAGGGATACAATAATATTTGGACTCAAGACAGAGATGAGTAGAAGGCTGTGTTCTAAACTAATTACAGATTGTACAAACCAACTGTAATGTTCTTCAGACTAACTAACTTGCTTACAATGTTCTAGTCATTTATGAATCACATTCTCACAGATCTGATTAACTCAGAGTATGTTAGTGTGTATCTGGATAACATTCTGATCTTTACTCAGACAGTTAAGCACTATTACTGACTGATCTGAGCAGTTCTATAACAGCTCTAAGATAATAAACTGTTCCTCTGAAAAGTAAAGTACTCTTTTGTGTAGGAGTCAGTAGATTATCTGGGCTTTGTGATTGGTGGAGGAGAGGTCTGTATGGATCCAGCAAAGGTAACTATAGTTTGGAACTGGCCACAACTTTAGAACCTGAAACAGGTCTAAGCATTCCTTAGGTTTGCAAACTACTACTAATGCTTCATTTAAGGCTTCAGTACCATTACCTAGCCCCTTCATAATCTTACTAGCAAAAATGTTCCTTAACAATAGGGTAATCAGTAATAGTCTGTATTCAAGTCTCTCAAACAGGTTATTACTAGTAAGCCTGTATTAGTAGTTCTGACAGTTGTAGACAAGTTCTAGGTCAAAGCTAACTCTTCTAACTTTGTAAATAGAGTAGTACTGTCCTAGTTCATTAACAG
>NW_006760392.1:3005678-3010086 GCF_000271605.1 Fomitiporia mediterranea MF3/22 | reverse complement strand
ACAAGTACTAGAACATAGTCAGAACTTGTAGAACAGGTAGAGAGAGAGAGTGAGACAAGAGTAGAGTATATAGAGTAAGCCTAAGAGTACAGAACTATCTAGAGTAAACAAGATCAAGACTACAGGACTAGTCTGATCTTATACACCTATATATACTAAACTACACAAGAGTACTTAGGGATTATAAGCTACTAAGAATAATAAGCTACAAAGAATGAAAGAAAGAGAAGGTCAAAGATAAAGGTATAAAGAATGAAGGAATAGACAAAGAGTAAGAGACTATAGAATAAACAAAGAATAAAGGAGTAGTCAAAGGAATAGAATGATAAAGTAAGGAAGGGTAGTAGTAAGAGTTAGTATACATATAGTTTATAAACAGTACCTCTAAGGGACAGAAGTCCTAAGTTCTAGTACAGAAGGGTGTAGAACCCTTGAAACTAAAGGTAAGAGAGTAGAGAACTATAACATTACCCCCCCTCTAAAACCAATTGTCCTAATTGGTGAACATAGGGCTTAGTTAGTAGCTTAGACATAAGTTAGAACAGTAAGGCTTAGAAATCTGTAAGACTGAGTTTGTACAGAGTACTAGGATAAAGCTGATAGAAATCTTAGATTGTCTTAAGAGTATAGGTAAGGTTTTTAGCAGGTTCTCAAGTATGTTCCTCAACTAGGTATCCCTTCTAGTAGATAAGGAACTTGAGCTTTCTGTACACTAGCTTAGTATCTACTATGTACTCTACTTTGTATTCTAGTTTAAAACTAATGAGTTCTGGTAGAGGTAGTAGGAGTCTTTGTTACAAAGGAAAACCTGGATTATAGTACTGAGACAGTAGAACCTTGTTAAACACTAGGTGTATGTGCTTCTATATTGTTAGAAGTTAGAGTTTGTAAACAGAGGCACTAACCTTCTTTTTAATAACAAAGGGTCTGAAGCACTTGTTGTCCAACTTCTTCATTAGACAATCTATAGTCAGGTTAGTAGCTTCTAGTATAACTTTGTCACCAGACTAGTAATCCTTAGTTACAGACCTCTTCTAATTATAGTTCTACTTTATAACCTATACTGTCTTCTCTAAAAGAGCTTGTGTGTCCTTCCTAGTTCTGTGTATCTGTTCTACAAAGTCTGTTACAGATTCAGAACTACTGTTCCAGTTCAGAACTGTCCCCTAGTACAAATGTCTCTCATAATTGAGGAAGAACAGGAACTGTCCTGTTATAGAGTGTTACTAGTTATTATACACAAATTCTGTCAGAGCTAACTATTCAGACTAATCTAATTACTAATGATTAATAAACATTTAGAGGTAGAGTTCAATCTTCTGATTAACTTACTCAGTTTGACTGTTAGTCTGTAAGTAATAGGTAGTAAAAGGGTTCCCTTAAATTCTAAGAAGTATATACAAGTCCTGTATGAATTTCAACTCAAATTGTAGTCCACAATTGTGAATGAGCTTCTGAGGGAGTTTGTACAACTAAAAGACATAATTCTGATAAATGTGTGTTATACCTTTAGAAGTGAGTTCTGTTCAGGTCAGAACTATATAGACTTACTTAGAGAATCAGTTAACAATCACACAGATGGTATTGTAACCCTAAGACTTGGGTAGCTTACTAATCAGGTCTACTAAGACTTCTTCCTAAGAGTGATCCAGAATCTAATACAGATGTAGAGGAGCTCAAACCCTTGTCTGGTAGGTCTTAGTCTGTTAGTATATATTATAACCAGTTATGTACTTTAGGATTTCCCTCTACATTCCTAGCCACTAGTAGTTCTAAGTAATGAGTTCCTACATTTTGTGTTAGTCTAGATGTCCTACAGTCAGATTATTGTAATAAGCTCAAACAATGTCCTTCTACAGCTTCTAATCCTTCAGAATGTACAGTCAGCCTTCTTAGTAAACCTGTCTATTCTCATCCTCCTCCTAATCCCTAGCCTGCTTCTCTAGCTACTTTACTATGACCTAGTCTTGTATGTGTCTTAGAGCTTACTGTATGTAGGTAACAAAGTTAACATTCTCAGATTCAAGTCAGATCTCTTAGATTGTCTTAGATGCAAAACAGGAATTGTTTAGAAGAACAAGATTTTTGTTATTATTCTCCCCCCTTTCATAACCTACTTGTCTTAAGAGTAAATTAGCTTTTGTCATTTGTGTTCCAGGTTTATAAGTTAGTACAAAGTCATAGTTCTACAGTTCTAACATCTAGCAGGCTTAGTAGTAGTTAAGCTTCTAAGGCACTCAGAAGTACTAGAGATTAAGGTGATTACTCTAAATCTTAAACTTCTGTATAGTACTGAGAAGATATTAATACTACTCCTCTAGGGAACAGACAATTGTAAGAAGTTCCTTGTTATAGATAGAGTAGTTCTGTTCTGTTGTAGAGAGGGATTCTAATCAGAACACTATTAGATACTACTTTCTGTCAATAAACTAGGACAGTACTACTCTATTTGTAAAGTCAGAAGAGTTGGCTTCAACTTAGAACTTGTTTACAACTGTTAGAACTACTAATACAGGCTTACTAGTAATAGCCTACTTGAGAGACTCAAATACAGACTACTACTAATCATCCTATTGTTAAGGAATGTCTTTACTGGTGAGATTGTAAAGGGGCTAAACAATAGTACTAAAGTCTCAAATGAAGTATTAGTAGTAGTTTACAAACCTAAGGAATACTTGGACCTGTTTTAGGTTCTAAGGTTGTGGCCAGTTCCAAACTACAGTTACCTTTGTCAGATCTATACAGACCTCTCCTCCACCAATTATAAAGCCTAGATAATCTACTGACTCCTGTGTAAAAGAGTACTTTACTTCTTAGAGGAACAGTTTATTATCTTAGAGTCATTATAGAACTACTCAGATCAGTTAGTAATAGTACTTGACTGTCTGGGTGAAGATCAGAATGTTGTTCAGATACACACTAACATGCTCTGAGTTAATCAGATCTACAAGAATGTGATTCATAAATGACTAGAATGTTGTAGACAAGTTAGTTAGTCTAAAGAACATTACAGTCAGTTTGTACAATCTACAATTGGTTTAGAACACAGCCTTCCACTCATCTCTGTCTCAGATCTGAATATTATTGTATCCCTATCAAACATCCAACTTAGTAAAAACTCTAGATGTATGTGTCTTATTAATGAGCTCCTGAATCAGAGGGAGCAGGTACTTGTTTTTAACAGTACTCTTATTAAGACAATAATAATCCTAGACTAGGTAGAGCTTCCTGTCTTTCTTTTTAACAAAGAAGAAAGGGGAGACTATAAAGGACTTTAAGGGTCAGATCTGACTGTTCCAAAGATTTTCCTGAAGGAACTTGTCAAGCACCTCCTACTTATCTCTGTTAAGTAGGTAGACTTTACAATCCTTAGGTTAGAAACTCTTAGTCAATTCAATTGTATAGTCTTAGGGACAGTATTTAGGAAGCTGGTTGAATTCCTCTTTACTAAAGACTTTAGGGAACTCTCAGACAAAATCTGGCAGGCTGAGTCTATATGTGTTCTAGAGTAGAGTTGTTCTAAGAGGGTTCTAGACTGGTTCTGTCTTGAACATCCTTTAGATTGACTCTGTTCTACCTTAACTAGAATATGTATCCACATATCTATTCTAGTTGAAGAAGAACAACTAGTTACCTTTATTAGAACTGTTAGTAACATTAGAAGTATCTGTATCTACTTAGAACAGTAGTATAAGGTAGCTGTAAGACTTAGGACACTAATCAAATACAAGTGTCTATTCTAACTAGTTAATAGTAGGGTTGTAAGCTTTGAGCCATTTGAATCTAATAAAGATGTTTGTCTTTCTAAGGTTAGTGACTCTGAACTCAATACTTTCCTTATAATTCTGAATGGTCATCTATAGTTGGACAAACTTAGTAATCTGACTATTCCAGTTCAGGGTTCTGTCTACATTGTATACTAGGATTAGAAGTGGAACACATTAAGTAGAGAGGTAGTGTTCCTGTATAAAAGCCTTATTAATACACAAACTAGTACATCTACTATTTACTAGAGCTATTGTTCAGATCTGGGAGGATCCTAAGAAGGGAGCCAAGAGGACAGGAACCTAGAGCTAGTGTCTAGAATTTCCTCTAATGAACTACTACTTGTTCTAAAGAGAACATACAGCTTGTACAGTCTCATTATCTAAGAGAGTAAGTATATGTACTAACATTTCCTTATTAACCTCTCTCTTTTAACAAGGATGGACTTATATTCTCAGCTGTAAACTCAGCTGAGACCATCCCTGTTTAATACTACAGAAAAACTACTGAGTAGTAAACAGGGCTAGGTAGTGTTCTAAACATTCTAAGATTTTAGAACACAGAAGTAGTAGGTCAGATTGTACAGATTTAGACTTGGATAAAGTACAAAGAGAAGAATCAAAAGAATCAGAAGAAATAGGAG
>NW_006760392.1:2994995-3005253 GCF_000271605.1 Fomitiporia mediterranea MF3/22 | reverse complement strand
AGATCTGGGAGGATCCTAAGAAGGGAGCCAAGAGGACAGGAACCTAGAGCTAGTGTCTAGAATTTCCTCTAATGAACTACTACTTGTTCTAAAGAGAACATACAGCTTGTACAGTCTCATTATCTAAGAGAGTAAGTATATGTACTAACATTTCCTTATTAACCTCTCTCTTTTAACAAGGATGGACTTATATTCTCAGCTGTAAACTCAGCTGAGACCATCCCTGTTTAATACTACAGAAAAACTACTGAGTAGTAAACAGGGCTAGGTAGTGTTCTAAACATTCTAAGATTTTAGAACACAGAAGTAGTAGGTCAGATTGTACAGATTTAGACTTGGATAAAGTACAAAGAGAAGAATCAAAAGAATCAGAAGAAATAGGAGAACTATCTACTTTTGTTTTCAACTTTTTTCTTTCTAATAAATAATTTTGTTAATTTACTTTTTCTACTTTTTCTACTTTTCTTACTTTATTTACTTCTAATCCTATAGTGTCTATTAAATCAAAAGTAGTCATTAAAAAATCTGAGTCATAACCCTTCAGTACTACATTCACTGTTAGGCCTCTACAAAATCCTAGAGTATATAGTTAGGGTCTAGGAGTTCTAAAGTGACTTCCAGATTTGTAAAAAAGGCTTCTTACTACAAATCCTACTTGTTACTCATTATTACTCTAATAACCTGACAGATATACTGTCACTTCTGTAAGTAGTCCTTAATTTAGTGCTCTGACTTTCTGTAGGTAAAGTATACTCCTTACTTTCAGGCTTCTCTAATGTCTATTAGAACAGATTGATTGTAAATTACAGACAGATTGATCTGAGGGCTCAGAACTGTCAGAGCTAAACACATGTGTGAGTGTTCTACACAGACTTAATACATTCAAGCTGTAGCTTAGTCAAAGGAAATAGTGTGTGTCTTCTACTCAGTGTAAGTGACCAGTTCTAGTATTATTCTAAGAATCTTATTAACTAGTTCTGAGTAAAGAGCTTTTTCAAGTATTCTAAGGAGGACATTATCAAACCCAAGCATGAATCCTGCCTTCTAGGCTAGGATATTGAACTCCTGAAAGAAGGTATCAGCAGAATGTTTGCCCTGTTACAGAGACACAAGCTTGTTCTGTACATTATACTTCTTATTCAGATTAATGAAGGAAGTACAAAGCTACCTTATGAATTCTAAATATGACTTGTTGTTCTGAAGTCAGATCAGGCTTCCAATCTAATAGCCTTCAATCCAGTTCTAGGCCCAGGTGGCTGTGTTACCTTCCTTCATGAAGGAGAGGACAAATAGGACACAATCAAGATCTGAGAATAAATTAGTTAAAGTAGTAGTTATGTATAGTTCAACTTAGTACTAGAAGTCCTTAAAGTGCTACCTATTAAAGTCTAAAGGGTAGGCTACATACACTTTCTTTCCAGAACAGGTTGTAACTTCCAGAACAATCAGAACAGGTTCTGAAGAGGCTAGAGGTATGTAGTTAGTAAAGGCCTCTTAGATAGAGGTCTACACATATTAAGCTAGTTCTACTTGTAACTACTAATCTGGCAGGACAGTAGGGGTGGCAGTTAGTATAGAAGGGTCCATGTTTACACTACAAAGGAATCAGCACTAAACTAAAAGGGGTAATGAATAGAAGAAGAGTGGCAAAAGTTTAAAAGGGTTTAGAAAGTTTAAAATTTAAAAATGTAAAAGGGTTAGGACAAAGAAAAGAGATTGACACAATAGTAAGTACTAATGCTTAAAACATAGGAGAGTTGTAGGGTAGTAATGGGTAGTCTTAATCTGATGTCAGTAACAGTGTAGAGGGGACCTGAAGGCTTAGTAAGGGGACCCAGACTACAACTATTCTACACAACAGAAATATAGAATACAAGTACTAGAACATAGTCAGAATTTGTAGAACAGGCAGAGAGAGAGAGTGAGACAAGAGTAGGGTATATAGAGTGAGCCTAAGAGTACAGAACTACCTAGAGTAGACAAGATCAAGACTACAGGACTAGTCTGATCTTATACACTTATATATACTAAACTATACAAGAGTACTCAGGGATCATAAGCTACTAAGAATGATAAGCCACAAAGAATGAAAGAAAGAGAAGGTCAAAGATAAAGGTACAAAGAATGAAGGGATGGACAAAGGGTAAGAGACTATAGAATGAACAAAGAATAAAGGGGTAGTCAAAGGAATGGAATGATAAAGTAAGGAAGGGTAGTAGTAAGAGTCAGTACACATATAGTCTATAGACAGTGCCCCTGAGAGACAGAAGTCCCAAGTTCTAGTACAGAAGAGTGTAGAACCCTTAGAACTGAAGGTAAGAGAGTAGAGAACTGTAACAGAACTAGTCTGATCTCATACACCTATATATACTAAACTACACAAGAGTACTTAGAGAGTATAAACTACTAAGAATGATAAGCTATAAAGAATGAAAGAAAGGAAGGTCAAAGATAAAGGTACAAAGAATGAAGGGATAGACAAAGAGTAAGAGACTATAGAATGAACAAAGAATAAAGGGGTGGTCAAAGGAATGGAATGATGAAGTAAGGAAGGATAGTAGTAAGAGTTAGTACACATATAGTCTATAGACAGTGCCTCTAAGGGACAGAAGTCCTGAGTTCTGGTACAGAAGGGTGTAGAACCCTTAGAACTGAAGGTATAAGAGTAGAGAACTGTAACAGTAATAATGAAACAATACCATACATAAATATGGTAGGATTGTTAAGATATGTTACAGATTGCATACAGCTAAACATATCTTATATTACTGAGCAATTAGTATGCTACTTACAAAAGCCCTAAATGTATCACTATAAAGTAGTAAAACATTACTTTACATATTTAAAATATACAACAAATTGCTAGCTTCAACTTGAAAGTATGAATGCCTTAAAACTATAAGGCTATTGTGATACAGACAGACAAATGACAGAAGGACATAAAGTAATAAATGGCTACATCTTTCAATTAGCTAAATTGACCATATCCTAGTCAAGCAAACAGTAAAACCTGGTACTACTATCTGTTTACAAAGTAGAGTTGCAAGTGCTAGTGTATACTACTCAAGAAGCCATTTGGCTCAAACAATTTGCTAAAGAAGTACTGTAAACTAAATCAGTACCTATTATGATTTATTGTAATAATCAAGGTGTAATAAAGACTGTAAAGTCTGACAAAATAATGTATAATGCTTACACTAAACATTTTAATTTACAAAAAGACTTTGTGTAATATTACATTCAAAACAATTATATTAATGTATACTGTGTTCAATCACAGAACCAATTAGCAGACATTCTTACAAAAGCTCTCCATGTCCTACAGATCAAGCATCTAAACAAACTATTAGGTATACAGTCCTAGTTCTTAATTAATGCTTGAAGGGGAGTATTAGATTATACTCTGGATTAGGAAATCCCCAATTGCCTTATGTAGAGTTACTACACTTGGAATGTCTTAGACTATCAGACTTTACTATGTAGTATATAAGGCAGACACTTGCTTGATGTCTTAATAGAGAGAGTACTTAGGGCACTCCTGCTACACTAGTTAAAAGTATACTACCTACAAAAGCCCTAAACACATTACTACAAAGTAGTGAAACATTACTTTACATATTTGAAATATACAATGAATTACTAGCTTCAACTTGGAAGCACAAACACCTTAAAACTATGAGGCTATTGTGATACAGACAGACAAATGACAGAAGGACATAAAGTAATAAACAGCTACATCTTTCAATTAGCTAAATTGACCATATCTTAGTTAAGCAAACAGTAAAACCTGGTACTATTATCTGTTTACAAAGCTGAGTTGCAAGTACTAGTGTATACTACTCAGAAAGCCATTTGGCTCAAACAATTTGCTAAAGAGGTACTACAGACTGAATCAGCACCTATTACAATTTATTACAATAACTAAGGTGTAATAAAGACTGTAAAGTCTGACAAAATAACATACAATGCTCACACTAAACACCTTGATTTACAAAAAGACTTTGTACAATACTACATTCAAAACAATTACATTAATGTATACTATGTCCAATTGTAGAATCAATTAGCAGACATTCTTACAAAAGCTCTCCATATCCTACAGATCAAGCATTTAATCAAACTATTAGGCATACAGTCTTAGTTCTTAATTAATGCTTGAAGGGGAGTATTAGATTATGCTCTAGATTAGGAAACCCCTAACTGCCTTATGTAGCATTACTACACTTGGAATGTCTCAGACTCTCAGACTTCACCCTGTAGTATATAAGGCAGACACTTGCTTAATGTCTCAATAAGAGAGAGTTGAGGGGCACTCCTACTATGCTTGTTAAAAACCTGTTTGCTGGGGAATCATGCTGATGACTCAAGGGATAACGAACAAAGGTAATGATGATATTGTATGAGGTCGGAACGACCTCATATATATACTCTACACTAGGGACGATGCATGATATATGTGTATATGCACATGTCTCGGAAAACGCCGAAACAGCGGTCTTAACAGTAAACCACTTAAAGGACATCAAGACTCAGTCCTCTCCGTTGCATATTCGCCAGACGGGTGTCATGTTGCCTCTGGGTCTGAGGACAAGACGGTGCACATTTGGGATGCCCAAACGGCACAAATAGACATGCTGTTCGACGGTCACCAAGACAACGTCTATTCTGTTGCGTGTTCCCCGGACGGACGGCCCGGGCATATCATCTCTTTCGTCTGACAAGACGGTGAGGATTTGGGATGCTCAGACGGGTGCACAGGTATTTGCACCACTCCAAGGTCAGCAAGGCGATGTCTGGTCTGTCGCATATTCGCCAGATGAGCGGTACTCTGTCTCGGGATCTTCTGGAAAGACTGTATGCATTTGGGATACCCAGAAAGGTAGATAGGTGGCCAGGCCACATACAGGTCACCAAGACTGGATCAGGTCTGTCACTTATTCGCCAGATGGACGATATATTGCCTCGGGATCTGATGATGCGACGGTGCAGATTTGGGATGCCCAGACGGGTGCACAGGTGGGCGCGCCACTCGAAGGTCATCAAGACTCGGTTCAATCTGTTGCTTATTCGCCGGACGGGAGGCATATTGTCTCTGGGTCAGATGACAAGACACTGAGGATTTGGGATGCTCAGACGCGTGTGCAACTGGGCAGACCACTCGAAGGTCATCAAGGCTGGGTCCGGTGTGTTGCTTATTCGCTAGACGGATGTCATGTCATCTCCGGGTCTTCTGACAAAACGATTCGAGTTTGGGATGCTCAGACGGGTGCACATGTGGGCCCACAGCTTGATGGTCATCAATGGTGGGTGTTTTCTTTTGCCTTTTACCTGGGCCGATACTATGTTGTCCTGTCTTTGGTTGACCAAGATGGAATTGACAAGTACAGCACTGTACGCGAACTATCTGTCAACTGTGGCAGCGGACGGATGGATTCAGACTCCGACAGGTGGTCTGATACTGTGGATTCCGCATGAGTACCGACATGGTCTTTGCGATATGAGTGCAGATTGCCTTCCACGCAATGCTCCTTGCCATCCTGTTAGGATTGACTGGTCGAAGTTATGTCACGGGGATACGTGGGCAAACATCAAGATAAGTCACAATGATTGATGCTGCTCAATTAAGATTTGTGCAAGCCTTTCTGTAGCTGGACACCTGTACTCGTGCTTTGTGTAATAGTAATGTCATGCAAAAGTAATAGATGCTTATATGAGTAGCTCATTTCATATGCTAGATTGTTGAGGACAGCTCTTGCATTGGAACCAGATACGAGAGGACATATGTATATGCAGTGTGCCTTCCGTGTCAATGCGTCCAACAAAATCTTCGAACGCAAAATAAGAATAAATCACGTCACGTGATCCGGGACTGAGTTGCGTGTTTTGGCCGCGGGTGGTGTGTGGGTTTCAACTTTGGCCCTCGCCACAGGTCACTCCTTTTCTTTTTCTCTTTGAATCGAATCACACCTGCTCCAATCGCCTCTAAATAACAACCATGTCTATGGCTAAAATTCGTTTGCGGCATCCGAGGGGACAGTCAACAATCGACATCGACCTCAACTCTGCATCAGTGCAGGATCTGCAGCAACAGATCCGTGCTATATCAGACGTTCTTCCGTCGCAGCAAGAATGTAAGTTCGCATTCATCCTCCCGCGAATGCATGGTCTCTAAGAGATTCCGGCCTCCTTGCCCAGTGAAGTATGGATACCCTCCTCGCCAACTTACCCTTGTACCAGAGTTACCCGTCTCAAGTCTTGGGCTTAAATCTGGTGACCAAATTATCTTGACGCAAGGAGCCGTGACTACAACCACAGCCGCACATGACCCGGCACCTCCAAACTCAACAGCGTCGAACTTATCAGCGCAAGCTACTGCTTCCCGATCAACTCTTACCCCGCCCCTGCAATCTGCTATGAGCTTCGAAGCCAGTCAAGGAGGACCGGACTATGTACCCACAGACGCAGGAATACTGGTGCACCGTGTGAGTCCGATGTTTGGCAATCTAAGTATGATCGTGGCTGAATATGGGGGAAATGCTTTAGGTTGTACCAGATGATAACTCCTGTTTGTTCAGCTGTATTGCACTAGTGTTCGAACAGGACATTGGCAAGGCCCAGGCTATCAGGAAGAGTAAGTGCAACCTATCATGCACCTTTCGCGATGCTCTTATCAAATGTGACTTATGCTTTTTCATCTTACCTAGCCGTAGCCGACGCTATTCGTCAGGACGCCGAAACTTGGACTGAAGCAATGCTTGGGTAGATTTGTCTTCTTCCATGTTATTCAAGATAACAGCGCTAACTCCCACTTCAAATGGTTATTGGTCATAGTCTACCAAGAGAGCAGTACATCCAAAACATTCTCAAACCATCGTCATGGGGCGGAGCCATCGAGTTGTCCATCCTCGCCAAGTATTACAGCACCGAAATCGCCTCAATCGACGTCGAGACTGGCCGGATAGACCGGTTCGAACCAACAACGGGCAAGGCATCAACCAGGTGTATTTTAATTTACTCAGGAATACATTACGACGCAGCGTCGATCGCACCGATGGTAGATGCCCCACCAGACTTCCATCAGACGGTCTTCCCGATTGAAGGGGAGGATGCACAAACCAATAACGTGTTGGGTGCAGCGAGTAAGCTTGCTGATAAGCTAAGAGCGAAAAGAGCGTATACCAATACCGCGACGTTTGACTTGCGATGTGAGGTACGTGAAGTTCAAACAACCACTGATTCTTAGAAGGGAACGCATACTTATTATTTTGATGTGACATGACATAGATATGCAAAGCAGGCCTGAAAGGAGAGAAAGGTGCACGAGAGCATGCTATGCAAACTGGACACACAGCGTTCGGTGAATACTAATGAAGTTGATTATTGCTTTGTGTATTACCTACTTTGTAGCATGGGCGTCGTCCTAGAATTAGTACTCACTGTCTGTATACCCTGTCGTCATGTCATTATCAAACCAAACAAAGATAGCAACAAATCATCAGATAGAATATCATGTCTCATCGAAACAAGCCATGCGTTCGCCATCCGTACTAAGGCAATCACAAAAAGTTGATCACCTTCACCATGCCAGGCATGCCAATTGCGATCGCGCCACTCCACGGCTCTACAGAAGAAATAACAGGCTCGATCTCATCCGCACACGGAACGATATCCTTGTTCAGGTTCAATTCGTTCATCGGCTGTGTAGCATCAGTGAACAGCGAGAAACACCTTATCTTCGAGCGAAGTGAGAACATCCGTCCAGCATTCGAGAGACTTCGAGAATTCCAGGGTAACTGTGATGCTTGTGCACATGAGGACTTGACTAGTGAAAGTACGCGCTCTGTCGGCGATGAGCTTGAAGAACGTGAGAGTTGGAGACGGAATGAAACGAGACGTGTAGGGGTTTGTCCACCCGGCCCAAAATCATACGCAGCAATGAAGATTTCCGTCGGAGCATTCGGCTTCCACGTCGGCTTATAAACACGATGCGCCAATATCCAAGGTCCAAGTCCGTCGTTCCTGTTAATAACTCTTTCTTCCTGGCCTGGATATGGGAGAAGGAGCACTGTCGAGCCTAGTTCTGATGGACGAACTGACACATGAGGCCAAGACGTGTGGTCTGGGGCCTTTGACCATTTGCCGTTGAGCGCGGAGAGTGGCAGCCTGATTGCAGCGAACCCGTCCTCTGCAAGAGTCACGAAGGCAATGAGGTTGTCATCGGCGAGGACAGTACTTCGTGGATCGATCCTGTTGCCCTAAAAGCATGAAGGCAAAGTGCTCTTTGAGTATATGTGACGGTGCATTAGTAGACTGAACTCACCATCGTGTCAACAAAGTCGAGCAAGAGTGCTTCGCCAGACTTCCAATTGATGACAACCGTTTGGAAAGTACGAGGTATACATCCAATGAAGTAGTCACCCCGGATCATCATGCGGAACAGAAATACTGGCGGCAGGACACGTTCGAACATTAGCGTATGGGTCTTATTTGTAAAGTCATAGGAGTACACGCGCAGAGGGCTCCTAGGAAATGTAAGAAGCGTCAGATTGCAGGTAGATTATACCAGTCATAGATAAATGCTACTTACGTGGTGGACAACTCAAAATCTTCAAACAAAAGCGCCGTGACTAGCGTAGTTCCACCATTAGTGACTTCGAAATCATACCCAGCGCAGCTGGACCGGCCCATGGGAGATGTCAGTGCCCAAAGTCGTTCCTTAGTTTCGAGTGACCACAGCTCGATCATCCCGCAATTTAGGACCAGTATCTCTTTCCCGCTTGGAAGAAGGCGAGGCTCAACGATGACATCCCAACCTTCTGGTGACCGATCAAGCGGGAGGTCGACGACAAACATGTCGTGGACCTGTCTTGGATCTCTCCAATTGCGATGCTTACGTATAGCGCTTATGACAGTCTGTTTAAGATCGGGTACAGGAACGGCATCTAAGGGTTCAAAAGGGTTGACGCTTGGCGCATGTTCAATGTCAAGCCCCTCCAAGAGTGCCTTCCAGACTGGCCGGGACTGACATACTTGGTGGAGGCTCCTGCAGGTCTACATGAAGATTCAGTCTGTGCTGTGCTGTGAACAAATAGAATCGATGGGACATACTCTTTCAACCCGAAGGACAGTTTTGATGGGACAGTTAATTAAAATCTCAATAATGATCTCATCTGGAAGCGAAAGGAGTGTGGAGTTAGTTGCCACTGTGGGCATAAAAAGAATGAAAGTCTAAACGAGTGACAGAAGTTTGGTCTTGAGGGAAGTTGGATTTCGCAGTTCCGTTCTGGGCGCACTCTGTGCGGGTGTGGTGACTGCTGAGCAATGAACAAGCTGCCCCTTATTGCATCGGGTGCTTGTGTGACGTTTGCAGAGCCAAGTACAAGCAAAGTATCAATGCCGGAAATGCTTGCCACAGTTGCCATTGAGAGAGCTGCAGCTTTGCGCAACAATTGTTAATAATAGGATGCACCTTTTTCTACGCAGTTAAATCGATGTTGAGTAAGGGTTAAGTTTATCCGAATATCACAGTAGATACTAGACACAAGCACCCCTCATGAACGAGTTCATCGAGTTATCGGAGGTCGATTCAGTGTAAAAGAGTTGGATCCATCGTCCATTGCACTAAACGCGAACTTACGTGCTCTATCACGCAAGACGAGTGTTTCGTGAGTAATTGTTAAAAGGTGAAGCTTAAGGGGGGCACGCATAGACAAGGGGTGAGGTGACGATTGACCACTCAGTGTTATAGTTGCTGAAGTCCGGTCCTGGTCCGGTCCGGGCATACTTCACCTGGACTCAGGACCGGACCAAATCTGCGGTCCGGGAGTGTCCCGGACTGGGGACCGGACCTATGTGGACGGGTAGTGGACCGGACCCAAGTTCCAGTCCGGTTCTGGACCGGTCCATAACCGGACCTGAGAGAAAAAAAATTTAAGAGATGAGTTAGAGTATTATTCTTTGTATCTAAGTACAAAAGTAATATATTTTTGTATATACTACATAATCTACAGACTAGACACTGTAGTGGTTTTCCTGACGCAATTCTGAGGCTTCGGCGCGAGCCTTGCGACACGAGTCCTGAAGCTGGACTACAACTGCCTCTAAGCTGGTTACTGTGATTTACGGACACTTAGTTGTCGGAACATGAATATTTAGGTACTTAGCAGCAGACGGACCTGTCTCTTCGAGGGTGGTAATATAGTTGGCACGGCGTGCACGGAAAGCAGCCTGAGCGTCAGCGTTCTTCTTCTTTCTGAGA
>NW_006760392.1:2965207-2990122 GCF_000271605.1 Fomitiporia mediterranea MF3/22 | reverse complement strand
ATGTTTGGTATTTCGTTAATCTGTATTTAAGTAGTATATTAGATAGTGTTTTATACTATCTTCTACTAGCTTGTTTTAATCCATATAGTGCTTTTTGTAATTGTAATATTTGTCCATTCTGTAATCCATCTATTAAGTTGCCTAGAGGAGGTTTAACATATATTTCTTTGTCTTCTGTCAATTGTCTATACAGATATACTGATTTTATATCTATCTAATGTATTTCATAATTATTAGATGCTACTCATACTAATATTGATTGTACTATAGATAGTCTAGTAGTAGGAGCAAATAAATTGTCTGTATGATAGTCAAGACTGTCAATCTGATAGTTTCCTTGAACTACTAATTGTGCTTTGTATTTTTCTATACTATTGTTAGCATATTGCTTTATTTTATAGACAAATTGTGTTCTGATGATGTTAATATTATTGTGTGGATTCATGATTTCCTATGTATTATGATTTTCTAATTGTTTTATTTTGTCTTTCATAGCTGTAATCTATGAATCACAATCTGAACATTAGATTGCTTTATAAAATAAAGTCAGATCCAATTGTATTTTACTTATTTTAGTATTAAATTCTGTTAAATGAATAGTAATATTATCTTCATTCTTTTTACTAAGTGTATACATGTGTTTTGTTATGTGTTTATTCTCCATGCATTGTTTAAGCTTGATAGTACATTCTGTCAGTTTCTGTTTCTGTTCCAATTGACATAGTTTAGGTTCTACTTCTTTTTTAGTTAATTTAACTTTGTTGTCTGTTAAGTCTGTTAGTTCTACTGCTTTTCCTTTTTTATTAGGATCAGTGTTGTCTGTATTATTGTTATCCATTCTTATTATTCTATTGTTTGTTTCATTATTTTTAATTATTAGACACTTGTTTGTATTGTTGTTTATATTGTCTATTTTCTCCCCTTCAATTTGAGGAGGTTTACCTTTGAGAAATTGAATATTTTGTTCAATAGTGATTTTATTATTGTGTCAAGTTTTATGGCCTTTACTTTCATTGTCTAATCCTATCTAATGAGTGATGATACCTTACTATTGTATTTTTGTAGGATTTTTGTTGCAAATGATAATATATTGACCAAATTTGTATATATTATCAATTGTTCTGTAGGTTCTGTAATGTTTGTAATGTGGAGTATTGTAATTTAATATAGTACATAGTGTTCTATTATGAATATAGGTAATATGAATTGCTACTTTGGCCCATAATGTAAATAGTAATTTAGTAGATGTTAGATATACTCTTACACCTCTAAATATAGTTTTATGAGTTTGTTCTGCTATTCTGTTCTGTTGTAGAGTATAATGTACTATTAATCTTTGTTTTGTTCCTTGTGAATCTAAATATTGTTAGAAATCTTTACTAAGGAATACAGTATTGTTATCACTTTGTAAAAGCTTTATTTTAACTCTATACTGTGTAAATATTTTAGTTGTCCATTGTACATATTGTGTATATGTATTAGATTTTGTTTGCAATTTAAGCATTATACACTAATGAGTAGAATTGTCTACAATCATTAATAAGTAGTGTATGTTCTTATATGTGTACAGTTTAATAGGACTAATGATATCAATATGAATAAGATCTCTAAATTGATTTGTAAGAGGAGGTTGATGTAGTTTTAGTATTAGTGTATGTTCAATATTTGCTTTTATATATTTAATACATTCTTTTTCTTTATAGTTCATTATTTTAGTTGATAGTACACTTGGTTGTGTTTTTAATAATTGTTTAATATAATTGTAACTTATATGTCTGAGGCATTTATGTATATCATAAATAGATAGTTCATTCATTGTTTTTAACAAATGATTATTGTACAAAATATACAAGTTATTTCTCAATTGTATATGTCTGACATATTTGTTACATAGTAATATTATAGTACAATTATTGTTTGTAAACATGAAAGAATAACCTTCTCTACATAGTAGTGCTTGACTTATGAGGGAAAAGTTTATTTGTAGATAGTAATAGATGTTTTGTAATGTTATGACACTTCTTTCTTGTATATTCTTTAGGATTTTGATATGCATAGATTCAGCTTGATTAAGAGTCATCATTGATCTATTTGTAATAGTTACAATTGTAGGAGTTATGTTGTGTACATCTATTAATTGAAATAGATAAGGAGTAGTATGTATTGATACACTAGAATTGAGTAAATCCATCATTTGTGTATAGGATTTCTTGTTAGCTATGATTGTATTTGTAAATACATTAGTACATACCTAGGAAGTGTATTGTTTGAATTGTTTGTCCTGGTTGCTTAGAATAAGAGTGTAAGCATTATTGTTCATTTCAATGTTACCTTTCTTTAATTCAACATTGTTTTTGTTTGGGTTTTCAATAATAAATGTGTTCATTGTGTTTTCTACAGTTTGGTTTGTTTTATACACAATGTTAGCTTGATGTTTGACACAGGCAAGCTTTATAGCTTTAGTAGGAGGTTTGTAGCATTCTTTAGAGAAATGTCCTGTTTTTCTGTAATTAAAACATTTTGCTTTTGTTGGATTGAACAGATTTGGCAGATTGAATTTCCTCTACTTATTAGCTTTATACATTGTATTAGTGTGTACATTATTCTTTGTCTAATCATTAGAATCTTGTGCTTGTTTAGTACAGTAATTGTTGTAGGCATTCTACAATGTAAGGATTAGTTGCTTCAGTTCAACTTTCTTATGTTCATCAACTGGTTTGCCTTTGTTTTGAGCATTAGTAGATTGTATTATCATATTTACTATATGTGTATATTGCTCAGGAGTGGCAAGCAATATTACTGCTTTGTATGTAGAGTTGTATAGTGGATCACTGTTAGTAGACAGAGTTGTGTATGCTTCCTCAAGTTTGTCTAATGTATGTCCAAAATGTTTTACATAGTCTCTACAAATAAACAGTACTAATTTATCAATAGCCTTTTTACATACTGTCTGAGGGTTGAAGCATTCCTCAAGCACTTTCATTAACTAAGGGATAGACATATTGAAGTGTATATAGTTTGCCAATATTGTATCAGCAATGTTATTAACTATGTATTGTCACACTCACACAACATGTATGTTCTAATATGTTCCAATCAGAAGGGCTCAGTCATATCAAAGTTGTATCATCCTCACATCAGCAATCCTTCGATTACATCATCATCACCCACACAATAGTCTTGGTTGCTCAACTTGGACTAGTTGGGTTCTGGACTCCAGTTCTGATTCACAAAAGTAAGACTCTGAGCCTTCAGACAGCTAGTCAATCAATACAAAGGGGACTCAGATCTGGGGTCCTGGATAGGTTGATACAAAGGAGACAGTAGTGGATTTGTTTACAAAGGACTAGTAGCTACAAAGAACTCATAATTTCTATAAATACCCTCATGTAATTTGTATTTTCTAGCAATCAAGTTACTCTCTACTACAACTCTTAGTGTGTAGTTTGACAGTCTCATTAGTTAACATTCTATATTACCTTGTCTTGTCTTGTATTACCTTGTTCTAAAGTGTGGCTTCATTGTTCCACACTACTCTTGTCTTGTTAATCATCACCTTTGGAACTTGTACATTCTGCTCAGATCTACCTATTCCTTCTCACTCTTGACCCCTCTCAGTGTCTGTACCTTACAGACTCAACTGACCTCTTCTACCTCAACTAGTACTTGAGATTGACATTTTAGAGCCTACTGTAAGGGGGGTTTCTCAAGGTGTCTTGAGTAGGCTGAGCAGCCAACAGGTGGCAGTACTACTGAGAGTGCACCAACTTGATCACAGAAGAATCAGATTCTGGACCTGAATTAGATTTGGTCAACTGTAACCTCTTACAACCTGTATCCTACACACTCAGTCCTGTTTCTGAAGGGGTTTCTGTACAACCTCTTAAGTAATCCAGCTCAGTTTCACTATCCATGTTTCATAGTTTGTTCCCTAGTTTGTTTCTATCAACCTCTACACACAACTCTACTTGTTCTGTGTCTCCTGTTCTGTCTATTCAAGAAGACAACCACACAATCACTCTAGTGTTTCTACCAATTCTAATTGTTCTAACAGTTCTGAATACACAGAACAATCTGATAAGTTTCTAGTCTCAACAGATGAGCTTACAGAATAATCTGAGCAGCTTGCTTACTGTAGCCAATACTCTGAGTAGCTAGCTAGCTACAACTAACATTCTGAATACTCTACCAGTTATGATCTGAGGACAGACCAGCCTGCTCCTACACTGAACAAGCTGTAATACTCTCTGTTATGACAGAACCAACATACAGGACCTGTCTCAGTTCCTTAAAGAAGTAGAAATGATTAGAGATGAGTTCCAACTTTCTAATCAACAGCTTATCTAGAGAGTAAAATATTATACTAACTAATCTGATTCTAAGATCTAGACCTTAATACCTGAAGCTGTAGACAGTACCTTAGATTAACAAGCTACTCAAGTAGTAATTCTCAGATTATACCTATCCCTTAACTACAATTGCTACTATACAAAGAATGACCTCTGTATCCTAGTCTAACAATAGGCCATTACTAGAATCCAGAACTGAGAGGAGTTTACAGAGTATTAGTGTGAATTCTAGAAGATAGCAAGCTTCCTAATCTCAAAGAAAGAAATCACAGAAGAAGATCAGAACAAAGTATTCCTTAACAGTATTACAGGTGCCTTCAAAGATTAGCTAACTCTCTGTTTGCTAGTCTACAACCTCAACCACAACAGTTGTATAGCTTACACATACACTGAAGTTGTTAAGGCTGCCAAACTTATGTA
Organism: Fomitiporia mediterranea MF3/22; assembly: GCF_000271605.1. Classification (NCBI taxonomy): domain Eukaryota; kingdom Fungi; phylum Basidiomycota; class Agaricomycetes; order Hymenochaetales; family Hymenochaetaceae; genus Fomitiporia; species Fomitiporia mediterranea. The sequence goes on along the minus strand of NW_006760392.1, from coordinate 2,985,353 downwards.
GGGAGGTATAGCTTTGTAACACTTAGGAAAGACAGCTAATGTGTCTGGAACAATAAGTTCTGGAACCATTCTAATAAAGAAAGAAGATACAAACATGACCACCATCCTTGATTTGCTCTACTCATTCTAAAGCAAGTTAGACTTGTTTGAATGTAAGACCAGTTCCCTGTTTGTAGGAAACACAGGTATACAATCTGTACAATCTGTACAATCTGCTCATTCTGTAGGGCTGTCTCACAACACAAACTGCTCCTTCTGTAGAGAAGACAGACACTTTATTCACTTGTGTCTAAAGGTTAATGAGTTCATTTGTAACAGAAAGTGTATCTAGAACACATTCAGAAAGGTTGTTCTCCCTGACAGATTGTTTGTTCTGTCAACAATCTAAGGCTAACTACTCATAGATTGTTTTGACTAGTATCATACAACCAACCCTAGAAAGTGTGCCCAAGTTTCTCAAGATGTATAAGACACACTACTACATATAGTGTCCCTCCTCAAAATTGCAAAGCCAGCACTAGTATCCTAAACATTGTTTGTCATTCCAGCCACATATATTGAAGAAGTCTTAGAAGCAGAATACAAGGTTAAAAGACTCAAAGTCTTACTTAGAGAGGTAAAGAAGAAAGTTGCTACTAGTAAGAAGCTCAAGTTTAACAGAGTAGAGGTTCTAAGACACAGAACAACAAGTGTTCCAAAGAAGAAGGACAAGAAACCTAAGCTAGAACCAAAGCCTACACTACCTGCTAAAGTAAGCCAGGCCCTAAAGTACAACAGATTAAAGTATACTAACAAGTCTACTGCTAGACTACTACTGAAACCACATTAGTACTGTAATCTCTCTCCTATTAAAGACCCTGTCATTGTTTAGCAGATAGTCTCTTGTGTTCTAGACTCTAGCATCAGCCTCACCCTGAAGGAGCTGTTGTCAATTACACCTAATGTCTGAAAGCAAGTCAAGGAACTGTTATCTGCTAGGCAAGTTCCAAACACTCTCACACACCTTGTCTTAACAGAACTCTTAGAACTAACAACTTCCAAAGATGTAATTGTAGCTCAAGTCTTACAGCACATGTGGAGCCTAGAGTCAGTTGTAGAACAGACTATACTGTTACATACAGTTAAAGCTATCTTCAAAGATACTGAAGAAATCTACTGTATTCTAGACTAAGGAGTAACACTCTGTATCATTTGTGAGAATGTATGAAAACATCTCAGAATCCATCTGTGTTCTAATCTTACAATTATGCTTGAAACTACTAACTCTAGACAAGTGCTAACACTTAGTACTGTTAAGAATATAAAGATTAATATTGCTAGAGTCAACATTACTCTCTAAGCTCAAGTTGTTTGTCAAGCCCTATTTGAGGTACTCCTAGGTCAACCATTCTTTACTATCACAGAATGCAAAACAAAGAACTTCATTAATGGTGACTAATCTATAACACTATTGGATCCCTCAGATTGTCAACAGAAGTGCTAAGTTATGACTAGAACACAAACTGTTCTGTAGAAACATAACAAACAAGGATTCATAGTAATCACTAATCTCTCAACTCTTATATTAGTCAATCAGCCTCTTAGTGTTCAGAACAAACAGTGTTCTGATTTGAGTTCTGAAACTACTAAAGCTACAATTCCTGACACACACACACCATCCTACAATAGACACACACTAGTCTCTACTATAGTCAATCTGCTCCTCAGTTGTCTAGTCACCCTGTCAGCTGTCCTAGGATTAGACCCCTTTGTTCTATACACATCTGACAGCCCTAGAGAAAATGTATTTGTATACAAGAAGGTAGTAAAGAAGGTTAGACTAGTTGCTAGAACTCTCCTAGAAGAGTTTTGGATTGTTTGACAGAAGTATCCTGATCCATTAAAGAACATGCTAGAACTACCACTATACTCTAAGCTGTTTGTTCTAACACACTGATTCATGTAAGAACACATGGAAGCTCTTAACATTAATCCATGTAACTTCCTCTGGCCAGAAGAGTGCTAGCTCCTGATCAACCTGATCTTAATGTATGAGAATGCCTTTGCCTGGAACAAGCTTGAGAAAGGTGCCCTAGACCCAGAATATTTCAATCTAATATTGATTCTGACTGTTCCACATATTCTATAAGTACAAAGGAACATCCAGATTCTACAGGGAAACCTTAACACAGTTGTGAAAATTCTTAAAGACAAAATCACTACTAGAGTTTATGAGCTGTCAAACTCATCTTACTATTCCTGATAGTTTACCATAGTGAAGAAAGACAGAAAGTCTCTGCACCTAGTCTACAACCTCTAGGAACTCAACTGAGTTTCAATCTAAGACTTGTCTATACCTCTAATGATTAAACAGGTTGTTGAATCCTTCTCTAGAAGGGCTATTTACTCTATACTAGATCTCTTTGTTACCTTCAACCAACACTCTCTCAATGAACACTCTTACAATCTTACAATGTTTCAGACACTACTTAGAACATTCTGACTTACTGTTATTCTGATAGGTTATACTAATTCTTTTCAAATTATACATAGTAATATTACTTTTATTTTACAGGACAAAATTCCTAATACAGTACAACCCTACACTAATGATGTCTATGTCAAAGGCAGAACTATAAGATACAAACTTCCAGACAGAATGTACAAAACTGTTCCTGGAAACCCTAGTATCCAACAATTTGTATAGGAACACACTCACAACCTAAACTGTGTCATACAGTAAGTCAAAACAGTTTACAGAATGTTCTCCAGTCTGAAGCTGTGTGTGTTCTGACTGTACACAACTATCTTAGGCCATAAGTGTACCTACACTGGAAGGGAGCCAGATGATTCAAAAGTCCAGAAAATCTGTAACTAGCCTGCATGTCAATCTGTCTCTAAAGTTAGAGGATTCCTTAGAACTGTAAGTGTCCTCCACATGTTTATTCGAAATTTTGCTCAGCTTGTTAGACTACTCACACATTTGACCAAGTACAATGTTCTGTTCAAGTTCTGTTTAGAACATATGGTAGCTATGGACAAACTTAAAGACACTATTATTAATAGCCCCACCTTATGTACTATTGACTATGAGTTAGACATGGAGGTTATTGTTACTGTGGACTCATCTATTATAAGTGTAGGATTCTATCTTAGACAAGAACACCTTGACAGTCATTATTGAATCAACTGATTTAGATTGATTAACTGGAACAAAGTGTAATCCTAATACTCTCAAGCTAAGATCAAACTCTTCAGATTGTTCTACACACTCTGTGCCCTACAAATTCACCTTATCAGAGTAAGGAAGTTAGTAGTAGAAATGAATACTGTCTATGTTAAGAGTATGATAAATAACTCAGACCTACAACCAAATGCCACAATCAACAGATAGATTGCTAGAATCTTACTGTTCAACTTTGAGTTCTAACATGTTCCAGCCCTACAGTTTGCTTGTACTAACAGACTGTCTCAATGTCTGTATACTAAAGCTGACCCAGAAGAAGAAGAAGACTTTGAGGAATGGATTGACTAAGCTTACACCTTCTGTTATAGTTCTGTGTTCACTGTTCCAAACAATACCAAACCTTCTAAAACATTTCTGACAACTGATTGTGTGTGTACTAGAGAATATTGTCTCAGACAAGTCAAGACCTTCCTGGAAACATGCCTCTGACTGCCTAGGATAGAAAATCACAAATTCACCACCTTTGTTCACTATGTGACCACTTTCTTTGTTAAGACTGGCTGACTGTGGCAGAAAACCTGGAACAGCAACTACTAACTCATAATAGAACCTAACTGATAATAGAATCTTGTCAAGACTGTGTATAACAATCTTAGACATAAAGGAGTCTACTCTGTCTAGGCTAGACTTCTCAACCACTTCTAGTGGCCTAGCCTCAGACCTAACATCAAGTACTATATCTGTACCTACCACAAATGCCAACTCTGTCAGACAACTCAAATCCTGATCCCTCCCAGTGTTCTAAAGATTGCCCTGTTATTTGCTAAGGTACACATTGACACTAAGTTCATGCCTAAAGCAGGAGGGTTCTAATACATTGTTCACACTCAATGCACACTCTCTAGCTACCCTGAGTTCTACTTACTCTGTTCTGAAACTGGACAAAGCATTAGACAATTCATTTTTGAAGATATTCTCTGTCAATTTAGTGTGTGCCCAGAACTTGTTACCAACAACAGAACCCTGTTTGTTACTATACTAGATTAGCTTTGTGACTAATACTACATTAATCACATCTGTATTAGTGTATACAACTCTCAAGCTAATAGTATTATTAAACACTACTACTTTAACATACAGGAAGCCCTTATGAAGGCTGCTAAAGGGAATGAGCTACAATAGCATGAACATACACATTCTGTCTTTTGGTTGGATTGGATCACAATCTGTTGTACAACTAGTATGTCCCCTTATTTTATTGTCTATAGTGTTGAACCACTTCTCCTATTCAATATCACAGAAGCAACATATCTTGCTCTAACACTAGACAAACTTATGACAACAACAGAACTCATTACAACTCAAGCATATCAACTACAGAAACATCTGGCTGACCTTCAAGCTATCATAGAATGTATCCATACAGACCAGATTACTTTACTCTGATGATTTGAAGAAACACACAAACACTTAATTAAAGATTTTAACTTTGAACCCAGTCAACTTGTCCTCATACACAACTCTAAATCACAAATGGATCTCAGACAAAAAACCAAGCCACACTATCTTAGACCATACATAGTAGTCTGTTGTACACAAGGAGGATCCTATATTATAGCTGAACTTAATGGATTAGTCTCTCATCTTTGTATTACAGTGTTCTACTTGGTTCTATACTTTGCCCACACTATACTCTTGATTCTAGTTACACATCTTGTTGAAAACTTCGGTCCAGCTAATGAAATCAATGACACTGACAACCTGCTACTGTTAGACAAGCCTTCTAAGGACTCCAACTCTGACTAAAGGCCAATTGTGGCCAACCACTATAGACTTATGTGTTTCTTACTTTCTTGAATTTGCCTTTTTCTATTAACCCCTTATAATATTCTAGACAATGTTCTGATCCTATTCTGCTCTATCTTCTGTTTTTCTTTGATTTTGCTTTTAACTAATTGTAGATTATAGTTAGACTTACACTTTGAACCCACATGGTTTTCCCTGTAGTATGTTTTTTCCTACTAGGTTTTTCATACACAGGTTTTTGTCCAGCAGCCCTTAGACTACTTTGTATTTCTTCAGTCACAACAGTCTCAAAGTCATGTATAGAGAGCTTTGTTCTATTCTGTTCTGTTCTGTTCCATTCTTGTTCTGTTCTCACACTGTTCTTGTTCTATTTTTGTTCTGTTTTTTGTTCTGTTTCTTTTTCAGTTTTGTTCTGTGCTTGTTCTGTTCTTGTTCCATTCTCATTCTGTTAGTTTGCCTTACTTTCAGTATACATATAACCTTGCCTCTGTTGTTTACCTATCAATACTGAGTCACTTTTATTACCTTACAATTATCACACTTGTACTTTAGTAACATTATACATTACTATAAACATACAGAAAATACTATTCAAAACTATAGAGGGGGGATTATATTTGGCTGCTTCTATAGGCAGCTTTTACATTGACTGTCTCACTTACACTGGTTCAGTTGTTCTGAACAGAACATCTAATTCTGTCCATCCTTCCATCCATCCTTCCAACACCTTGCCTTCATGTCTATCCTAGCCTATAACTACTCTATGTCCTATATTATTGTATCCAACATTGTATAATAGGCAGCCACCTGCCTTCTGAGGACACAAAGCTTGTGTTTGAGCTCTAGATCCTCTCAGAACTCACTATTGTCTAATGAGTGTTCTGAGAGTTCACCTAGAAGAATAATGTCTTTAAAAGCTATTAGTATTGATTTTAGAACAACTTACCTAGATCCTCTAGACACACTCTTTACAGTCCAGTCATAGGGTACAGGTTCATTACTATTGTCCTCCCCTGCCTCAACCTTACATCCCTCACTACCTTACTAGTCTTTATAAGAGAGTAACAGATCTTACTCTTCTTACATACTAAGTATACAATTGTCTCACCATACTCTTGAATGTATACTATATACTAACAGATACAGCTACTATACCTCTGACTTGTCAAAGGTGTCAGGCTACTGTCTAACACTGACTCTAGTACTAGAGAACTGTTCCAGAACCACAACTCAACCTACCTGTTTTCAACCTTCTCTACTACCCAGTCTGTCTTATAAAAGTCTAATATGTACAACACAGAATGCCTCCTACCTGAATATATGTAATCTGTATCTAGATTAAGTGACTAGTAGTAGTCAGTCAAATCATTAATAAGTAAAGAAGGGACTATGTACTGCTTGAGTTGTTCTCCTCATTATTCTAACAGTCTGGTTACACTCCTTACTACTTACAAAGGAGTATGTCCAACCTCTTGTTATCCAGCATTTGATCCTGCTTGTGTGCTTAGTATGTAGACAACTCACACTCTAGCTTAGAACCTAGCAGAATGTCCAGTTCACCCATAGGAGCACCTGTCTCAGCATCCTGGACAGTACACCTAACTATATTAGACAGTCTTAGAACTACAACCTCTACTACCTGCTTTGTTGGAGGAGTAATGCTTGGTTTGTCAACAGTCATAACATCTTCATACTCTTGAAGTGGTTTACTGATTAGAGCATCCTTGCAGCTACTGTACTCTGTATTGATTCACAACACCTATGTTTTGAGTTAAAGTATAAGCTACTATAGTACAGTAAGTACAAAGCTGGCCTACACACTTGATGTAGTGAGTGTATCCTAATCAGCCTGTAGTGTCTTGTCAGAAGACCCAGAGACAATACAATGTCCAAGCACTTACCTGCAACTGCACCAGTTCTGCCCTCCACTCTGTTACTACTAATAGCTAATCTACTGTCCTTACACACTGTAGCAACTCTTACATCCTTTGTACAAGAGCCTACACTCAGTTGTAGACCTGATTCACTTCTTACAACAACAACATGGTTGAAGAAGTAGGACAAACTCAAAAAGAAGCAGAAGATTGAAACATGAAGTGTGCTAGTTCACAAATTTACACTCTTAGGTGTGACTAGGGACAGTCACATTCTAAAACACCTGGGAGATGTCATGCTCACACAACACATACATTCTAATACATTCTGATCAGAAGGGCTCAGTCACATCAAAGTCACATCATCCTCATGTCAGCAATCCTTTGATTACATCATCATTGTCTACACAATAGTCTTGGTCACTCAACTCAGACTAGTTAGGTTCTGGACTCTAGTTCCAATTTATAAAGGTAAGACTCTGAGCCTTCAGACAGCTAGTCAATCAATACAAAGGGGACTTGGATCCAGGGTCCCAGATGGGTTGATACAAAGGAGACAGTAGTAGATTTGTTCACAAAGGACTAGTAGCTACAAAGGACTCATAATTTCTATAAATACCCTCATGTAATTTGTACTTTCTAGCAATCAAGTTACTCTCTACTGTAACTCTTAGTGTGTAGTTTGACAGTCTCATCAGTTAATGTTCCATATCACCTTGTCTTGTCTTATATTGCCTTGTTCTAAAGTACAGCTTTGTTGTTCCACACTACTCTTGTCTTGTTAATTGTCACCTTCAGAACTTGTATGTTCTGCTCAGATCTACCTATTCCTTCTCACTCTTGACCCCTCTTAGTGTCTGTACCTTACAGACTCAACTGACCTCTTCTACCTCAACTGGTACTTGAGATTGACAGTATGTATGAATAGTCTTAGCTATCTCCCTCTCAGCTTTGTTCTGTAGTTCATCCTTTAGTAAGTGTTTGAAGTACATAGCTGTAACACTAGAAACAATGTAGTAGTGCTACATCTTGTAGTTTGCTTCAGTCTTAAGCATTGTAATGTTTTGACCAAAGTATTTAGGTACATTGGCTGGTTTACAGTGTGTATCTGTACATAGGGGAACCATGATACAAATGTGTACAAGTGTATGTGAGTAAAGGGTTTAAAGTGTACAGTGGATGTATGTATGCAGGGAGCTCAAGGCTCATAACCTGTTAAAAGGTGAAGCTTAAGGGGGGCATGTATAGACAAGGGGTAAGGTAATGATTGACTGCTCAGTGTCTCTTGTCCTTATATTGTATGTATTCTAACTAAGACATTATAAAGTCATTGTCTTGTAGTTTGTCTGTTAATAAACTAATCATCTCATAATAGTAATACTCAGCACCTGTGTAGAATTTATCCAGAAGACAGTGACAAGTCTAACAAGAAGAAATAGTGGGCATTGAGCTGATACTGTATTTCACTCAGAAACACTCACTTTAAGAGTATTTACAGTCTATAATTACTAAAACTCATTATTATTTCACAAAAAAAATACAATTAGAAAGGTCTTCATATTAGCTACAAAACATATGTTTTAATTTTTTGTAAAATTAAAAAATAAATATTTTATTGAATTTATGTGTGAAGGACTCAAAACTGAGTATTTGACATAATTCACTAGGAAACACACACTTGTGGGAAACTAAACTTAGAGAAATTTGCATGTGCATTCACTCAGTACACAGACTCGACTTCAATCCTATCCAGACCAATTTACTTTGGTCTGGGCAGAAATAAAGGTAAGTACAGTCTATTAGTCATATACACTCTATTAATTAATAGAATATATGGTCCTTTATACAGGAACAGGCTTGTTGTGATGACTTAGAGTCTCTTGCCTATGTTCTAATGTCTGCTTCTTACTCTCCTCTACCTCTTGTTTTCCTCCTCCTCTGCTTCCAGAATTCATTACACTTATTATAATTATTAAAGAATAATAAAGTAACTTACTTTTTAATAATCATTCCAACTTTTTCTTTAAAAAGTTTATGAGTTAAAGGAATAGCTCTAGAAGAAAGAGATTTGGTCTAATCTTTTAAAATAGTTTCTTAGGATGAAGATAAAAGTTGAAGAGACGAATGAGAATTAAAACAATTAGAAATGCCTTTAAGTCTTCTATTGATGGAAAATCTTGAAACACCAAATTGCTTTATAGTAGCTGATTTAGAAAGAATAAATCTAGCAGAATTTAGGATAAGTACCAGATACTAAAACTGCCTAAACAGCTTGACTTAGCTTAGCCTCCTCTATATCAGAGAGGGCTTTACTACTGGTAATAGAAGAGGATTTAGAAAGCTTTCTAGCTATAAGAAGCAAAGAAGAATAAAGGATTTTGAAGGGAAGAGAAGATAATAATGAATGTAAAGGAAAAGAAAAAACTTCTCTTCTTTTTTTCTGTACTATGTCAGTTGCTATGGTGATCACTTAATACTGAAACATATAACCTCTAACATACATATGTTTTACAATTTTTTTAACTATAAAAATTGTACTAATAAGTAATATAGTAGATTATAGTACTTTTTATATATATAGTTTTGATTTAATTATGATAATTTTAATTCTTAGTATTTTCTCTTAAAATTATAGAATATTATAGAAAATATGTAAAGAATACTAGTACCAAATTTTTATATATAGTTATAATAGTAATTATTGTAATAAAAATTTCGTAAGTTATAACTATAAATTCTGTATTATAGAAAATAGTAAAATTGGACTTAAAATCGTATTCTTAATAAGTAGCTTAATACTTAACTATTAATTATATAAAAATATATATAGTGACTACATATAATATAGTACTCATTCTAAAAATTTCAGCTACAAATAGTGTCTCCTTAAATTAATATTAAATGTGTTGTGTGTGGGAAAACTTTCTGTTCACTAAATCAGTGCTGATCATCAAAATTCTAACATTCCAACACTAATATCTCAGCTTCAACTCATTGTTTTTTGCTCAAATTTCGTATTTAAGTTATATCTACTGTAGGCTACCTGTATGTAAAATTTCAAGAAATTTTACTAAGAATTGAGGGGGGTATTGTACAACTGAGCGTTAACTGGTAACTGAGCGCGAACCGGTGAAACACAGTAGCATAGTGGACTGAGCATCATGAGCGATGACGTTCAAGTCAGGTTCCCAAGCTTGGGCACGTGACGGTGCATTGACTATGACTATGAAGGACTGAGGATGTGCAGCGTTCCTCCTGTTCCCATCTTGATTCTGCTGTTCGTTGAACATGATGCATTGATATCGGGCACGACATAGCAGTTAAATCTTAACTTTCCCGGCTACGTAACATCAGCGCCCGTTAACAATCACTGCGGGAAGCGCGCAGACCTACATTAATCCGTGACCAAGCTACCTCGAGCAACTTGCCCCAAGCCCATTCTTTCACGATATTCCCCCGGAATGTCTTTGGGTACAGACGTAGCTGACTTGCGAAAGCGTCCATCTCCGACTCGACATCCTTTAAGCCTAGACGACGCTGGCTCAAGCTTGCCGGAAGAGCCTATCGCACAAGAAACCGTAGATGCATTTCATGACGAATTAGACAGGAGCGAGAGGTCGGTGACGGACAGTGAAGCTGAATTGGGCAAGAGGCCATGGTACAAGAGGCCTTCACCATGGTGGTGCGTGTCCTTCTGGGTTAGCTCCAATGGCTGTTTGACTGGCATTGTACTGCAGGATGCTCACGCTAATGCCGATTTCTGCCATGACACTTGCTGGCGTCTCCCCATCCCTTATGCAGGTATATACAGAGCTGGTTTGCAGGGAGATCCGCCAGCCAGTTCCAAATACGACTTCATACGACAATAGTCGAACTGTACCAGTGCATGTTCTTCCCGAATACTCCTCTGTCGCAATCGTGGACGATCACGACGATACATTCAACTTCCTTGCGAAACGTCAAGCACATACATGGCTACAGGATGGCGATAGCCAGGGGGAAGAGGAAGATTGCTCTCGGGACCCTGTTGTCCAAGCAGCTGTAGCAAGACTTTTGACTGGTTTGTTTATGCTACTTGCGAGTTCGGAATAATCTATTAACACGATGTGGAATCCAATCAGCCCTACTTACCACGCTGGGGATTTTGAGTGTCATACTTGCAGCTACCTGGGCATCGGTGTGTTTTTACCTTCCAAACTCTGTGTGACGGTGTTAATGTTAATGTATCTTCAGTTATCTGACCGCCTGGGACGTCGGCTTATCCTCACCATTACTTCCTCCGCAGTCATTATTTGGTAAACATTATTACCTCACATATTGACCTATCTAACAAGAAGCTACAAAGCTACTCTATTTATATTGTCATTTACTATGTTGCGGATCGTCTCCCAGGAGGTTATTGGTTGCTCCTCCTTGGCCCGATTGTCCATGGGCTTCTCGGAGGTCCGTACGTTTCATATTCAATAAATATATCCGGGCTCATTTTATTCTATCCAGGGACTGCTGCAGCGACAGCTACTACAAATGCATATATCGCGGATTGCACACCAGCATCCGCTCGTGCTCGAGTGTTCTCACTCACTCTCGGATTACGTTTCATAGGAATGGCCATTGGACCAACGCTCTGTTCGTTGATTGTGAGTGCTACCGGGACACCCATAGCGGCGCTCGTATTGGTCGTTGGAACGCATATTGCTTATGTTTTGACGATGATATTCGTCGTTCCCGAGTCTCTGTCCTCTGAGAAGCGCGTAGAGAACCAGCGTGCTTGGCGTGAGGCAGCGCAATCCTCGACCTCACGGAACGACACTGCTGCCTTCTCAAGTGTTTCGCAGCTATCAAAATCACTTTGGAAGAGCATAATTACATTTATTCGACCTTTGTCTGTTGCCAAACCCATTACCATTACTCGACCTTCTGGGAGGAGGCACAAAGATTGGAGCTTGACGTTTGTTGTGGCGAGTTCTGGAATCGCTTCAATCATCCTAGCGTCTTATTCGTCGATGTTCTTGGTCGCTATACGTACGTTTGGGTGGACCGCCATTGAGGTGAGCATTTGAATGTCTTTCGTGGCTTGTAGTTAACGATCAAGAAGCTTGGATACTGGTATAGTGGAATAGTCGCAGCACGAGCGCTAACGCTCACCCTCTTCCTGCCGGCTATTATCAAATTGTACCATTACTACACGAGTCGGAGGGAAAAGTCCGTCTCCAGTACGACGGCAACGGACGCAGAAGCGAGCGACGCAACGCCTCTCCTGACGGATGATCAGGACGCTTCTTCACCTGAACCTTCCACCCAGTCTCAAACACAGGCTCGGAAGACACCAGCGTTCGATCTTGCAATTGCACAAGGCTCGCTTGTGCTGGAAGTCGTCTGCTACGCTCTCGTCCCTGTCATTTTCTCGTTTGGAGCGATCCCGTTTATCATCCTCACCATTCTCGCATCGTGCGGGTCAGGTTTCGGACCCGCGATCCAAGCTCTCGCAGTAGACCTGTACTCAGCACGAGGTGGTACAGAGACAGGTCGTCTGTTTGGCGTGTTGAGTGTTGTGCAGTCAATAAGGTACGGGTTTTAAGCTGTCTATCTCTGTAATGGCGCATTTACACTTTTTTTGTCTTTAATGCTGTAGTTCGCAGATCCTCGGACCTACGATCTACGGGCTAGTCTACACAAAGATTGTAGGTGTCTATCCAGAAGGAATATTCTTCGTCTCTGTCGCAGCAGTGGCGATTGCCGTGACATTCCTCCTATTTGTCGAGCTGCCTGGAAAGAAAGAATCACAACGGGGAGAAGATAGAGTATGATTATATTGCCCGATTCGTTTTATTCTGAGCTAGAAGGAGGAATAGAATATTCAGGAGGACTAGATTAATTATTTCAATGATGGCATCGCTTTTCTTGTATTCTCTGTAGCAATTTTGACACTTGTTCGCTTTGATGTATAGCTTTTATTGCTATGAGTGATACACTTGACAGATGGTAGTCCTTGACTCTAACCGGCGCACGAGGAAATTGTAATTTACTGTAAGAGACGTAGATTCGAATACAACTGAGCCCACCAAAATCGGAAGTATGCACAATTTGAAAAGATGATCCAACTGTTTGTTCCCTGGATTGATGTCCTTGATTGCTATGGATGATACACTTGAAAGTTGATAGATGGTAGTCCTTGACTCTAGCAGGTGCATGAAGAAATTGAAATTTGCTGCAAGAAAGATTGCAATTTGAGTCGACCAAAGCCGGGAGTATTTCAAATTTGATAAGGATGACTCAATGTTTGGTCCTGGGGGTTGCTGTATGTACAAACAGCAGTCAGGCACGTGGGCGATACAGACGTGAGAGACTCCTTCCTTTTCTTCAATGACGCCCTGTCCTTGAGCCACCGCGTCGGCGTCGGAGGATCAGAGTCAAACGCGCCTCGATGCTATTATCATCAGTCGCGTCCCTGCTCTCTTCATCGTACAAATCTACGCGTCGTAAAAGCGTCTCTGTCATAGTATATTGATAAAAGAACTCTCTGGATATTGCAACGATCGAAGGACGCGTTTTACACGCGTCTGAGACAGACAACACGCATAAAGCGAAATAAATAACTATGGAGGAGCCAGAACATAATGATAATGAAGAGGAAAAGGCATTAGCTACCGGATACACCAGGTGCGTGTGTTCTTTATCGCATAACATGTCACAATGACAAACAGATTATACTCCGCGTGTAGTGATTCCAGCGTCGAGTCACAATCGGCACAGCTTCTTGCTTTCGTTTTAGGGAGAGCGGAGCCGCCTTCGCACGCGACCAAGAACAATGCTCAGCCCCTCGGCAACGCGAGTGGTGACTGGAGCGCTTCGTCTGCTGATCATTCTGCTGCTGCAAATTCTTCAAAAGGTTCCGTCGACGCGTCTTCTGCTTCCGTTAACGTCAACCTTGCTCCGTACCACTTTCACGGCTTAGCGTCCACCCAAACGCAGTCCCCTACACAGATTATCGGGAGTGACGACTCACAGAAGGAGAACGAAGGAGCACATGGTGGTGTTCCTTTTGTAGCCTCACGGCCTCCTAATCCTGTGCAGGTCTCTCCGAAAGCCTCTTTGACTCCGTCGCGGGCCCAAAGTACAAACGGAGTTGATTCTTCTTTTTCTGCTGGCGCTAGTGCTACTTCTACAATTACACAGCCGACAAAGGCTGTTTCTTTCCTTTCTCCTACGCGGCAGGCCTCGCTGCAGAAGGCACCTACAAAGGCAGCGTCGACTATGCGGTATCGTCGGCATCCATCCCCTCCCGCCCCTTCGCAAGACTCGTTTGCCGGTCCTACCGCTTCGCAAGACCCGGACCTCTTCGTCGCGACTGCTAGACAGTTCGAAATCCCTTTAGACCAGCTCGGAAGGTCGCATTCGCAAGACCGGTCTCTTGTGGAGTCTCGTGGTGGGAAGAGTTCAGTTATCAGCTCGGAACCAGGAGTGACCAAGCAGCCGATGGACGATTATTCATTATCGAGCTCCTCTTCAGCAGGAAACATCCTCGTAGCGAATTCCGACTCCAGCGGACCGTCTCAGGACTGTCATAGAGAGAACATCAACGTCTTCTCAATCAGCCAGGAGCCAACGCAAATACTAGGTGACGCGAGCGACGTAAGTCAATCTGAGCATGCCGACAACGAAGTTCCAGTCAGCGAAATAGCGAATCGCGAAGTGGCCACGCGAATTATCGATGACTCAATGCACGTCGAGCCTGTGAAAGAGCAGACTTCGCAGGAAGCTACGCAGCTAATCGAACAGAGTCCGTCCATGGAAGTCGGGACGTCTCCACCAGAGCCATCGGTCGTATCGCAGGGTCTGTCAGCACTGAGTCTCGTTCCTCCTGAGAAACGACACAGGTACATGCATCACTTCGCGGACAAAACAAAGGGTGAAGGTCCGTCCGAACCAAGTCCACAACGGGATACATCTGTCGAAGCCGTCGAAGCAACTCTTACCACGGTATCTCCACTCTCGGACAAACGATCTCTCCTCAATTTCGTTTCTCCAGAAAAACGCGCTAAGTATATGCACCATTTTAATGAAGGCAGTGCACTGGTATCGGAGGCGAGTCGGATGGCGACGGCGGGTACGTCGCTTGGGAATAGGATATCGGAGAAGGCGAAGTCTCCAGCACCAGTGCCTGTGATGGAGGAAGTCGTACAGGATTCCGAGCTGCAGGTTGAGATGGAGATCTCACCTGTGAAAGAGAGGACAAACCACGACCAGGAGGTCATTCCAGCCTCGGAATCTGAAGCCGCTGACTGTAGCAGGGAGGACGATGAGTTGAAAATGGATCTAGAGGCAATAGCTCCCATGAAGGTATTTAGAATAGCCATTCCAGCATCTAGTCTTATCGCTCAGTTCAACCATAGTCGCCCCCGAGTGCCAAAGCGAAAGGGAAGCAAAGGGCGGAACCTTCGCCGCGTCCTACTTCTCCGCGAAAGCCTGTTAGTACGGAGCGAGGTAAACGACCTGCATCCCCAACGAAGCCGAATTCGAACGCAACGAACGAGGCACTCTTGAGCTCTCTTGAAAAAGCGGTAGCAGCTGTTCCTTCTGTTCCTGATACTCAATCAGGACCTTCGAGTGATCGACCTGTCTCTGCTGGTCGCGATGTCGAAATGCCACCTCCAGAGACCAAGCAAGTCTCTCCAGCCCGGGCTGCACGAGCACAACCTGGCGGATCAGCAAAAGGCAAAGCCGTCGCTCGAGGAACCGAACCGCTGCAGCCAGTCGCATCGACGTCAGCAGCGATTGTGCACCGTGGCCAATACTCTCCAATCCCAGCTCTCCTGGAATCAGAGCAGGATTCACCCGAGATCCCACTTGCACGTTTAATCCACCGACGCAAGGAGGAAGAGGAAGAGAGTGAGGCCGAGGGTACAGAAGGAGGCGTTCCTGAAGAAGAAGACAAACCTCGCAATGGTAAAGCGGGACCATCCACGAGGAAACGGAAACGTCGCACCACTGCTTTGACGACTAAGAAAGCAGGGAAAGGGAAAGCGCCCGCGTCACGGAAGGGACATACTCGAGCAACGTCGGCTGCTCCTCCACCTTCGAAGAAAGCCCGAACCGTGGCCGCAAGGAAGTTCGGTGCTGGTCTCGGGACGCAAGTCTTCGCGCTGTTCAAAAGCGACTCGAGCTTCTACGGAGCTGAAGTTCACCAGTTGAACGGCAATCGCGCACACGTTAAGTTCTTCGATGGATTAGAAGATACGAGTCTCGGTGTTGCGCAGATGCGGAGGTTCGAACTGAGAAAAGGCGATACTGTCATTCCGGGGAATAAGACCTTCAAGGCGAAAGTTATTGACGATAGTCTATGGGCTACTGAGAATGAGGTTTCTGTGGAGTATCTCGAAGGTCCGGAAGAAGGTCTCGAGTTTAACGTGCCTGCGGATGGATTACGCATTCCAGCGAGGATCGTGCAATCTCAGTGGAAAGACCGGACATTGGGCGTTTCTGAAATCATCCCAGCCGTCCAACGAAAGGCTCTGAAAGACACTCCCTCTCCATCGAAGAACTCCGTGATGTATGCTGGTTCAGCGAGAGCCGTGCGGAACAAATTACTCTCCAGACACGGGATTATCATCACCCAAGGTCCAGGAAACCAGAATTGGTCTCGTGAAAAGGAGAAATATGTCAACATCGTTAAGGAGAACGGTGGGACTGTCTTATCAGACTGGACGGATATACTTACTTTGCAGGGGAAGCACACCAACGGGAACAAACGATGGACGATTCAGCGATCGGACGTAAAGTACGTTCCGAAGGATAAGAATGCATTTGATCGTGTATTCCTCATTTCAGACGTACACAACCAAAAACCCAAATTCCTACTTGCACTCGCACTCGGCATACCCTGCGTATCAGTCGACTGGCTCGACCGTATTGCTAACAGCAACAGCGGCGATGAAGATAATGATGAAGAAGGAGAGACACATTGGTCGAATTTCTTGTTAGCTGCGGGACATTCGGAACCTTTGGGTGCGCGGATTTCTCAGATGGTGGATTTGGATTGGGGGAGTACGGCGGAGCATTTGACAGAGATTATGGAGAACCCTGTCCCGCATAAGGTGTTGAGTGGGAATTCGGTGCTGTGTATTGGTTCGGATTTGTTTCCGCACCCTACTAAGAAGGTATGTATCTATAAACCCCTTTCGTCCATTTCTCTTTCAACATGGTAACTAATAACACGATTCTAATAATAGCAGGGCAACACTGACGCAGACAGGTACCTCGAAGCCAGCCGCACCGTTCCGCGTATCATCCTCGCCATGGGTGCAGACCGCGTCGAAGCCGTCACAGACGCGAAACACGCTTCCGAGGACCTCTCATCATATGATTATGTCGTTGTGAAAGAGGCTATTCCAGCCCCGCGTGTGGAAGATGCAACTTATGTTGACGTCACTTGGATTAAGGAATGTTTGATTGCGGGGAGATTGTTGCCTCTTCCCGAGTAGGAGTAAATATCGTTGGAGGAAAGGAGATTTGATTGTTGGCGTCTTTGGATCACGTATTGCATCTTGCTTTCGTCGGGCTGGATGGACCCTGTTGTATATTGCTCTATCTCACCCTGCATTATCTTGCTAATATTTACTATTTGGTATATCTTACACTCTTTTTTAGTGGATATCGTACGTTTCTTGCTATGCTGCATGCTTTCTTCTGTGCTTAAACATACTAAACTCACCTCCGCCTTGCTCTTGTCCTATATCGTAGAACATGTATCTTGTATGTTCTTTCTTGCATCTCCTCGTCTTGCACGTAGTCCATAGTACTTCGCCTAGCACAAAATCATAATGTTGTATATACTAGCATTATGCACAAAGGAACACTACAAAACACGCGCGGAAGAAAGGGGTGAATCATGCTAGTATCGCCGTCTCGGCGAGCGTGAACGTTCACGTCTACGTTCTCGGTCACTGTAAGCACAGAACACAATCATCAGTATCACAAACGCCTGTCAAGCACAATAGTAAAGAAATTTGTACATACTCGTATCTCGAAGGATGCCTATCCCTATCATATCCACGATCCCTGTCCCGGTCACGATAATCATCCCTCGACGACCGGTAGTCGCGATCGCCTGGACGAGGAGGGCCAGTGGGCGGAGCACCAGGAGCTGCTGAGGAAGGTGGAGCGACGGCTTTGCGTGCATCACGTTCTTCTTTGAATTTTTGAAGCATGTTGCGGAGTTCGTGGTATCCGAGATGCATCTATTGTAAGAAGGAAAAATAAAAAATATACAATATGAAGCAAGATACGTGTGAGTGACACAAATAGAGAAATTCGTTGCAAGAGGATGATAGGAGATAGGAGACGGACCTTCCCACCGAAATGATCTGCCAGACGTCTGTCGGAGTCGAGTACGGAGAGGTAGGCACCGCAGACGTCGCACACGCGAAGCTTTTGGTGTCCTGAAGCTCCGGACGTGTCTGATAGTTGTTGGAGTTCTCTCTGGTTAACTGACAATCAGCGTAAAGCGAGATGGCCGAAATCGAGAAAGACGCACTTCTTTGTCGGCTTTCTCGCTCTTCAATGCTTCAATAGCTGCCATTTCGCGCATCGATTCGTCGACTTTCCCTTGTTCGCCTAAATGAAAGTTGTAAGGCGACTGACGTGAAGTGAAAAGAATAGCTGACATACCGAGCTGCTCAATCTTTTCCGTACCACCCTGTATAGCCAACTCGATTTCCGCGATTTCCCTCATCTAACAGAATCATGCACGTTAACTCTGCAATTTCAGTGCGCACCACAACGCATGCCACGTACCAAGTTAGTCGTCTTCGCGTTCTCCTCGGGTGTCTTTTCCAACCTCCTATGAGCAGATCGAATACGTCGGTCACACTCATCCACAAAGGAAAATATGTTCGCTTCGTATTCTGCTTGAAAACGCGCGAAGATAGGGTCGGACGGGTTTGCTTCTTTAGCAGCTTGGAACTCCGTTTTGAGTCGCTCCATGTGAGATTTCGGACAAGCGCCTAAGTCCATTTTCTTTGAAATATTAGTCGTAGGATGAAGTAGGTGGCAGTAGAGATGGAGCTTACTGTGTTGGTGAAGAGAATATGGGGACATGTTCCGCAGAGGAAGTTACGACAGACTTTCTCGTCGGACCAATGCAGGTTGGCGTTGGCGACACCCATTGCTTCAGGTCCCATCATTTGCTACAGAGATAATTATTTAGTCCTTCGAGTATGTCAACATTGTATCTCACTTACTTCAAGCAGCTTTCGCTGCATTTCTGCGAGACGACCCATGGATGCAAGCTATTCCGTGGACAAGGTGCTGATTACGATTGAGAGCCAAAAGTTGACAGACCAAAATGGCAATGTGAGACGCGCTTGATTACGTCCGCGACATTTCCCACGGTTCCATGCGCCTTCGATAATTGGCATTATTGGATTTCGGAATATCCCAACTTTACTTTCCTCACGTCTTAGTGAATTTATTTATTTAAATATAATGTTACAGAACTTCTGCTCTTCTGCATTGTACCCAAAAAGTTAACACGTGAATGTACCAGAATCTGTATTCGAAGTCTTATCCCCTTCAATGCAAACATTCAGCGGATAGCAAATTGTACTTGAGTCTTGGGCTGAAAGTGACACACAGGTTTAAATAAGGTCCATAGAATCTGGGCTATAAAAGCAAGCTGCAGGCTTATTTGGAACATTGTCAGTTGATGCCCATTCTGATATTATCTTGTTACAACACGTTGTCTTCGCACCTGAGGGACATACTGTAAGGGGCCTAATTAGAGGGTGTACAAGACCCTTGTAGTCCCTCTAATTAGGTACCTTTTGAGCTTTTCTCCCTAACTGTACTTAATACTAGACTTAAATAGTAAAAAAAATTCTAAGTCAAAATAAAATAAAATAAAATAAGTATGCTGAGTGCCCTATATGGCAACTGTGCCCTCCCCACCTGCCACACCTTGAGCTCACTGTCTCATACAGTGAGCACACACTTTCCTCTGTATCTTACTCAATTCTTAACCAAATTTCTTCATTATTCCTTTAAAATTAATGTAAATTTAGTTGGAACTCATTCATAACACAAATACAATGTTAAATGTATCAATTACTTGTGTATTTGTGTACTATTTGATAATAAAAAATACAACAGTTTCCTCTGACTAAGATTTATGATACTCTAAACTCTTAATACTGTAATAATAGTAGAGCTTATATATCTACAGTATATCCAAGAATTGAGTCTGTGTAATGTATACAAAGGAAGTTACACTATGCTTTATATACATAATTTTGTAGTCTCATAT
>NW_006760392.1:2801855-2963520 GCF_000271605.1 Fomitiporia mediterranea MF3/22 | reverse complement strand
CCTTTGTATACATTACACAGACTCAATTCTTGGATATACTGTAGATATATAAGCTCTACTATTATTACAGTATTAAGAGTTTAGAGTATCATAAATCTTAGTCAGAGGAAACTGTTGTATTTTTTATTATCAAATAGTACACAAATACACAAGTAATTGATACATTTAACATTGTATTTGTGTTATGAATGAGTTCCAACTAAATTTACATTAATTTTAAAGGAATAATGAAGAAATTTGGTTAAGAATTGAGTAAGATACAGAGGAAAGTGTGTGCTCACTGTATGAGACAGTGAGCTCAAGGTGTGGCAGGTGGGGAGGGCACAGTTGCCATATAGGGCACTCAGCATACTTATTTTATTTTATTTTATTTTGACTTAGAATTTTTTTTACTATTTAAGTCTAGTATTAAGTACAGTTAGGGAGAAAAGCTCAAAAGGTACCTAATTAGAGGGACTACAAGGGTCTTGTACACCCTCTAATTAGGCCCCTTACAGTATGTCCCTCAGGTGTGTCTTCGACCCTCGAGCATTACTAGTACAAGCAAACGGGTATTTCCTCATTCAACCAGTCAATACTGCACAACATACCCACATAAATACGTCATGATGAATGCTAGTATATACTTATCGCCTTAACTAATTTTAACATTAGTCCAAGGTTCACCGTGGCACACGCTTTTCCAGTCGATCCTTACAGGATGACCAGGTGCATTGTCTAGGATGCACCTAACACTTGTATCGCATATGCCATTCTGGTATTCATGAGGAATCCATAGGAATAAACCACCTGTTGGAGTTCGAATCCATCCATCACTTGGGATTATTGGCGGATACTTTGAATATGTAGTCGACATAGTTGTTGGTGTTCCAGCAGTGTGTTCAGTGATACAAATGACTCTGTCATCTTTGAAACAGTAAGCATCCCAACTGTCTCCTGTGTTATTTCGACTTCCGTTTCGAATTGCACTCTCTGTATCCCAAATGCGCACTGTCATGTCGTCAACCCCGGCGGAGGCAATATGGCGTCCGTCTGGAGAACACATGATAGAACGTACCACAAGACCTTGATGCCCTTTGAGTGGGGTGCCCACTTGTTTGCCCGTCAAAGCATCCCATATCCGCACCGTCTTGTCCTCAGATCCAGAGACAATATGACGTCCGTCTGGCAAACAAGCAACAGAGGAAACGTATCCATCATGGCCTTCAATTGGTGTGCCCACTTGTGCACCCGTCAAAGTATCCCAAATCCGCATTGTCTTGTCCTCAGATCCAGAGACAATATGACGCCCGTCTGGCGAATAAAAAACAGACCAAACCGAGTCTTCATGACCTTCAAGCAGTGTGCCCACCTGTGCACCAGTCTCAGCATCCCATATGCGCATCGTCTTGTCTTTAGACCCAGAGACAATATAACGACCGTCTGGTGAATAAGCAACACAACGGACTGAATCTTGATGACCTTCCAGTGATGTGCCCACCTGTGCACCCGTCAAAGTATTCCATATGCGTACCGTCTTGTCCGAACACCCAGAGACAATGTGACGTCCGTCTGGCGAGTAAGCAACAGAGTAGACATAGCCTTGATGACCTTCGAGTGCTGTCCCCACCTGCGCACCCGTCTCAGCATCCCATATGCAAACTGTCTTGTCATAAAGCCCAGCGGAAATATGACGTCCGTCTGGTGAATAAGTGACACACGATACGCCGGATTGAGTAGATATTGTGTGTAAATTTGCGGGCCAATAGGCGTTGACCCCTTTCAAAATGCATTGCTGGATATCAAAGCTTTCACTATAACAACTTGCAACCGTTGACTTGACTGGCGCCCATAGCAATGCCGAAAGGTAGACGTGCGGCGCGCTGATTACCATTGGCTCTCGAAATGCCCCCACAAATCGAAACAAGTCGGTCGCCATGGAGACGAGATCTTCATCGGCCCCGGAATGCTGCACGACCGTTAGAATTGATGGAACTGGCTGTATGACGCTACGAACCTTTAAAACACTTGCCAGCTCTTGAAGAGTGGTGAACGCGACTCTAATTTCCGACAAAATGCTTAATGCCTCGAGCCAATACAGCGCAGGTGGCCTATTTAGAAGTCCATGCAGCATCTGCTGCATTCGCGCTTTGCATGTTTCACCGTTTTGAGATCTGCACATGTGGTTAAACCAGTACAAACAGCTGTACTGTAAATGCTGAGGGATGTCGCGATCTATGCGGTAGTTAAGGTCCAGTACATCGTCATTCGCATAATACGAGGTCTCCAGGTGACATATATTGAATTTGAGCTCATCTAATAAGATCTGCAGGCACTTTTCTGTCATATTGGTCTCCAGCTCTTTCACAGCAGTCCAGAAGCGCCCAGACCTCTCCATGCTCCCGACGAAGTCGAGGAATGATGGATGACATACGCGAACAGCACGTGTCCGATTGTCTTCGTAAAGAACAGAGCCTAAGTGTTTGAATAAGGCATCCAGTTCGTCCTGACCAGCGTCCAGCTCAGAAGGAATAAAGGCGCGAATTGCTTTCGAAGGAAGCGGTCTATTCTTCGAAATGACAAAGATGAGACCGACAATAAGTTTGACTGCGTGTTCGCGACTGAGCCTTGCGAAGCGTCTTCAAGTACTCGTGAGTATATGGCGTCAAGATTTCCCTCCGAAGAGGATGTGCGAGGATCTGAGTCGATTATTCGCTGTAGTAGTCGGCTCTTTCCGAACGGTTCCATGCCAACATGTTTCAGGACGGTAGAGATCCATATGAAATGGCCTGCGGCTTTGCGTACAAGAGCATCTATCGGAATTAGTAGGATGTTGCGAAGGTCAGGATTTGAGGTAAACTGGTCTTGGGCGAAGAGACGGATGTCTTCGTCAGTAGTCACACGAAATAGATCGCATTCCTGCACAAGATCCTCTTTTCGGAGTATGTTTTCCCTTATTCGTGGGCTTGGTCGGCTGGTAACTATAAGCCTGAGCCAAGATGCAACTTGCGCAGCGCTTGCGAGATAGGACGCAACAATCTCGCTGTCTTCACATTCATCCAAAGCGTCAATGACGATTATCACCATCGATACCGAGTCTGTCTCTCGAGGAACTGCCACTAGTGGCTTCGCGAGAAGTGTGTTAAACTGATATGAGAGAGGTTTGTCCGCGATGTCAGGATCATCCACCAAATGCTGAAGGACGGCGTTCTTAAACGCAAATACCCTCTGTGCTAAGAAATACACCAACGAACGAACTAGTCTCGCGGCACTCCTACGTTGGGGAATATTCCGCTTGCAGAAGAATGACCCGGACAGGATTGTCCGTTTTTCTAATGCGTCTGCTACGGAGCTCTTCCCGCATCCGGCAACGCCATGAATCCAGTAAAGTCTCTGACGATGATCCGTTGAGTGCACCCAATGTTCGACGTTCTGCAACACACTCGTTCTTGTGCCAGCTAGACAGCCCCGAGATGGATCATAGGCACTGTTCTCAGGTGGTCGGCAGCACTTAAGTGCCTTATTTTCTGTCTCCGTGAGCTGGTGCTCATCTATGGACCACGCAATACATAAATATCTTTCATCAGCCTCCAGTATTGAGTACTCACAAATCGACGTTGCTATGCCTAGAATATTGACCTGCAATCCGAGATTCAAGCTTTGTGTCATGGCTGTCAACTGCGCCTTGACTTGCTGAATTTCGTCTCGGCAAGGTTCGTACCAATTTCGAAGGATAAACTCTGCACAGAGGTCAACGTATAGTGAGCCAAAAGCAAGTCAGTCCTTACTTAGAGGTGGCTTGGATGCATAGTCCTTTAGGTTATTTGATAGGACTACAACAAATTCAAAGAACTTCTGGACGATATCTTGCACTTCCTTACCCGTGATGCGTCTAAGGATGAGCTCCATTATAGGTAACAGCTCTACCACCTCTTCCATGATCAGGACGAGCTCATTATGAAAGGAGGGAATGTTCCGAAATCTCTGATGAAGAATGTCGATGAAGTATAAACGTGACTGGAGAAGACTCGTACCTCGAAAACTGTGCTGACAATCGAAGCGGCAGCCTTTGCGTACGGGTTCACCTACGGTATTTAAGCCATTCGTGACCAGATCAAAGTAAGGAGCTATTTCTAGCGCTCACCTCAGATGCACCTACGCCGAGTCTCAGTACAAGATCACATATCTGTAATACTCTGTCAAGTTTATCCAGCATGGCGACTTTCAGCCCGAGGGCAGTGACAGTTATGGGAGCTACTAATCGTGCAACGTCGAGCTCCTACAATACATTACACATAAGTAAAGCGTGAAATGTCTCGTCATACCGATTTTGGCTCGCCAACGGATAATTTGATGGTGGCAACTGACTCCTGGCCTGAACATACAGTTGTTATTCTCCGCGATAATTAATTAAATATATTAATACCTGTAAATGTGATCGACCCTCCTGACTGAAACTCGTCAGGCCCGAAATCCACATCAACCTTGTCGACTGTGCGTTGAGGACGTAGGCCCTTTATGTATAGAACTGAGAGAACGGCTTTGCTTCCGGATTTCACGTATCTGAGAAACGATGTTAGTGAGTAGAAATTGAGCGGGTTACGAATATGTACATATCGCAATTCCAATGTATTAATGGTGGCATCTGACTTGTGACGGAAGTTGGATTCATCCTCGAGTATGATCTGGAGCTTGGGATACGGACGTGTCCCGGTAAGCTCGACATCGATCGCTGCACGATTGTTTAGAAAGCTGTCTATAAGTAGTCTCAAGGAAAGTGCACCTTCGAGATGGACGAATCTACATCACAAGTCAGCGTCGATGCATAAATCATAACTCAGATTAGTGAGACCTTACCGTCCTTCATTGCTCGATAATGGAGTGTGCTGGAGCTGTTGCTGCAGGGCCATTATGGGTCAAGGGGATGAGGGTCGACAAGCTATGCTACCCTCCAATTGCAGTGAGGCAGTTGCATGTTGATCGGACTGTTCCGGCCGCTCATAATGCGTGTGCAGTGTGCACAGTACTGAGTAAAGGGGGCCCAAGGCAGCACTTAAACATGGAGGAACTCATTTTAATTCCTATTTTTGTTGAGAAGGCCATACATATACGATACCATATGGAAGATTACTGCTCCTGCAAAGAGCTTGTTGTCTTACCTATTTCGACCTTGTAAGCCGGGCTAAGTTACAGTATGGACTTTACTGTATAAGAACCGGTGCACGGGTTTGACGCGATTCTACCGGCCCTATACACGATCGCAACACGTGCGCAGCGTGCCTTTTTGAAATGATCTGCACCAAGTTCACAAGTTTCTCCGACTCAAAGAAGCTGGCCTTATTGCACCTTACGTGTTGCTCCCAAGATGCCAGCTACAGAGCCTGCACCTTGCAACATCTGTATGCTCAAGACGACAAGCCAATTTAACTTCCTACTAAACTGTTGTATATGCAAACGCGGATATCACCATCGTGAGTCTTTCTTGCCTCTCCAGCTAGCCCAGGTCCAGTTTGTTGACAAACTTTTCGCGTCGTATTCTAGGTTGCTGTAGACCACCAATTCTAGATGGAGATCTTTCGTCGCTGATTAGAGCTACCAGTAAAAACAAACCTGGGAAGGGAATAAAGTACTGGAAATGTTATACTTGTCGCGAAAGACCGTTGCCTTCGGCTCCGGATCCTGGCCCATCCACGCGACGGAATGCGTTAATGTCGGGCACTGGATCTTCTCATGTATGGTTCTCGATCTTATCACAATAGCCTAGCTTCACTCACATTAGAACTTGACAACAGACGGAGGTCATTGTCATTTCTTCGGACGATGAGTACATGTCCGAAGCAGACATCGTCGTTTCCAACCACCCTTTGTCAAGCCGGCAAGATACTGAGCGTAAACATCAAGCCTCTGCATCACGAAATGCACCGAGCACCAGTAAGCTCTTAGGTCTTATTAACATCTCAATCACCGGTTCATGAATTGTTTCCAGGTGTTGTGAATAAGAGTAGCAGTTCTAAAACTCCCAGAGTATCTCCGTCGCAGAGACGCGAGGATAAGCAAATGGAAATCGACACTGCTCCCGAACACTCTCCATATATTCCTCCTACAACATCACCACAACCTCCTACATCCCGATTTGGACTGCTTTCGCCTCCTGCTGATAGCAGGTCGACAACGTGCACCCGAGATAACGTTGAGCACACTCTCCAACATAATTCAGAATGCAATACTGGGTCAACAAATGTACAACCACGACTCGATGCGAGAAATCCTGCGCATCCAGTCACTGTACTTCCCACTCCACCCGTTTCATCGTGTGCAAGTCCACCTATTACCCGAGGACCACGAATACCACCAACTTGGTTAGAGCCCGAGCCAGGGGAGGAAGACGACTTTGGTGCTCGGCGTATGCCTGCTCGCCTCAGTATCAGAGCCACTGCTTCTTCTCAGACTGTTAATGGAGGAGGGAGGAAGCCTAGGAAAGTTAAAGCAAAACCTTTGGAGGAGCAATGGAACAGTAGGAGCCCTGGACAGCACCCTTTTTCATTTGTTAGCTTACCTCGATGAACTCGACGCAAATCTCCCTTCTCCCTTCTCTCATTTTCTCACCCAGATGAGCCACTAAGTTTATCTTATCTTATTGCATTTATAATCTTGCATTTAACATCACAATTTTTCACTCGGGAATTTCGTTCTGCATTCATTCTGCCACTTTCTATTGCAAATTCTCTCACTTTCTTGCACTTGTTCAACAATATTTACTTCAGGTATTAACCGTATCCTTTGCACGCGTCACCTACTCATCCACTCAGCCACTCATCCACCATGCACGCAAAAGTAAATAAATCTTCCATTTTCATACTTTCGTACTTTCATACTGATTTATGTACGATACCCAGTCTAGCTAATACATAGTATATATTGTGCAATAACGTGTTATGTGTTAATATGTGCAGTGTGAAGTACGGAACACGAAGTCTGTGGAGTGAGGTATGGAATATGAGGTATGAGGTATGATGTCTAGGGTGTAGACGTAGACAAGAAGAGTGTCAGAAGACAACAGATGGCAGTCTGTGTTGCTATCAAAGAAAACAAGTCCAGGAAAGGGACAGGAAATTAAGTCGCGTTTTTGTCCGTGTTTGAATCACCGCGAAAGACGACCTGGACTATCATCAAGGTTGACTAAAGAAAATTGGCTGTCCTCCATCTTGTATCCATTGGGATGTAACTGCCCATTCGAGCTCAGGGGACGTGACGCCGGAACAGATAACGACGATGTAGACTGCAAACGACTCCCACCGCCCGTAGTCGTGTTAGGCGAAACAGGTACAGGCGAATGCGAAAGTGAGCGCGAGACGTATCTCGACTGGTATTCCGAAAGTGACGCCGCGCTGCCCGTTCTACTCCCCAATCCCAATCCTAACCCAGGACCACCGGTAAAGACATCATCTAGCGTCTCGTTATGTCCCGCAAGGTTTTCGAGACTCGTACGTGGAGTGACGAGTTTAAGTGCAGCAGAGAGGATGTGCGGACTCACTCCACCAGTGCTCAACCCAGGTGTTGAACTACGTCGTTTCTCATCCGTCTCGCCCAGGATAGGAGCATCGGATGCGACGGGTTCGATAGGTGTACCAGGATACGACGATTTCCTTGGAGTCATCACCCCCATAACAAGTTTCGGTAACTGGCTCATCCCAGCACCCACCATCCCACTCGCCCCAATCTTATCCTCCGGTTGATTATACAACCACGTCGCAGCCAACACCGTCGATGCCCCCACAACAAAACTCGGCGTAATCTGGAAATTAAAAAGCATGACGGAAGCGACGAAGGAAAGGACGATACTGATGGAGGTAGCGAATGCTTTGAGGATGTTGTCGGAGTATTTGATGACGAGTGCTGTGATTAGGCCGCCAAAGACTTGGGTTAGGACTGTTGCCCATGCCCAACCGCCGAAGTTGGCAAAGATTGAGGAGAGGCTGAGACCACCTTGACTGGACGACGTCGCTAGGATTGGGAGAAGAGCAGGCAGGAGGGAGAATAGCGATAACTGGACATTCCGAACCCAGAGATCCGCCTGCGAGCCTTTGAGCACCATCTCAAAGTACACACCCGCAAGACCCGAAGTGAAGCACGCAGCAGTCACAGCAGCAAAACCAATCATAGGGTGCATAACGTGTAAAGCATTATCTGCGTGCGCTTTCCCAGCACCAGATTGAATCTGAACAATCCCAACACCTAATGCGAGTGCCGTTAATGCAGTCCATTTCGTTGGATTTAACCGTTTGCGTAATAATGCGACAGAGAAAGCAGCAGTCGTGAGAATCTTCATCTGGTAGGATACTTGGAAAGTGGCAGCTTCGAGGTTTGACGCTGCCACAAATTGTAGATTATTTTGTATTACTGCGAGAAACAAGCGCATAAGTTTATATTATAATTTCACGGTCTAGATTTCCACTTACCATATAATATAGCGGGTATAGATAGTTTCCAACAGTCTGGGCTAAAAATTTCCTTGCCCAATCTTCTACACCGTGAAACGAAAACATTCGGGTGCATCCAATGTAATGGCTCCCTTCGTTGGGGAGAGTGATGTGGTCCATTATCGTCTATTCGAGAGAACGCAATAGCGAGAGATATGAATCCCTTGAGAAGCTCATTTAACAACACAGCAGAAGCGGCAGAATAAGTGCGAGATGGTGTAGTAGTAATACGAGAATAGTGCATGATGATCGTTAATGAAGCATTTTGTACTGCCAGCGTTACAAGACTTAAGAAGAAAAATTAACCCTGTGAAGTTGAGTTTCGAGTGGACAAAACTCACGAAATGTACTTCAACGGAACACCCCATATTCGTGGTACGCTGTCCTCGTTCGCCGAAGGTAGTCCAACTTCTGCCGAACCGTTGATCTTAAGCCTGGGTAGTGGTGATTGGTTATGGCTAACATGTTGACCCATTGGTGATTCACTGCCGGCTCGCGGAGTGTGCGTGGTATGAGGTTGAGATTGAGAAACGGTCTGCCTTCGCTGGCGCGGGGACGTCGGGGAGGCGTACGACTCGTAAGAGTTTGCAAAGGCGAGCGAATCTTGTCTAATAGGGTGCGGCATGCGGCTTAAGTAGCTGGCCTATCGCAGGCAAGGCAACTACCACAGGGTTTTTCACCGCGACCGTGGGCGCGATCAAACGGAAGGCTGTGTCGGATCGCGCTGAATGGATACTTGGCGCTGCGCGGTTGCTGCGGCGGAGATTTGGGCACGAAACGCACAGCGATGCAATCTGACGTTGCTCTCAGTGGGTGCGGGCGCACTGAATGAGTGAGATGGTGATGGTACAGGACAGACCACTGGCTTTGACGTCCAGGGAAACGAGCGGGGGACGAGGGGCGTCCTTTTCCGTGAGAAAGGAAAGGTGAAAAATTAGCGTGTCGGTTCTGCGTCGCGTCATCGCGATTCGCGCGGATCGAGACGCGTCTTGACGCGAACCATCTCTTTATTCACTCTTTGCTTGTTCCGCTTTCTCTATTTCTTGACTATTCTTGCTACATACATGCTGTTATCTGGAACTATCTAGTCATATCATGTCCTCTACTCGCAGACGCACAAAAGTAATATCCTATTTCTGCGACAACTCAGACCCGGGCTCCGATTTCGAGCCGAAGACGAAAAGACCAACGAAGCGACGGAAAACAAAGAAAGCACTAGCTAGCGCTGATTCAGAAGACTATGAACATACTGCTGCTGCGGAGGCTAACTTCGACATCGGGAAGGCTGTTTCGCACCCTGTTTCGCTCCACAGTATCAAACACCCCGTTGCTATCCAGCGATGTCTTCTCGATTGGTATGCTGGTGTACACCAAAATAGAGGCATGCCATGGCGGAAACCATTCGATCCTACATTAGACGCGCAAGGGAGATCACAAAGAGCCTATGAGGTCTGTACACTTCACATCGTGATTTGAGTGAAATGTCATGATGTATCAGCTATCTGTCAGGTATGGATATCAGAGATCATGTTGCAGCAAACGCAAGTTGCAACAGTGATTCCGTACTATAAACGTTGGATGGAGAGGTGTGGTTCTGTGCTTGACCTATGCACCTTCACACACCACTGACACTGCTTTAGGTTTCCGACAATCACCGACCTCGTGCGTGGAATGTAGTTCTCTCATCATCATGACGCACCGCACCGCTCATTATTACAATAATAGGCAAAATCAGATATCGAATCTGTTAATGCGCTCTGGAAGGGTCTCGGTTACTATTCACGCGCTGCAAGGCTACTTTCTGGTGCTCAGAAAATAGTTAAAGAGTATGGTGGACTCTTCCCCGACAATGCGAAAGATATGATGGCGAACGTACCAGGAATCGGAAGATACAGTGCAGGAGCTATATCATCTATAGCATATAATCACTGTGAATCTGTAGTAGGTTCCTCCATTATTATTATTATAGAATTTCGAAATATTTAACGATTTTGATATACAGTTAGATGGTAACGTAAATCGACTGCTCAGCCGCGTGCTCGCTCTGCATGCGAACCCAAAGAGTAAGGCAACTCTGGACGTCCTGTGGGATGGTGCGGCTGCAATGGTGAAGGACACCGAAGAACCAGGAAATATCAACCAAGCATTGATCGAGCTCGGATCGACGGTATGCAAGCCTCGAGACCCGGATTGTGCAGCTTGTCCGCTCAGGGACTACTGTAATGCTTATCGAGAGTCCAAGGTCAGTTTTCTCCCGAATTTGATTTCCGTTTAAGTGCAGATATGAACCCCTACCATAGGGTCGTTTGCCAGAAGAGGACGACATCGAGGAACTTTGCACGCTGTGCGAACCAGTTCTGTCTAGTGAAGATACAGGTGTAACACGATATCCAATGAAAGTCGAACGCAAGAAAGCACGCGAGGAAGTAGACGTTGTGAATGTCGTCGAGTGGCTTAGTCCTCTTGGGAAACGGTATTTCCTACTTGTCCGCAGACCAGATAAAGGTAGGATACCATTTATGTGTACTATTTAGGTAACTGAGACGAAATGGGTTATAGGTCTGCTCGCTGGGCTGCACGAGTTCCCTTCACGCGCAAACGTCCAAGAAGCCGATACCCCAGAGAAACTACGAAGCGTCGGACAAGATGTCCTACGCGACGTCCTTAGCTCTCCCCCACTATTCAAACCGACTTCTTCGAGACCACGTGCGCCAGACGGTTCTTCTACAAAAGTTGAGCAAGATGGTCTGAGAATCGTTAAGATGAAACCCGCAGGTGACGTCCTACACGTCTTCTCACATATTCGCAAGACGTATCGCGTGCAGTGGATCCTTCTCGAGGGTACAGTAACAGAATCAAATTTGGATTCCGGTGTGGAAAAGCCACCTGCACTTAAGGCTCATTATGCTTGTTCACCACCTAATGGATCTGTGAAGAGTGAAAAGACAAGAACGAAGAAAGGCAAGGCAGGCAAGGATGTGGATGACGAGGACGAGGAAATGGAGAAGTCTAAGAAGCCTGCACACTCTCCTGGTTTGAAGAATAAAGACCCGGCTTTACGATGGGTTGAGAATGAGGATGTCCAGCATGCTAAGTACGTCCTAATATCTTCATAAAGGTTATGAATGCGACTGATCGTGAATTCCATAAATGTAGTATTGGCACGGGAGTTATGAAAGTCTGGAAGAAGGTTAACGAACTTTGGACGGATAGTGAATGAAGAAGATTTAGTAATTATTTGTATGGAGGTTTTTCCACACTGCTTTCGTTTTGCTCTCGTGCCTAGTTAGTTTATCCGCTGGAGGATCTGATCGCTGTTTCTTTAATTGCAAATTATAATATTTTCAACAGCCTAGCAGCCTAGACTTCATCTCGTAATTGCAAACAATTTGCAAACAAAAGAATAGACACTAATTTGCCTTCATAGAATCATACCTGCCAATCTTGAACTCGGGGTCGGCACTCTCCTCGTCAAATCACCGGCCCTAAACAACACAATCACAAAATTCCATCCGCACGCTCACACGCTTTTTCTTCATCTTTTAACAACTTCAAGGCCGCCTATCCACATGTTCTGTCGTCGCATTTTCTCCACGGCGTCTTGTACATCTTGTGTGGCCTGAGAACAGGCTACTGGCTAGGAGGGCTCTTTGGCTGGCCGTTCGGAATCGTTTGATGTGGATGGGTCGGTCACCTAGCCTCCCGACAGATTTTCTTTTATTCTTACAGGCGGTCTTTTTCGGTTTTGTGAGTTAGGGAAGTGTTGGGGGGTGTTAGGAGCGGAATTATATTCCGCTTGTGTATGACTTTTGTTGTGAATTGAGATGATGGTTACGTGCACATATTTTGGGATTGAAGTCGAAGTTGATTTGTAGATGACAGATTATTTCGTGTTGCTCACTAAATTATAAAGTTTGTCCACCTCGAACACCAAGCAGAGTGCTTGGTTCCTTGCACTCGTTCCGAGAATTTAAGAAAACTGTTTTCGCCAGCATGCAGAACGGTGAGGTGCGGACCTCGGGCATGCACGACGCGATTTTGCCGCGAGCGCGCGTTTGTCTTGCGGGCTGCCTGTGTCAAACTTCAGGGTCGGCAAGACTATTCTCGACCGGAGGCGGACGAATCCGAGTCGATTCCTGTTCCTCGGGCTGTGCTATTTTGACAGCGTAGAATGAATTGTTACGCTTCATAAAAAATATCTTTCATCTTCAGCAGAATATTGGGTCAATCTGGGTCAATGAGCATTGTACACTGGCAGTCAAGCATCTGCACTTTTATCTTTGTTTTGTCTCGCCTGTGTTGATTGAGTGATTAGCTCTAGAGATGGACCGTAAAAGACCGATCAACTTGATGCTATCCTGCCAGATCGAGTAGGGGTCCCTGATCCGGTTTGGTGCATCAAGCCATAAAGACCATCTGCCATCACCGCCTTTCAAATGAATAGGGTCAGGCTTACTTGAGCCCTTGAGCACTTTCCCCTCTCTCCACTTCATCATGTCTTCCTGCCGCCAACGACGAGGCCTCCTCCCTGCTCTTGCTTCTGCTCTTGTCTTGGGTGCATTGAGGGGTATACAGGCGCAGATCACGAGTAACGCGACGTGCCTTTCAAACTGGGCGGATGTGCGTGACTATATCAATCTTCTGGGTTTCTTTAGTTAGACTGTCTCTGATCATGTTGGTGAATGTCGTCTGCTTGAAATAGTTATACAACTCGAAAGGCCAGAGTCCATGTCTTGTAGGCGCATACTTGGGAGGTGTTTGCAATGGCGGTCGTGCGTATCCTTCTCCTTTTACAATTAGTATTAGTATTTTGACCTTATCGGATTGCAGAGTATGATGTCGGTGCACTGGAGGACGGACAACATTACATCGGGCCTACACCTCTCATCGCGAATCCATGCTTGTGCAGTACGGTAATGTTCTCAGTAATGGGCGCGTGTAGTACATGCCAGAACGCGACGATCATCACGTACGTTCACAATTCCTATATTTCTCGTTTACCATTAGCTGTGTACTGAATTTCTTTTCTTTCTTTTTCTTTTTCTCTGGACCTCTATAGATGGTCGAGCTGGTCTTCAAGCTGTGATACGGTTTATGTGGCTACGTACGTTCAGCACGCTATATTCCGAAATAAATTTTTTCAATAAGATGGACGGACTGACTGATGATACGAACGATGTTTTAGGTTCCCCATGGACATTCCCTCGGACACTGCTGTTCCAGGTTGGGCGTATGAAAATGTCACTGTGACGGGGACGTTCGACGTCAACCAGGCTTTGCAAGACAACTGTAAGTAACCATCCATATTCGAAGTTTCACAGTGACAGGCGCTCATTTCATATGCCCTTGTTCCTCTAATTTTCCTTTTTTTGACTTCGTTTTTTTGTTTTGTTTTTAGCGCCAGAGTCAACTGCGACCTTCGTACAGCAAACGAATTCAGGGACTCGGACGAGCGGTACTGCGACGGGTACTGCAACCAGTCCCATCGGCGACAACGATGGCAACAGCGGCGAGAAGAAAAAGACAAATACAGGAGCTATCGCAGGCGGAGTTGTCGGTGGTGTAGTCGGCCTTGCACTCATCGCTCTCCTTATCTTCTTCCTCATGCGACGAAACAAGAACAAGAACAAAGGATACGCGAACGGTGGTGCTAATGTGAATTTGACTGGGTCGACGTATGGAGGATATAATAATGGATTGGATATGGTGCATAAGGATGAGTACCAGCCTGTTCCGTATACGCCGAATGCGTATGATGGGAATGTACCTGTTAGTGGTGGTGCGATGGGAAGCCCGCCGATGGCGCAACAGCAGAAATTGTATGACCCGAACGACCCGTCGACGTTCCCCACTTCTCCTGCACCTCCAGGTTCGATTCCGAACCAGACGACAGGCCAGTCGTTTACTCCCAGTTTCCCGCAGCCGAGCACTCACTCCGGTGTACCAACGCATGATTCAAGCCAGGGAGCGTATCGTGGTGTTGCAGAGATTTGAGTTGCATCAGGCAGTCTTATAGGACCAGATTAGGCGGGAGAGGATCCGTTTACGATTCTACGTCGTTTTTCTTGGAAGGTTTTGAATTGGGTTGACATGGCCGAACTGATGCTAACTCGTTATCCGACATCTGACTCTTTCCTCTATGCTTTCAACTCCTTTCCTTATCGTGATATTTTTGGTTGCACTGAACGGATAGGACAGTGTGGTTATCCATCTCCCTATCTCGTTGAACAGTTACTCTACTCTCCTCAGGCTCGTTCTTTTTGGATTACAAATTTTGTGATGAACTATACGACCCAAGCTCCGCGTCGCTGCGACTAATCCCCCTTGTTTAAATCAACATATTTAAATTTATCACGTGAAATGCCTTCTCTGTTGTGATGAAAGATTCACTGCTTATATTTAGCATTGGTAAAGTCAAGTCTTAATAATAAAAACTACAACGATGGAGTGTGATTCAACACAAACGCCGATATCGTTACAATATTGCTTGTATACTTTTCAAAAAATTTACTTTTTTCACTCCATCAGTCACGTGCACTTCGATCTCTTCCATTTTGAATTGACCTTTAGCCAAACCTGAAAAAGTAAATGCATGTCTGTCCGACTCTACAACGGTTTCTTCCAGCTTATCAAACCTCAGTACAAGCCAATAGCAAACCCTAGTCTTGTCTTTGAAATAATGCCGAAATCCACGGTTCCGCCACTCTCCTGCTCGGCGTTGTTCGGTATTTCAAAACCTTCAGGTCCGTCAAGTATGTCAGTCATAAACGACTTGAAGAAGTTGGTCTCTGCTTCGAGGTTGTTCGTTGATGAAGAGAGCGCGAAGGTTAATGCTGAGAGGTTGTACTCTGTTCCTGATGGAGAGGATGAAGGTGAAGGTGGAGTTGTTGAGAGGGATGGAAGGAAAGGCGGGAGGGAGAAGGGGAAGTGGAAGAGGATGAGGGGGAAGGGTAGGAAAGGGAGAGAGGTTGAGGCGAAGATGGGGCAGGGTGGGACGCTTGACCCTCTTGCGGATGGTGTACTTGGTATGTTCAGATTGTTTGCAATTGACTTGGCACTGATTAGAATTATATTTTATTTCTAAACGGATCTGTGAACGCGGATTTCGTCGAACTTTTTTTACTTTAATTTCGCTGTAGTCGTCGGCGTGAATAAAGGGACGAAGAAGCTAAGCGAATTCCTTGATTGTATCAAGGTGTGTTCTCTTCCCTTTGTCCAGGATACAATTTGTACAGTTGTTTACTGAATAAGTGATTGTAAGGAATACAGGACGACGTGTTTACTAGGGTGCGAGACGGACACGTATGACAGTGAAGGTGCACAAGTTCGCACAGCACCGTGGAAACACGTAACGAAGGAGAAAGTCGAAGCTGCGCTTGAGCAGTTTCGAGGAGATATTCAACAGACGCCACCTGTGTACGTTCTTACTTTTTATTTTTATTTTCCTTAGCTTGATTGAATGTATTGACTTTATTCTGACGTGTTGTTTTGCTTCAAGGTTTTCCGCACTGAAGATGGACGGGAAACCGCTATATGAATATGCAAGAGAAGGGATTCCACTTCCGCGACCTATTGAGAGGAGACCTGTTACGGTGCATTCACTGGAAATTACACATTGGATACCCGGATCCGAACATTCATACGAGTTCCCCACGAAGAAATTTAGTGAGGAAGAACGGGCAAAGATGGTCAAGGCATTGAGAGGAGTGGAGCTCTCAGCTGATGCAGAAATCAAAGACGAGCCTGAGCAACAGACAGACTCAGTGGAAGGTTCTACAGGCGACGCAAAGGATGACGGTGACAAGCCAACGGAAGAAAGACCGCCCGTGTTCGTACTTAGCATGCGTGTTTCGGGAGGGACGTATGTGCGGAGTATCGTACATGACGTCGGACATGCACTTGGTTCTGCAGCGCATGTTGTTACCCTTACGAGATCTCGCCAAGGGAGGTTTGTTCTGAAGCCGTCAACAAAGACATCGACACCTATGCTGCCGGAAGTGCTCACCAACTCAGAGGTCAATGATACACCAGAAGTTTCAGAAGAGAAGTCGGATGACGCAGAACTTGCAAAGCAGATGGAGCGAGAGTGTATACCGTGGGATGTGTTCGCACGTGCAATGGAGAGCCGAGCTACAGAGGAGCCAGACGAAGATGGTTGGAGAGAATGGGAAAGGGAGGTGATGGATAACTTGGAAATTGTAGAAGGAAAATAATATAGAATTTACGGGATATTAAATTTATTTATTGTTAACCGTCATTTTCAAAATGTACTATGAAGTTGTGCATTTCATACAGGGCTAGAATGTGACGAATCAACAAGTCATCATTGGGCTGAGGAAGAGACGCGTCTGACGCGTCTGAGTCACCTGACTAGCTGAGTCACACGTGCGCCGATCTTGTTCATACGGTTCGCCTGAGGATCCGAGGCGAGAGAGTGACCCTATCACACGTCCGTCGAGTGTGCGTCCCCTGTCGTCGAACGTGGACGACGATGAACACCAGTCTTCTAAGCGATCTTTTCGGGTATACGTCCATCGGTTGTTGGCTCTTTGCCCAATTTCCGTAAGTTCCTTTCTCATTTTCCGATCAATTCGTCATTTGCTTGCGCCTTCGCGCACGTTTCTTGCGCGAGATGAATGGGGTTCGGACGCTGATCAGTTACTATCACTTCTGTCTTTCCTCACTCATATAGACAGGTACTTGAGAATATTAGAAGACAGTCTTGTGAAGGCCTTGCCCTGCCCTTTCTTTTCAATTGGCTGCTTGGTGTGTCATTTGTTCAAGTTGTGTACAAAAATAGATTAGGTACTGATAGTCTTGGAACACTACTTAGGGGACATAACAAACCTAATAGGATGTATACTAACGCACCAACTTCCCTTCCAAGTGAGTCTTATCCATTTGATGTTTGTGGAGTCGGTGTGCTGACTCAGTCAGACGGTGCTTGCCACGTACTTCGTAATGGTCGACATGATGCTCTTCAGTCAATACTTCTATTATAGCCCGCCGAAAGTGAAGGAAATCTTGTCAAGCATACCTGAAGAGTCTCCGGTACGGCGATTGAGCACTCATGGACGAAGATGTTCCACAGAGCACGATCATCATTATCGGGAGTTATCAAACGCAGCTGCGAATGTAGCGATAGCTGCTGCACTTGCTGTTTCAGAGGAAGAGTTGCTTCACCCGGTACAGCAAAAGCAAGGCTCAACGAGTACAGTTCATCGGCGACCAAGCACGATGTATAGCGAGGCCGAGGAAGCGGAAGACGAAGTGGACGACGCAGCTCTCGCTGCACTTGCAGATAGTTTCCACTCCGAGGGTGGGAGGAAACGTATCTCGTGGAGCCGGGAACGATATTCATCAGCTGGACGTGGCGGGAGTACGAGTCGGACACGACCGAGTGGACCTCCTAATGTATCCCCACTCACCCCGTTACATACCTCGTTGACTTCTGGCCCCACTGATGGTGCAACTGGGCCCGGAAGTATGCGCGGAAGGCCTTTGCAAAGACAGATCGTAGACTCTCCTATTGACGTTCGTGACCTAGATAGGATAGAAAGCGTGGTAGGCCGTCAAGCATCAAGGAGCGTTATTAAAGGTCGTCGAAATTCCCGTGCAAGTCAACGAAGTGTGGGTCTTGTCTTCCTTGGTGTTTGGGCTTTGTTTGGTATTGGGACGTTTTCGCGTACGACTAGATCCATTTCGACTCCAGTGCAGGGTACTGTGCTTTCTGAGGTTCCGCAGTCAGTACCCCTGTATGATGTTGCAGATACCGACCAGCCAATACCACACATACCCTCTGGAGGACCAAATGCTATCAAACTGGTATTTGAACAAAGTAGAGGGGAAGATCCAAGAGAACCATCTTCAGAGCGGATAATAGGTCGGATATTCGCGTGGGCATGCACGACTTTATACCTTACGTCTCGGTTACCACAAATATGGAAGAACGTGCGTAGGCGTAGCTTCTCATCCACGTTTTGATGAGGAAACTATTTATCAATACTTCTTTTTCTTGCAGTTCGTCCGTAAGTCCGTGGAAGGCCTCTCGATGTACCTTTTCGTCTTTGCCTTTCTCGGGAATACGTTCTACGTTATGTCTATATTGTCATCTCCCAACCTATCTCGTCCGCAACCTGCTGCAACCGCCTTTCTCTTAGAAAGCATGCCGTAAGTCGACTCCTTAACCTTAAGCGTAGAATAGGTGACTTATGGCTGCCCTTTTTCATCCGTTTTCAGTTACCTATTAGGGTCCGGTGGCACACTCCTTTTCGACGTCACCATCGTTTCACAATCCTTCCTTTACCGTCATCCACCAAGTCACACGCATACCTACTCACATCGACATTCTTCTTCCTATTCCTATTCCCACTCTCATCCCCATCGAACGCAATCAACACCTCATGCAACTCTTCCGCATCAACGAACTCGGTCTTCGTATTCTCGTTCTCGGACGGAGTCGTATAATCAGATACATAAGAACTCGTCGTTGTATGGGAGTACTGGTATCTTGGCTGTCCCAGAGGAAGAGAGGAGTCTCTTACGATCGACTGAGGGGGAGCATGACTTAGAGAGTGGAGCTAATGATTGGACATTGCGACAGCAGCAACTCGAACAGGGTGGACAGAGTGGCACTCGAAGGAGGAAAGATGCGAGCGAGGGCGGGGATAGCGAAGAGACTGTTTCTTGAAATTACTGTAGTAATAATGTGTGAGGTGGAGGGGTTGGGCGAGTTTGTATTTGTCGGAGTTAGGGTAATGGACCGAGTTGTGTATAGACGTCGAGTGGACGAGTGTGTATTTCTTGCTATTTCTTGCTATCGTATTGTATTTCTAGAATGTACGCACTCAGAAACGTACGGCTGAAGAAGCACCCAATCCGACTAGGGCAACAAGACCATGGGCGAAGGCTAAGTCGACGCAAGACAGTTGTTAAAATCCGAAGGAAAAAAAAATAAGTAGAAATAATAGATGGATAACTATTCACTACACTGTTTGCTGCAGTCCTGTAAGTATGCACTGTTTGCTGCAGTCCTGTAAGTATGCACTGTTTGCTGCAGTCCTGTAAGTATGCACTGTTTGCTGCAGTCCTGTAAGTATGCACTGTTTGCTACGGTCCTGTAAGTATGTAGCATATACCATCCGTCCAAGACACTAAAATAAGGATAAATATAAATACAATACATTATGCTAGATGCCTGTATCTAATGTGCAACTTACAAGAGTACGAGACTAGTCTTCATCACTTATTTTAACTTTAGTCCACGTATCTCCATGACACAACTTCGACCACTCCAGCCTAACAGGATGACCGGGAGCATTGTGCGGAAAGCAGTGCTGGCTCATGTCGCAAATCCCACTACGATACTCGTACGGAATCCACAATAATAGGCCGCCCGTCGGGGTCCGGATCCATCCATCCGCTGGAACCTTCGATGGATGCTTCCTATAATATTTTGTCAGCCCTGATTTTGCTCCAGGACCTTCTTTGTTTAACCGCACAAATCCATTCATATCCGTAGCATACACTTCGCCGTCCCTATCTAAAGAATACGTCTTTTCTGCGTCACTCGTAGAACATGATTCCAAGTCGTCGCTTGGAGACTGCGTTCCCGCTCCACAAGATCCTTCCATCCCATAAAAGCCGTCACTGTAGATTGTGCTCCCGGTGTGGAGAATGTGCACTGCCCTGTCTTTGGACCCAGATGCAATATGACGTCCGTCTAGTGAATAAGCAACAGAATCGACCGAGTTTTGATGACCTTCGAGTGGTGCGCCGACCTGTGCACCCGTCTCAGCATCCCATATCCGCACTGTATTGTCGGAACAACCAGAGACGATATGACGTCCGTCTGGTGAATAAGCAACAGAATAGACCGAGCTTTGATGACCTTCGAGTGGTGGGCCGACCTGTGCACCCGTCTCAGCATCCCATATCCGCACTGTATTGTCGGAACAACCAGAGACGATATGACGTCCGTCTGGTGAATAAGCAACAGAATAGACCGAGCTTTGATGACCTTCGAGTGGTGGGCCGACCTGTGCACCCGTCTCAGCATCCCATATCCGCACTGTGTTGTCCCAAGAACCAGAGACGATATGACGTCCGTCTGGTGAATAAGCAACAGAATTGACCGAGTTTTTATGACCTCCGAGTGGTGCGCCGACATGTGCACCCGTCTCAGCATCCCATATCTGCACTGTGTTGTCGGAACAACCAGAGACGATATAACGTCCGTCTGGTGAATAAGCAACAGAATCGACCGAGTTTTGATGACCTTTGAGTGGTGTGCCGACCTGTGCACCCGTCTCAGCATCCCATATCCGCACTGTCTTGTCAGAAGAACCAGAGACAATATGACGTCCGTCTGGTGAATAAGCAACAGAATAGACCGAGTTTTGATGACCTTCGAGTGGTGTGCCGACCTGTGCACCCGTCTCAGCATCCCATATCCGCATTGTGCTGTCCAAAGAACCAGAGACGATATGACGTCCGTCTGGTGAATAAGCAACAGAATCGACCCGGCTTTGATGACCTTCGAGTGGTGGGCCGACCTGTGCACCCGTCTCAGCATCCCATATCCGCACTGTGTTGTCCAAAGAACCAGAGACGATATAACGTCCGTCTGGTGAATAAGCAACAGAGTTGACCGAGCCTTGATGACCTCCGAGTGGTGCGCCGACCTGTGCACCTGTCTCAGCATCCCATATCCGAACAGTGTTATCAGAACAACCAGAGACGATATGACGTCCGTCTGGTGAATACGCAACAGCGACGACAGGAGAATGTGTAGTTATTGTGTGCAAACTGGTAGGCCAATGGTCATTTACTCCTTTCAATATGCATTGCCGTATATTAAATTTGCGGCCACAGTAACGGTTTGCAATCATCGATTTGACTGGTGCCCACAGTAGTGCCGAAAGGTAGATATGCGGCGCGCTCATCGCCATCGGTTCTTGAAATGCTGTCACGAATCGGTACAGATCCAACGCGATAGAATTGAGCTCTTTATCATTCTTGAAGCACTGCTTGACATGTCAAAACCGACGAAACAGTATGCTGTGTAGAGCTGCGCACCTTTGAATATCGGAGGTCTTTGAGAGTAATTACTGCTACCTTAAGCTCCGACATGACGCTTAAGGCCTCTAGCCAGTACAGTAATGAAGTTTTATATAAAAATTCGCGCAATGCCTGCTGCACTTGTTCTTCGCACCTTCCGTCCTTTTGTGATCGGGACAGATGAGTGAACCAATACAGACAGCTATACTGCAGATGCTGAGAGATATTACAATTCACGCGATCAGTGAGGTCCAATACACTTTCGTTCGGAAGATGTGATGTCTCCAGATTGCATATGTTGAATTTGAGCCCATCCAACATGATTCGAAGGCAATTCTCAACCATATTCTTCTCCAACTCGTCTGTCGTCATCGAGAAACATCCAGATCTATCCTGACTCCCAATAAAGTCAAGGAATGATGGATGGCAAACACGTATAGCACCAGTCTGAGCATCATTGTACAGTACTGATCCAAGATGCCCGAGTATAGTTTCCAGCTCGTCATGTGTGGCTCCGAGGCGGGACGGTATAAAGGCATGTAAAGCCTCGGACGGAAGCGGCCTGTTCTTTGAGACAGCGAATATGAGTCCGATGACCCAACGGACCGCACACTCAATACCTACCGACCCTTGGCAGGCGTTTTCAAGCACCCGCAAGTAAACAGCGTCAAGGTGCTGTTCCGAAGTAGCTGCACGAGGATTCGAGTCTATTATCTGCTGTAAGAGGTCTTTCTTCCCGAATCCCCCTATGCTGATGTGCTTCAAGACAGTGGCAATCCAAATGAAATGCCCCGACGCGTGTCGTGCAAGACAATCGATCTGGGATTGGTCGATGTTAGGAAGTTCGTTGTTTGTGTTGAATTGGTTTCGGATGAAGCGAAGGATGTCATTGTTGGTCGTCGCTTCGAACAGATCGCACTCCTGAACGACACTGCCAATTCGGAGCATGCTTGCCTTGATTTGCGGGTTTGGTCGGCTCGTTACAATGAGCCTGAGCCAAGGCGTGGCTTGGACAATGTTCGCGAGATGTGCTGCAGTGGTCTCGCTATCTTCGCATTCGTCCAGAGCATCGATTATAATGACGACCATCACCTCCGACTCCACCTCTCGAGGAACTGTCGATAGTGGATGTGCAAGAAGTACGTTAAACTGGTGTGAGAGAGGCTTGTCTAGTACGATAGGATCGTCCCTCAATTGTTGAAGAACAGCATTCCTGAACGCCGACACCCTCCGCGATAGGAAGTATGCCAACGAACGGAGAAGTCGCCCTGTACTCCTGCGCTCAGGAATATCGCGCTTGCAGAAGAATGACCCCGACAAAATCTTCTGACCGTCTAGTGCACCTGCCACGGACGCTGCTACTGAGCTTTTCCCGCATCCTGCAACGCCATGGATCCAATAGATTTGCTGAGAGTGGACCTTCGAGTGCACCCATTCCTCAACATTCTGCAAAACGCTTCTTCTCGTGCCAAGAAGACAGCCGCGAGATGGGTCATAGGCACTATTTTCAGGTGGCCATAACCGTTCGAGCGCCTTTTCTTCTGCTTCGGAAAGCTGATGATTGCCTGTGGATCGCATGAGCGATGATCTTTCTGTGCGGTCAGTGCTTACGAAGCGTTGTTGCTATGCCTAGCGTATTGACTTGCAGTCCGAGATTCAGGCTTCGTATCGTGTATGCCAACTGATCCTTGATCTTCCGGATCTCGTCTTTCATAGGCTCATACCAATTCCAAAGGATAAATTCTATGTAATGGGGGTCAATAATGACAAGTGAAGAGGATAAAATTCCTACTCAAGGGTGACTTAGACGCGTAGTCCTTCAAATTGTTTGACAACCTCACGACAAACTCAGAGAACACTTGGACAACGCCTAGAACTTCGTTGTCTGTGGCACGTTTGAGAACAAGGTCTATCATAGGTAATAGTTCCATCACATCATCCATAATCTGGACAAGCTCATTATGAAACGAGGGAATAACCCGAAATCTCTGTAGACGAAGATTGGTAATAGTTTTAGAGGGTGTTCGGATACAAGATCGCACGGGGACATGATTTCCCTGAATCATGATCTGCAAAGTGTGCAGATCATAATATCGAAAAATGATGGAGTGTGCTGAACAGGTCGACTGTATGATCTCACAAGATCATGGGGTGTACTGAACGGTCGTATGATCTCAATGTATGCTCCAGTGTAAATTCCAAATAAAATGAATATTTTTATTGAATTTCTGTACATTTTCTAAGACATCCCTGACCACCAGGATTTGGTTA
Source organism: Fomitiporia mediterranea MF3/22 (assembly GCF_000271605.1). NCBI lineage: Eukaryota > Fungi > Basidiomycota > Agaricomycetes > Hymenochaetales > Hymenochaetaceae > Fomitiporia > Fomitiporia mediterranea. Next base: position 2,939,731 of record NW_006760392.1, on the reverse strand, counting down.
ATACTGTTACTCTACTATGCTGTCTTACTGCTGCTAAAGCTGTACAATCTCTTGCTCATTATTATGTGAAGGAGCCTCTTAATGAGTCCAAACTTTCTGGTGCTGAATGGGTAGCAGAACTTCGAAATGGTCACTCAGCACGCTTCCAGAGAGCATTTGGAATGAGGAAGCATGTATTTAACAAGCTTCTCGGCTGGTCCGACTTATACCTTCCTTGCTGGAAGGCTCTCCTTTAGATCGTATACACAACCTTTTGGCATATTGCCTTCCTGCTCAAGTGAGTGAACACAAGGCTTGTGACAAATGGTGCAACATTGTTGAGGGACAGAGTTCCCTATGGACTGGTATACTGCCTGACAGGAAAGAAGTCATACAAGGTTGTGTACCTTACTTTCATCCTATTCTATTGTCCTGAAGCTCTATTACTAGGATTCTTGGTCTATTTTGAGAGTGAGGTCTTGCTGACTGGGGTGGACAAGTGACAGTGAGACAAGAGGTACTGTTGATGTGGTATATGCAGTCTCATCTTTGGAGTGCGTGATCTCAAAATGAGATACGGCTCAGAGCCGTATCTCATTTTTGGCAGGCGCATCGTGATCACAGAACAAGATCAAGAATGTAGATAGAGGTGGCCGAACACCCACCTCTATCTCAAATGTAGATCATGATCACACAAGATCATCTCCTTCTCCGAGTCCTTTCGGAAGGAATGATCTTGTTTGATCATGCAAGATCATGTATCCGAACACCCTCTAATAAAAGCACAACTGATCTAACCTCGTACCTCGAAAACTGTGTTGACAACTGACATAGCGGACTTTGCATATGGGTTCACCTATTTGGGCATTCATTACAAAGTCAAGGCAATAAGCAACTAAGGACACTTGCCTCGGATGTACCTAAGCCCAGTTTCAGTACAAGATCACATATTTTGGATATCTTATCAAGTCTATCAAGCATGGTTACTTTCGTCCCAAGGGCAGCAATGGTCCTGGGAGCTAGTAATCGTGCAACGTCAAGGCTCTACAATATAATACTTCAGAACACAGGCAGATTGTGAGTTGTATCACCATACCGATTTCTGCTCGCCAATGAATAGCTTGATGGTAACGACAGATTCCTGGCCTAAATTCACAGTCATTTCTCTGGGGAGCAAAATACCGAGGGTTCTTATACCTTTTCGTCTGACCATTGTCCTTGGCTCAAACTCATCTGATCCAAAATCTATATTGACTTTGTCGAGCGTTCGTTCAGGACGCAAACTTTTAATATACTGAATCAAAGCAACTGCTTTAGTTTGAGGCCTTATATATCTAAGAAAATTGGTTAATGCACCTATAAATTAATAATGAGATAGCCTACAAACACTTACATATCACAATCCCAGTGCATCAGTAGCGAGTCCTCAACTACATCTGACCTGTACCGAAACTGCAAATCACCCTCAAGTATAATCTGGAGCTTTGCATAAGGCCTTGTGCCAGTGACCTCAACATCAATTGCTGTACAAACAGTCAGAATGTGTGCCTAAAGTACTAGAGTCTACTTACCCTCAAGGTGGATAAATCTACATGATGGATCAGTTATGTAACAAGTAGCACATTGCCAGAGATGAGCAACAACTCACCTCCCCTCATTGATTGATGCTGAAGTATGTCTGAGCTGCTGCAAGGCCATAATGTATTATAAAGAGGGCAGGGAAGAGAGGGAAGGGGAAGGAAGAGTAGAGAAGAGGTGAAGTAGACTCTGGGCTTGGGCTGTCCTTGTTGTTCGTGCGAATGTGGCGGTGATTATGAGCAGAGATTGGAAATTCGACTTACCCCTTTCGTCTACAAGGTCCTGTAATGTATCTGATTGAAGAGTGTACTTGTACATTATTTACATATTGGAGTATCAATATTTAGACTTGTGTAATCATATTTGTGTCAATAGCTGGAACTTATCCTGATACAGATCTCTGGATGGACAACAAAAACTTGTTTACTAAAGATAATGTAGCAAACTTATTAATATGTTGTGGTTGATTTCACATATACCTGGTGCAGAAAAATCACAAATTAACCTGTAATATCCTCTCATTTTGACTGTATATATAAATATCAATAGAAACCAAAATATAATAGACAGGATTCTGATTCACAGGGAAAGCAATAAATATTGTGCACCAAAGTGCATTCCACTCTGAAAAGCATGTCATCCTTGTGTAAGGGCCATGCTAACCTTCTTTGTATTGTTCCAATTTTTTCATGTCACCCTGAAGGGGACAATTTTCCTTGGAAGAGAAATGGAGCTGCCTTGTTGGATTTGAGTTTTTGACTCTTGAGACTTGCAGTTGCTGGAGTATATGATGACTAATACAAATTCGCCTTCTTCACTTGGCGATCGACACAAACCTGCATATCTTACAGGTTGACTACTCCCACTTTGTTCTCCAACTAATACTTGGACGACAACTGGTTGTAAAAACATAGAACGCTGCCGAAAGCAGGGATCAACAAGGCTGGCTGGGAACAGAGCGAGTTTCCTATTCTATGTGAAACGTGTGCATTAGCTCTTTTGTTGTGCAGTTGAATGTGACCAACTGACATGACGCAGGTTTGGGTGACATTGCTTTCGTTCGAATGGTGTGTTCTGCTCTCTCCCCTCCCTTTCAACTTGTCTCACCTAATATCTCCTCGTATCTGGTCTAAACAAGAATTCGGACGTTCATGCTGCACTGTGCTCGACCCTTCATCGTCTTCCGTTGGATCCCGGCACAGGCATGCGCTTCAAAACAACCATCATCTGTCAAACCTACGCCAAAATAAAGAATGTCTGTCGAACATGTTTACTCGACTTGAAATAAGGGTTACCGACGCAAGTCAGGGATGCGGCTCTAGCGATTAAGAGCGCGGCACCGAGTAGTGACATTAATAGGGAGTATTTCGCGTACAACATGGATGGGAAGGTGAGTGTATTGTATCCTTGTCCATGAGAGTTAATGATGGCTTTGATAATTGGTGTATGGTTAGCCGGAAGGAAATAAGCTATTACTGGACTCTGGGAGAGCACAGTCGGCAGGGAAGAAGACGCTGAAGCAACCTGCGCGGACGGATCTCTATTACAAACGGAACTGACTCAATGTATGTTTGTTTTTTTGTGAAAGCCGAGTGCAAGCAAGTATCCCTGCCAGTACGTGTATCTTGCAGTTGTTTTACTCTTGAGTAGCTTTGTGATATTAATCTGGAACACTGTTTGTGACAATGAGATGCTAGTGGACAACAGACTGTCAAAGTAGAACACACAAGATTGGTACCATGGATGGAACGATCCTGTTCCACGTAAGATCCCTTTGGAGCATGCCATAATGCAAGGGCTCGAGCTGTTAGAGACAAGTCAATTGTACTTCTTTCCCTCCCTTCACTGCCTATCCGTGCTCACCAATATAAATTCTTCTGCTTCTTGATCAGACAAGCATCCAGTTTTCTCTGCTTTCTGCCTCAAAACACAACCGAACAATCCATCCAAAGGCACATTGTCCGGACACACTCCCTCCTTCCGTCCTCTCCTCTTCACCAACAGGGGCAGGAAAGACGAACCCGGCAACTGTGAAACACAGTATAATATATTCCTATAACAAAGATGTAGTGCAAGTCATTACATTGCCAAATACGATTATTGTTGTATGGTAGTCCATCAAGACTAGCACGTATAGTGATTCCATTGAGCGAGTAGTGAAAATGATGTTGTAGCTTGCACGCATACTCCCAGCATCTAAATCAGTGTATGATACAGTGTATCGCTGGATATAGGCTCATCCTTAACGTAAAATCATTTTGAACGTACAATACATCTCATAAGGATGAAGATAATGATGAGGTCCGAACAATCAAATAATGAGATACGTAATCCAATTGTGTCGAAGGCGTCGTACAAGTTATTGGGTGGGATCTCGGAGAAATAGCAAGCGGTGAATCGAAAAGCGTCATGAGTAGTTCTTCTTTATACGCTCGAGCATAGCTTCCATCCTAAGCTTCATGTTTGGTTGACCACCTCTCGCGTTCCTTTCCGTACTCCTACGTTCTCCTAGTGCGGATTCAGCTCGTTGTCGCGCGTTATTTCGTCCAACCTTGGAAGAATGAGGTTGCTTAGAGGTAAGGTTGACGGCTTCTTTTCGTCGGTGTAACGGATCGGACTTGTACGTGTGTAGGGAAGTGCGGGAGTACGCGCGGCGGGTTAAGTCGCGGAGGGAAGGCTGGGTGTCAAAGTCTTCTTCTGGAGCGTGTTTATCCGGAGGTTTCCGGTTATCTGAAGCCTTGGGCATCGAACGGTGCTTTTCCTTGCCCTTCCTAGATAGAGATTGATACTGCTTGATGTGTTGAGGTTCGGATACACGAGGTTTCTTCGGTACCGGTTCTGGTACTGAACTTTCATCCTGAGAATGTACACTGCTTTGTCGAGCCCCGTCCTCGTCCTCGTCATTCGGAGACACAGCAGCGTCTTCCGGCTCTTCCGAAGGATTTGAAGAACTCTTCAACTTTGGCCATCCGGAGTCAAGTCCTTCTCGCCGTTTTTGAACTGTCCATCGGCTCTTGAGTTTCTTCTTCTCAACCCATGATTTCTTCAATTTCTGCGCTACACCGGAAATTAGTCGATGACGCTAGAGGAATTGTTGAAACCCTCACCTGTATTCCTCGGCAAATGTCTGAATGTCGGCGGATTCTTTCGCTTCTTCTCATTTGCACCAACATTAGGTTGGACAGCCATTTGTAGCGTAGCAGTGTTGCAGTGCAAGCGCTAGTAAGATGAGGCACAAGTAAAGAGGAATGACTTGCTGGTGCTTACTAAACTCGGCTGCCCCACGCATATAACGCCCATCAGTCGCGCCTCATCCCATCTTGATCTCTCACCACCGCCTGCCACTCTCCTCCACACTCCTCTCTCACATTACCCTCGCACCTCTACCTACACACTCAATCAGAGTTCACGAAAGCCGCCGTTTTATGAACGTCGACAACCTTCAGCAGTTTGGTTAGTATTTATTATTCACTCGCTTTACGTTTTTGTTTGGCTGGTTCACTTTTTTTTTGGGTTGCTGTGTGCTTCCATCGATGGACCTGTGTTGACTCTTCTCGCTCTGTAGACCCCCTTGAGGATGACCTTCTAGGAGAGACGGACGAAGTCGGTTCGCAGAAAGAGCACATCCATATTCGTATCCAGCAGAGAAACGGCAGAAAGACGCTCACCACGCTTCAGGGGCTTGGGAAGGGTGTGTTGCACTGCTCTTCCTCGCCCAGCGAAAATTTATGCTGACTCATTCTGATTTATTCTACAGAATATGACCTTAAGAAGATCTTGAAGGCATTCAAGAAGGTATGCATTCGACTCATTTATTTATTTCATGTAAACCCGCGGGCAACTGCACCCATTCCACGTGTGCCGCCCTGTCGCCACACAACATTGCTGACAATGCTCCTACTCATTTAGGAATTCGCTTGCAACGGCAATATCGTCGACGACGCAGAGCTTGGTCAAGTCATACAGCTTCAAGGCGACCAGCGCCAGAAAATCCAGACTTTCCTGGTTGAACAGGGAATCGATAAGAAGACCATCGTGCTTCACGGTTTCTAAATTTGTATACAAGCTTTAAACAGTGGAGTGCCTACGCTACTTAGACGGTCTCTCTCCCACTGCATTTTTGTCTCTCTTTTCCGAATAAGTTTTCTTTTCAACTATCGATTCGAGTCAGCTTTCATTTTGCATTTCCCATTCTCCCTTGCTGTTAGGTTGTAGGGATCTGCTATCGCTGCGCTGTTCGGACAGATAACGAGTTTGTTGTTCTCTATTCTGTTACGATTCCGTGATACGTTTGTGATATGTCTACCGTGGTACGCTTGTATGAATATTACAGTGTTCCAAATGATTTCTGTTGCTTGAAGTGTTTTTTTTTTTTTTACTGTGTATATGCGTGAGTGATTGCGTGATGAGAAAGGGTATTCAAGGAAATTCTACGATAATCTCTACTTCAAGAAATAAGGTATCTTTACGCCCTCTTCCGATTAGGACGTGGCAGAGATGAGATGAAATTGTATGCAAGATCTCGTCGCACGATGAAGTAGATCCGACTACCACTCCTTCGTCACCTCATTCGAAACTGCAATTCGTCTCCGACGTTTCACCCGATCTGCAAGGCTACCATCTGAAGCGGATACTTCCTCTTTCAGGGAAACAGCTTCAACTTCGGTTTTCACGATTGTCGAAGCTATCGGTGATGATGATAATAACGATGAAGACAAAGATGATGCAGCGTTCAAGTCGACTTGAGTCCGTTTTCGATTCCCTCTCGTTAAGGAAGGAGATCTCGAGTCCGCGGTTTGTGTTGCAATTTGTATTTGTGGTTTGCGAGAAGGTTTTGAGGATTTTGTAGGAGATACGGATGGTGAGGGTGTTGGACTTGGTGTTGGGAGACCGTATGTTGAGAATGACTTCAAGTCTGCTGTGAATAAGATCTAATTTAAAACGAAAAGTGCATAATCATATGAAGTGTCAGTAAATAAAAAGGAATGGTTGATGTTAGATGGGACTTCTTACCGAATGTGCCCACCCAGCGTAGTTCCCCCAGATCTTAGCTAGTCGTGCGTTGACTTCGTCGTATAACTTGGGCGTCATAGCTGTTTTCACGCCTGAAGAACGCATACCGTAGTGCTTGAGAGCGATTTGGTGGACGTGTGTGTCGACTGGTATGACTTCTCTCTACAGTTGTTGATTTAGCAGAAATAAGCAGAGAAAAAAAGCAAAAAAATGTTAGTGTAAATATTCATTTGAAAACAAGAACGACTAGTAAAACCTACCTTATCCAAACTCATCAACAAAATACAATCAGCCACTTTCCTTCCAACGCCCATAAGTTTCATCAACTCCTCTCTCGCTTCGTTCGTTCCTACCTTCCTCAACCCTTCGAGGAAGTTAAAGACACCTTGGTCGGAACCGTGTGTTTTGAGGAGCATTGAGGCTGTTTTTTGGATGAAGTCGGCGCGGTAGCCGAAGCCTAGTGTGCGTAGTTTCGTGGAGACGGTGGGGTGGGCGAGGGAGGAGGGTGGTGGGAAGGGGTGGTATGTTACATTCGCATTTGAGGTGGGGATGGGAGTGCTTGTGGTTGGATTTAAAGGTACGGTGGGGTCGTCGAGAGTAACCAAAGGAGGAGAGAAATGCGTGCAGAGGTTCTGCACCATCTTCGATATCCTCGAGATATTATTATTCGACGAACATATAAACCTATATACATAGGTAAGACCCTCAATTACCTCGATTATCGAGAAGTAAAGAAATTGAAATGCAAAGAGATAGAAAAGAACGTACGAAATAAGACACTCCCAAGGATCCTGTCTTAACATCCTAATTCCTGAAAACCTTCCTTTTAGATTCCGGAAAATAGGGTCGCTTGCGCTCCATTCGTCGTATAGCTTTAGTAAGTCCATGTCTAGCTGGAAGTAATCTTGGATAAACGCGAGTGTTTCCGAGTCCGAGCCCGGGTCTTTCTTCGTGTCTGTTCTTCCTAAGCCAGAAGAGCTTGTACTGATAGAAGAATGTTCCAAGGCATGAGAAGGGGGAGAGAGAGGAGCGAATACAGCCCGATAAAACAAAACCTCCTCCGACTGTCTCATACACACAACACGATCTTTCAAACAAAATCGATATTCGTGCGTCGGGTCATTAACACCACTAACAATTGACCCCGCTAGCGCCTCAGCGTGTTCAGAAGAAGAAACCAAAGGGAAAGCCGACCAGCGGAACGATTGTCCACATTTCAGTACCGCAGCTAGAGATAACTGTGTGATTGATAGAGGAAGAGCTTTGAAGCCTTGTGGGATTGCGTTGGCAGACATCAGATTCAGTGGACTAGGACGAGTCTGAGGAGGACAAGAAATCGCGTCGCGTCCTTGATTTCGCCAGTCACGCGTCCTTTGAATGAATACGCGACACGGCAAATATCCATTTCCCATTGGCCCGAGCCTGGTCCAGATCATGCAGGACGTAAAACAAAATAAAAAAGACTTTTCATTTCTTTGCTTAACGTAACGCTATGTTAATGCTACAGTTTGAGTTGGTTGGTTGGTTGGTTGTTCAAGAAAGAAAGAAAAACGCTATCAATCAGGGAAAGAGATATGTCAAGTTCTTCAAGGTCAAGTCAAGGTGAAAGTTCGCAGCGAACGAAAAAACAAAAGAGAAAAGAAAAGGAATTTGGGAAGTGGTTGAAAATAAAAGAAGAAAAGAGAAAGAGGAGAAAGAAAATTGGCTTTGAAATGAAATGATGAAATATGAACAAATGAGTCTAATATAATAAGACTTGCGGACAGGGGGCGTCTCAACAACGACGACGACGACGACGAAAAATCAAGTATGATCAGATGTGTCAAGTCAAAGAGTTTTTCCGGTATGCTTGGTGCAGACAGATATGAAAATAACGAACAGAGAGATACGACATGAAAAAAGGAAGAGGAGAAGAGGAAGAGATATACATGCACGTTCTTCCCTATTCCCTGCACGAAGGCGGAAGACGATCGATATACCCAGCAACGAGATCGAAGAAAGTCCAAAGGAGACCATGGGTCGTTATACTTCGTAAAGCGCTGATACCGAGTCCTCGATACATCCTTGAGATACCTTCGTATAGTGTTCTGGGATGTGCTGGGTCTGGACCTGTCAGATGTTAATTTGGGGTTATTGAGCTGCTCCTATACAAAAAAGATAAATGAAATGAAGTATCACGAGCTTAACTTACCGCGAAGAAGACGATAGAACGTTTCTCCTATTCCACGTTTCCTTTCCCCTGCTAGGGCACGTGTTTGTACCTTCGTTTTAACGCTATTAAGTAGAAAAGAAGAACAGAGCGAGACATCAGCTGATGCCATACGGAGGCAAATAGTCTTGAAACTCACACGTCGAGAGGGTATATCAATGCCCAAGATGTAACTCCAGAAAACGAGCCACAAAAGAACGGTACGATAGATGCAGGCATTGGTAACCATGTAGGTGTAGGACCTTGTTCGCCTGAAGGTAACCGACCCATTAAATGACGCATACCATCGTATTCGAGGAAGTATAACGCTGTCCCGGACGTATCTCGTAAGAGATGCAAGGGAAGCCCAATATACAGCCCTCTTAACCCGCTAGACCGAACTATATCTTTCACTGCTTGTGTCGTTGTTGGTGGTTTCACAAGTTTGATCCCTTTGCTTTCTGCGATGGAGTACTCAAGCTGCCGTCGAACCTTCACCAATTCAAACGGTGCACTGCCGAAAGAAATGAGTGCACCAGCTGTTGCACCTCCCAGACCTCCCAAACATGCTACGTCGAAGAGCTTATCTCGCGATAAAAGGTCTTGAAATCGGAGAAAATCTTTCGTGCCGTTATAAATAGTAAAAGATGCAGCGCCTAAGGACGAGAGTGACTTCAATGATGAAATAACAACGTTGAGAAATGAGTTGATGAGGACGTACGGACGAACGAAATCGTGAATAGTGGTATCCATAACCCTCGATAAAATCCCCTTATGCCTTCTTCTCGAAAGACCTGACGGGCCATACGAGGAACTGTGATCGCATTTCGGGATGTTTGTAGACGAGACTTGAGTGAATCGAGCTGTGACAGTATTCAATCAGCACGAATCGCTCTCATATAAGCCTAGAGATACGTACGGGATAACCAGCAAAAGTTGATATGTACGAAGCACTTATGGCACATACGACAGCCTTATTTTCTATTCAAACGAAACCAAATGTATACATTAGTGACTTTCGTTCACATGAACAGAGTAAAATTAGGACACGCAAAAACGCACGTCTCAAAGTTTCATTTAAATCGCCGTAATTCAACAAGGGTCCGAATCGGCGGCTGAAAGATAGAAACGAGAAATGAAAGCGTCAGTTTGTGTGTGAGGAAGATATGTTGAGGAGGTGCTTGCCTCGTTCCATCCATAAAGGGCACTACACAACGCACGCGACTACTGGGCTGGCTATCTCAGTCCAGTGTTCGTGCCAAAGCACGACCCGGGCGGCCTGTCCAATGCCGTGGCTGAGTTCTCTCTGTGAGCAGCTACTTAAGTCGAGTAGGATGAAGGTGTGGTGAAAGTCAAGGTAGAAGTGAGTCGCGTGTTGCTTGCGAGTAAGGGTAGATCTATCTGCGTGCTCAGGCTAGTAGCCATCAGCGTGCTTCTTCGCGGAGATGCTGCTTTCCATACTTGGATCCTTCCACCATGTCCGTCCTCCACCGGCACACTTGATGGAATGGATCTCTGGCCCTCGTCATCTCCATCTTCCATCGCCAAAAGGGTCCCACAGACGAGGAAAAAGGGTAAACACAACTCAAGTGAAGCATGGACAAATTATCCGACACTCGACCATGGCGCGAAGACTGCTGCCACTCTCATCAAGGTTGGGGATGAACTCGAATGGAGAACTGTCCTAAGTGCCCGAAAGGGTGTGTTGGTACCTTGATACTGTTACTGCAAGACCAGGCCATGATTGATCTATTTATCACCAGGTTCACTTACGGCACAGGAAAAGCCGTCAAAGATTTATCCTTGTACAAAGCCTGTAGAAATCACGAACGCGGATGCCTCACTGCGTCAACGTGCAGAACAAGGGGTATGGAGCATTTACCGAGAGTATCACTGTGCATCTTCGTATTTATGCGCACTTTTGCATATATTTAGGCAGGATTCTTGCGGACATACCACCCTGACGTTGATATTCCATTCGATGTGATCAGGGACAGCATAGAATACGACGACAAACTCGAAAAGCAGCGGGCTGCATTTGATCAATTCTCGGGTAACCTTCTGTCAGCAACATACTGCTTTGAAGGCGTTAGAAAGAAGGCTATTGCTCTCGCATTTCCAACGGGTCCTCTTCGTTGTGACCTTAGTCAGTCGCAACATCTCTTTCGCTACTGCAAGATAGGCTTACCACTACTTAAGATATCTCGCCAATTTATTTAAGGCAGAACTCGGTCTTATTTCAACCACGGACGCAATCATTATGGTCGTTCGACACACCGATTCGGCAAATCGTATCTTCTGCTCCAGCTGTCAACTTGGTAGAGAAGAAATGTATGCTTCCTTACAGTATTCGGTGATATATGTTTATTTAACTCCATGAATTCGGTAGCGTACAGTCTCGCTGTTCGGACCTATGGCCAAGTCTCTGTATTTGACATACGCAATCAGATGACGTCGTCAGCGGACCCAACCAAGTCGCCATTCGCTATATCCGAGACGATGTCCATCCGCTCGCATGAGTTTGACTCCGGCCAAGACGGGAGCATTCTGGACATGGCTTTCTCTGGATCTGATCCTACAGACCTTTTCTTCGTGACCGAACGAGGCGCTGGGTATCGATGTTCTGGTAAGGGCGAGCGAAAAATAGTGTGAATAATTCTACTGTTGCATATGCGCGGATTCTGACTGATGATGCAGTAATAAACTATTTGATAATACCTTAGATGATAATAACTCGTTCTGGAGGATAGCGTCAGACCAAACACCCTCCACCGGGACACTGGCTTCAGAAAAGGCATTACAGAAGTTTGATACAAGAGTATGTTTTTGTTGTTTCATAATCATGTCTGTGTTCATTGTTTTCCAAGATTCACGGCATCTCGATGGATCTCCTCGAGTACAATGATGGTCGCAACGTCATAACTTCGATTTGTCCAACTCAGCTAGCACACCTCCTTTGTGTCGCAACGACAAGCCAACTCATCTGGATCGACGAGAGGTTTCCCAAGCAGCCTTTACTGGGATGGAAACACCATCGTGCTTTCGACAGGACCTTAAATGTACAAACTATAGAGTTTGCAGACAGTTCGTTGATTTCTTTCACTGTCCTTCTGATTTAATATTCTTACATTCTGATTCCCGCTTAAGCTTCTCTAGCATTCCTCAGTTCTTCTAAGAATGATCTCGTTTCCGCCATTTCTGTCGGTCATCTACAAGACGGACCGCTTCAATGCCAAATGCCCGCTCGTTCACTACCTCACGCCATCTGCTGCGGTCCTGTTGCTGGAAGGACTCTAATTCGACATCCGGGAACTCCGTCTGGTTCCTTCACCCGGGTTGAACTTTCCGAGCAAGGGAGTTTGCACCACCAGGAACTTGAGTGCTCGGTTGATACTTCAACCGGCATTGCGGAGCAGGAGTACGTCGATAGTCGATTTCGGTGTCAGTGGTCCGATGAAGTTCGTGAACTTGAGAGACGATCCAAGGACTTACGACCTGATTATGGTAAATTGGCGGCACGAGAGCGCATTGTTGAAAATCTGAGTGGGGTATACGAGGGTTCGTCTAACTCATTTCATTCTTATTCATGATTATATTTAATTAGATGTGTTCACAGAATTATTTGGCGAAAAGGCACAGAAAGTACGCGATGCGAACGAGGAAACCAAAGCAGAGGATGTTTACGAAACGTTGGAGAAAATGCCATTCTTCTGGCAGCGTTCAGATATCGGAGAGGATCATATACACACGCTGTTAGTCACCTTTATTACTCTTCCTGTATCCCGAGTTCTGATTGTGCTATAGCTTTGACGTAGCGTTCGGTTCAGGAGAACAACCATTACACGAAGCACGGGCGGACTTCCTAACAGGTACAGTCTTAGACTCCGCACGTGGATACAGAGCTCGTCAACAAGCTCGCATCCCCATCGATGAGGTCGCGAAGAAAGCAGCCTGGCATATGAACATCCAACCGATCTTGAACAAGATATCTCCCGAATTATTCAAAGAGACGCCCACTCCTGCTGAAGAACTTGATCCGTACCTCGTTAGTAGGGAAGAGGAGATATCTGCGGCTGACAGACGCGAGTCGGAGGCGAGGGAACAGCTTGCGCTTGATTTGGCTTTATCTGCTGATGTATTTAGTGCGATTCCGATAAGAAATCCGACACAGGAACTGCCAGCTTCTGGAGCGGAGGTGAACGAAGGGGAGGCGCATGAAGATACTGCGCTACTCACACAGGCAGCGGAGAAGCTCTCGCTGACTGGGAAGGAGCCGCCTCAGGTTACCTTTGGGTTCCTCCGACCTGTCGTCAAGGAAGGGAAGAAGCATCAAAGAAACCCCAAACAGGGTGACGAAAATCAGACAGATGAAGGTTCTGATGCGGTAGAAGGTGAAGGAATAGCCAAGATGCCTCTCAGCGTACGACTTCTACTATCAGAATGGAACGTTGGTGACGATCCATATAAATATGAATACGTCGACCCGTACGATTTGGACGCTTCCGGCGCGGAGGCTCAACGTGATAGGGTTCAAAGTCGCTCGAGACGGCATCGACAACAACAACGAAGTCTTTCTGGAGAGAGGGATAGTGGACCGTCTCGTCCCGTACACACTCAAGCTCCGCCAACGATCGTAGCAGCAAGGACTCTGGCTGGACAAGGAAAGCAGCCGGGTGGTATCAAAGTGTCGCTATCTGCTACTCAGCGACTTCCCGTGCAGGTGCATACTCAGACACAAATGCCCTACGGTGGTTCACAGATAGACTCCGCTCTTTCAAGTTCACAACCGGCAATGATGACGAACACGCAAGTCCTTCCGGGAGTTCACGGCGGAAGACCAGGAACAGGGAAGAAGAAACCTCCAAAAAAGCGATTAGGCGGTTTCTAGTCCCATCTCTCCACCTCACTCAGTCTATCTTTGTAGCCAAAAGGTATTGTACAAAACAACTTAATCCACAACCTACATTTCATTTCCTTCATCTTCATTTTAAACCCCAAAACAATGATAAATCTATTCTACACATATTTAACAACAAGATCAAGACTCAATGGTAGCGAAGCAGCAGTGACCAAGATCGAGCCTCCCTCTTCTACGAAATCTATAACTTTCTTCTCCAAGTTTGGTCGTGTCAGCTCTTCGAGTGCTTTGGGACCTTGGAGGTACATGTTGGCTGTTGAGCCGTCTGTTCGTTTGGTTGAGAGTGAGGGTCTCTTGACTTGTCTATAAAAGAAAGAAAAAAGAGCCAGTTGACTATAAGTAAGAGATTGAACAGACGGTGACGTTTATGCGAGAGGACGTACACGTCAGGTCTCTCAGCGAGAGCGTCTATCAAGGCTTGTACAGTCCAGTCGCGTCCAACTTCGAAAAGCACAGCTTTCCCTCCGCAGACTGGACAGTCGTCGCGTTGTTCATGCTTGAAAGTATATGAGTAGACGCCGTCAGTACCGATGTACATGAAGTAGTTGTCTAGGTATGCGGATGAGTTCGTGGCGATTTTGAATGCTTCGTTACAACATGATGCTAATCGGGAAGAATAATATATATATAAGTAAGACATTGAGCTTGACCATTTAATTTAATTATGATGATCGGTTTGACGAACCGGCGATGATGGCGTTTGTTGAAGCGATGGCTGGGATGATGTTTTTTACGACTCCCTGCGTTAGGGACCAGGTTACACCTTCGATGTTGAATTGAGTTGCGCGAGCGAGGGCGGTGGTGTATAACCAGTTGATATGTTCCGGATCGTCAGTGTCCAGTTTTTTCTCTACCACAAAGTTAGAAACATTTTTTTTACTTGAAAGCTTCGAGAAAGGCAAAACGAACCGCCGAATACGCGAGGCCATTCTAATACGGAGGCCCATTCAATGCAGTGTTCTGGTAAGCGGGGAGTGTTTGCGATAGTACAGATAGGGAAAGCGGTAGGTTTGTTTAGTAAGTCTAGGGAGCATTCGTAGCAGGAAGTAACGGTTGGTAAGATGACTCGAGCTTGTCCTCGGAAGCCTATTCACAAAAACGTCGTAAGCCTACGGCATGATGTGCTATGAGGTGGTTTTAGTTAGTTCGTACCTTCGGTCCCTCCGTCTATAAGCGGCTTCAAACTCTCCGGGTTCTCCTCATCTACCATACCAACTAATGTGGCGTTAATCCATCGTCGAGCCTCTACGGAGTCCAGCCCGCAAATAATAATGTGGAATTGCATGTAATATGATGTGTCTTTGTCTTGGATCTTTCCGTGATACCTAGAAATATTTTAATCTAGGAGTGGCAATAGACGGATATATGCACTTACGGAGTGACTCTTACGCCTGGAACCCGCTTCATGATAAACTCTGCTGCGACGATGGCTTTTGATTTCCCAACATCTTTGGGTCTATGAAACGGCCAACGCCAGTGTAAAATAATCGAGGTCCTTTATATTTATGACTCACCGAAAGAGGAATTGTCGATTCAAGTTGCTGATGTCAATCGTGTCCATGTCAATGACATGGATGTCTTTGAACCCAGTCAAAGCCAGATTTGCAAGGATCTCACATCCTAGTCCACCAGCGCCTATAACAAGCACCTTGCATTGATTGCGGAGGAAGTCTTTAATCTAGACGCACGCGTCAGGTGCCCCTACAGTACAGAGGAATGTTTCTCAGTGCTTACTGGTTCTCCAGCCATGAAGCCAGGCTCTGTTCGAGGACCTGGTCTGTCTAATACTTGATCGACATGGAAATATCTGTTTGGCCAGTCGATGAAGCGGGTCTCTCCGTTTGCAGCCATCTGCAGTAGATGTGGTAGTAAGCAGTCAAGCCGCAAATAGGTGGCGGCGCGTCTTCCGAACCCGAACGCGTGCCGCCTGGCTTGGTTTGGCCGCTTTGTTACTAACTTAGTTTACTTTGCTTCCGCCAGTCTTCATGCGTCGTAGTCGCGTTGATGGCGTCGGACGGCAACTCATTTCTACCACGAATATTGTCTGTGTTCTATGCTGTGTTTCATGACAACAAGGGAACGAGTATCGTCTATCAAGTTCCTGAAGGTCTAATTGTCGCTCCTCCAAGTCAACTGCTGAACTCAAGCATATCGGGTTCTGTTGCTAGAAGCTCATCTCCTGAACGGGCTTCGACAAATACCTCGGAGAGTAGGAATGGAGAAACTGCAAACCCTTCGCGGGCATCGAGTGTGTCGCGTTATTCGCATCTAGCCAACTCTCGGGATACCTTGGGATCATCATCCTTACGTCCCGCCTCGACAAACCGATGCCTCTTCAAATTCGAGGATATCTCAAGATATGTTATTCCACCCAGCGCGTTATGCGGCAGACTCGTCACTTGCACGACGAGGAAACACCAGATCATTGGATTTCCTGTCGAGTTGTGCAACCCGGAGCGATATGAACGGAATTTCTTCCGGTATAACGTATGCTTTGTCTTCGAGCGGACTGCAGACTTGAGTTGTTATGAGCCTATTGTACGAAAAGTTGGGCGAGTTTTAACTACATGTGAGGTCTGCATTCGTTACCTTTACGTTGTAACTCAATACTCAATCGAAGTTGCAGGAGGAGTCGTATTTCCTCAGTTCTCCAGAGACATCTCATAAAATACACGCTATCCTCGAACAACTCTTCGAAGATCTTAACTCATACTCCGAGACCTCTATTCCGATCGACAAGTTCAACTCTATAGAACTGAAGATATTCCCGTTCTACCCTAATCCTCCGGAAGTGCATGACTGGGATGTACCTGTTGCACTCATCAATCTCAAGAAGAGGATAGAAGACAATTGGGATCTGACAATGGCTAAGGTATGACCATATCCTAATGATATAGTGATTTCTGCCTTATATAGTATATATCTTCAGGTTTGCCAATACATCGACGGCACAAACCACGTTAGCCGTATAGCCTTCCTGGCGGACTGTGACTTGGACCTCACTCGTAAAGCGATCCAGCATCTTTTGTAAGGCTCTCTTACTTGGACTAAGTGTTTTGCACTCATTACAACAACCTTCAGATTCTACCAGGTCATTATGATGATCGACATATTCCAATTCAGTAACATGTATACTTTATGTCGCTCAGTTGCATGGCTTGCGGACGAGCCTCACGTCCGGGATGAATGTGGTCCATACGTGACGCGTTCAGGTGAGGCTAATCGCCCGCTACGATGATGCCAGGCATTCAAACCTTTGTAGATCGCGAGATTTCAGAATGGCCCGAACTAATGGACTTGTACTGTCGATTAAAACCCGGAATCACAGTTTTTGAGTGGATGCATGACTTCGACACGTCTAACAAACATGGAATCGACCCTCGACGTTTCGTCAGTTTCGGAGTGATCAAGGTGATCTTTCTTCATTTACGTCCAAACTAATCAATTTACCGAAAAGCGTTATTACAGGGCTTCCTTCGCCGTGTTCACAGATGGCCAGTCCTCATCCCAACAAGTCCGACCGATAAAGAAAAAGAACGACGCGCATCTTCTGCGTCTGCGTCCTTCGGACGGCGGCGCGGGAAGAGTCTTACAATGTCCACCGGCCCATCTGTCGGACAAGGCGGCTCCGGAGCAACTACCCCTCCCGTATTCACCGGTGCCAGTGCATTTTCGTTCCAGAGGAACGCAGATGGTCAATTTCAAGTTCCCACACCACCAACAACTCAGAGCGCGGGACTCGGGAGACATCCCTCTCTCGGAGAAGCAGACCGTGAACGTATGCGTCCTGCGCGCCGGGCGAGCGCTGCGGAGAAATACCTCGAACAGTTCCGACGTGAAATCGATCGTGGTGACGGAGCGCAGATGGGTTCTGTAGGCACGCCGATAGCTAGTAGTGGTAATCAAATTAATACATCTCCGCGTACGCAGCGGTACTCTCGGACGGGAGGTGACGGACGAGGTTCACGCAAGAACTCGCTCGTACAACCTAACTTCACTACTAGTGGGACTGCAACTGCTCTAAGCTCAATGGGTAGCAGCAGCATCGTGACAGAAGAAGGCGGAGGGAGCGGGTTAGCAACTCCCACTCGACCACGTCTCTCGCGTTCTCCATCATCACACGCAGCAGCAGCGCTAATGCAGACGTATTCCGCGTCCAGCTTGAACCTTGCTGGAACAACTACACCTGTCGCTTCTGCGAATGCTGTTCCACTTGGTTTGAAGGAGCTTCTTGATGGGACACGCCATGCTGATGAGTTAGGTGTGAATTTTGAACTTGGTTGGCCTGCACTTGAGAAGCATCTTGTTACGATTGGAGGAGGGAAGGGTGATGGGGACTTTGGGAAGGTGGAGATTATATACAGGTAGTATTTTACTTTTGTGTATCACAAGTCTATTAGCATTACAGATTTGCTTCAAATGTTGTACACGAGATAAGAAGACGTAGAAAAAATGCATAAAGAGAACGGGGCGAGATTTATGCAAGCGTCCGGTTTGCATTGACATATCCAGTGCCAAAGCAGGAGAAGATGAGTTCCGTAGAATCGGGATTCGAAGTATCTGCTCGTGCAATCTTAAATGATACACCGAAGATATCCCTAACGTCTCGGAGGAATTGAATACTAAAATCAATCAAGTCAGCTATCCAAGAATGAAATCATACTTTCCATACTTAAAAAACTTACGTCCTAGGAGTCGGCTCGCCCATCCGACATCGACCAATGTCCTCACTCCCGAGGACCATGAATAGCAGAACGAGAATTTGGTGGTTTCGGTCTACACATCCTCCACGTTTTATTTCTTCGAGGAGGGTGTAAGTGGCTTTGAGTGCGGTGTCTTCCGGTGTACCGCCTGGGACGGAAACAGCTTCGGCACAGTGGAGAGCTCCGGTTGTGGATTCTGCTAAGAGCGAGAGAGCGTAGCCTGGGGATCTAGAAACGCATGTACGATGTTAGTCGAAAACAAACTGGGATAAAGCTAGGCCCAGGTGGAATAAACGTACTTGCCACTATCCTCGCCTTTGTAGACAGCCGAATAGAGATAGATATCAGGGATGAAACGATTGAGGACCGAACGTGCCGCGTCGATCATGCGATTCGAAAATTGCGGGCTCACACGTACTGCATGTCTTGAGGGTTTCGATAAAATAAGCAACTGACTTTAGTAGGATAGGATGGGATAGAAGAGGACGTACGAAATGCCTCGTATCCGCTTGATTTTTCCGCGATCGACGAAGTTGAGCGTTTTGACTTGTTTTACTATCGGACAAAGGAATTGGACTTCGCCTCCCCCGAGTGGGATAGCTCCTCGTTTCTTGATCTACAGACAATATAATTCAATAATATGATCCTTAGGGGCTCAGCATGCTCACTCTCAGCTCCAACCCATCGTCAATTCCAAATAATTGGAGATGGGGAAGTGTGACAGTCCGTAAAAGGTCGACTGAGAGGTCCCGCTCGTCCGTCGTGATCCCTCTTAGAGTAATGTTAAACGGTTTCTTCGAGAACGGAGCAAGCATGACAATAGGCTCGAGGAAGTAGCCGACGGAACGAGATAGCGGGCAGTCATGCGTGATACTACCTCCAGAAATGACACCAGGCTTCACCAAGACAGAAGTACCTAAACATAATCTGGACAGCCCGGCCGAGTTACGAGAAAGTATCAGACTCACCAGTGTAGGATATCTCGATAACCGTCCCATTCGTCACCTTCTCCAATAATCGCAACAGGCTCGCCTCGAAATCTACGCACAGCCGTTCAACAATTCACTTTCCGCATAGAAATTACACCAATTGTACCTCTGAGACCGGGATCCTTGTCATCGGGTCGTATTTTATCAATCCGTACAGGCTTTCCACTGAGAAATGACAATGCAAGCCTGTGTCGAAAATGGAAATGTCCACTGAACTTGAGCAGTGAACCAGGCTGTGTCATGAGTGGGTTTAAGAAAGAAAATTTACGGGTTGGCGCATCGTCCTACTCTGCAAAATCTTCTGATGCTTTATATTATATAACCTTTAATTAACCTAATGCTTAGTTGCCCCGTGGCTCAGTTGGCTAGAGCGTGTGACTGTTATTTGCATATGTATCGTGTGATAGGCAATCACAAGGTCGAGAGTTCAAGCCTCTCCGGGGCAGTGGCTCCAGCAACTTTTTTCCCGACTATCATTCTGCAGTGGCATTTCAAAAAATGATATCTATTGCAAAGCTGCTACAAGTAAGGGTCATGGAACTATGCATATAATATCACAATACCAGGATTAAAGTTAAGTGTAACTGTCAGGTACGTAACACTATTCCTTCTAGTCGATGCTCATGAACGCTGATCGCTTGTGCCGATCGTCTCAAAATTTCTCTTCAGCTTTATTGCACGTGCCCAAACACACACCCTCGCATCGTAGCTTCTAGTAGGTTTTACCTCTAAAATGTCAAGACCAGAGCTCGTAGCACCTCCAGAAATAGTGAGCTTCATCATCTTACGTTATGATGTGACATGTTCTGAAATACACAAGTATTATGGCGACACAGAAGCGAAGAAATACACTTCTAAGTACTGCATCTCTTCACCGCGTTGCAGTTGCACCGAAAACTCATACAGGCAGTAATGTAGCACACGAATACAACAGATACAAAGCGACATGACATACAGAGCGCTTGAACTACTCAACTTACCTGAGGGCGAACCGAAATTTCTGCTTGATATTGGGTGTGGTTCTGGGTTGTCTGGCGAGATCTTGGATGAAGAAGGACACATTTGGGTTGGTGTGGATATCGCTCCTAGTATGCTAGGTAGGATGCCTCCATATTGATTTCGAGACATGATGCATTGACGCACTACTTGGAGAGGTCGCACTGGAACGTGAAGTAGAAGGCGACTTATTCCTACATGATATCGGGCAAGGATTCGGGTTCAGACCTGGAAGTTTTGACGGAGCCATTAGGTGCGAGTCACCCTTCGTAACCCTCCATAAAATTATACTAACATATCATATAGCATATCCGTCATCCAATGGCTCCTAAACGCAGAAACCTCCCATCCTTCCTCCTCACCCCCAGCCCGTCTCACGCGCTTCTTCACCTCCCTCCACGCCGCTCTTCGCAACCCCTCACGCGCCATCCTCCAATTCTACCCTTCCTCAGATGACCAAATCCATCTCATCACTTCTATTGCCCAGCGAGCTGGCTTCGGCGGAGGTGTCGTTGTGGATTACCCGAATTCCAAGAAAGCTAGAAAGGTATTTTTGTGTTTATTCGTTGGCTCGGGCGGTGGAGCGCAACAGGTCCCGAGGGGACTTGAAGGTGAGGAAGAAGAGGATGTTAGAGAGAAGACTGTTGCATATGAGAGGAGAAGAGAAAAAGAGCGGAAGAGATCGAGAGGTGGGAAACGCCAGGACGTTAAGACCAAGGATTGGATTTTAAAGAAAAAAGAGGTAAGAAAATATTCATTTTCAAAACTTCTGCATTGTTTCCCGACAGTTTCTTATTACCTTCCTAGCTGTATCGCCAACGAGGGAAAGAAAGCGTGCCCAACGATTCGAGATATACTGGCCGGAAGCGAAGAGCAGTTTTCTGAATTATATTCATGTACTAGATTGTATTAGTTGTATTAGACTACCGTCTACGCTATCGTCTTTCGACGAAGAGTGTCCTGCTTTGCTCTACAGCTTCCCTTGGCCCACTCCGGATGAACAAGCCCTGCAACGCCGCCATACTAACTCTTCTTCCAGAGTCCCACTCCCCTCTTACAATCTCGCCTAACTCTGCACTCAGTTCGTCTAACTCTGTTTCGGATATACCAGTATCACCAGAATAGAACCGCCTGAAAAGCCGAGCTGCTTGAGAAGATTGTGCGTCGTCGATGAGTTCCAGAAGGTCGACACGACCTGGCCGGACAAGTGCTGAATCGAGTCGCTCAAGGTGGTTCGTCGTCATAAATATTATGCGTTCTTCGCCTGAGGCGACGCCATCAAGTGCATTGAGGAAGCCAGAGAACGTCACAGATGATTGATACCTGTGGAAACCTCACAAATTAACAAAAAAAGTAGTCTGTAAATAAATGGAAGCCCATACCCATCCTCACTTGTCTGTACACGTTTGTTGAAGGCTGCGTCGATATCTTCGATGAGAATGATACTCCGTTCAACAGCATTGGATAATAGGTGGTTTAGTTTATCATCGTGTAGACCTCTCTCGGAGAGATTTAATAGACAGATGTCATAATTGAGTTCACCAGCAAGTGCTTGGATGAACGAAGATTTTCCAGATCCTGGAGGACCGTGTAATAAATAACCTCTTCGGTACGGGATACCTATCGCGAAAAGAAATAAGGCATTGCATCTACTTTTATACAGAAGGGAAGGAAAGTCGATTACCTCGATCTGCATACCACTTCCGTCGTCCTAGAAAAGCTCGGACATCGTCCTCAATACGCTCCGCGACACCATCCGCTAGTACAACACTTCCCAGAGGCCGTTTTCGTCTCGGTAACCCAAACGGTCTCCATTCCGTCCCCCAAGCTGTATATAAGACCAATTTACCCTCCTGTTCTCTCAATGCAACGTCTCTCGCCTCTTTCAAAAGCTCTTCGAAAACTTTCGAATATCGTCTGAGAGTTGTTAACGTGACAGTCTCCCAAGGTGTCCCCGACGTAAGCTGCACGCTCTTGACATCTCTCTCACGCCGCGCTTGTATCCATGCTCCGCGGTATCGCAACCAATGCGTACCAGGGCCGGCAACAAGAGCGAATCCTATCGACGCGCTTCCGTTCCGATGAGTCTGCACGCGCGTTTCGACGCTAAGTTGGTGACTCTTCGGTGCAAGACGGTCAACTAATCTCGCTGGGCTAAGTGATCTCAAACCGAATTTTTTTGAGCTCGAAGAATGCGCAACTGCAGCTTGATCTTGTTGCGCAGCCATCCATTGCAAGACCCACGCATAAGCACGATCTCGATTCGGAATTTCAAGCGAGACGAGCATGCGTCGTTGAAGGATGCTCGTCCCAAGGACAAGTGAACGTCTCAGGACAGTCAGCCCAACGCCGACGCCCATTAACCCAAACCCTGCATTAAAGTATGGGCTACACTTCAACAAAAAAAAGTTGTCAACACTCATTCTACTCCTGTTTCCTATAATTTTGCTTTGACTTACTTGTCGCCAAAGAGATCCGTGAGGAACGACTTTGCTGCAGCAGCATTTGATGTCTCTGGATGTCCGCCACTAGCTAGTTCAGATGCCTTCTCCATTGCTGTTAATAGAATTGCAGAGCCAGGTGCAAAGGTGGCCTGTTGAGCACTGCAGAATCGGTCCTTTTGAAGTTTAAAAAAGTCGAGTTATTGTCACGTGGACTCAATCACGTGGTGAACACCTTGCTCAAAATCATTCGGAAGTTCGAACAACGTTGCAAAGTTGTGCAAACTCATGACATGTGCTCACATTGTGATATTGTGAAGGAAATTATGTCCTCTACAGGGACCTATTTTTGCACTATTTAAGGGTATGTATCAGTCCCCTCTAGTCTTATACTACAGAGATCATATTTTCATGTCCTGATTTAGAAATGAATGGTTCAGCACGGTTCTACTTTCAGTGTTCGCGATTGGGGATAAGTCTGAGTAGTTTGGCATGTGTCACTGATGGTACCTGTGTGTGTCTTCAGAAAAGATCTAGGAAGCCTGATGGCTTGGCAAAGTTGGAACCGCCCGTAAGTGATCATCAAAACACTATGATGCCATAGAAAATACCATTCAAAGTGGCGGTTACCAAAGTGGCACTGGACCTGGATGTGTATACACGAGAATCATATAGTCAGACCCTAATAGAGTATAAGTTCTATCCAAAGTCTTTTGCAGACTGTTTTTGTTGCTCAATGCTAGTCATGTACAGTAGAATATGTCATGATGCATAATGCTGGGAAGGGTCATTTCTGTGCTCACTATGAGATTTATGCATTATGACATTGCATTTTGGCAGAGAATGACCATTTGGTTTCGAGAAAAAGTTATTCATTATGACAATTATACATTACCATATTATGCATTATGACATATTTGACTGTAATGTATTTGTACTTTTCTCCTATCAAAGTAGATAAATGGACATGCATATAGCAAAATATTGTGAAACATATTTAAATAGACCAATCAGAGAGCTGCTTTTGAATGAGATCCAGAACATGAGATAGATACAATTGCATTTTATGATTATATTATTGTTTGCACTCTACACTGATATATCTTTGCATGTGTACACAATGCTATACTACATGAAATATATTCTAAGAGTAATATGTGTAGTATTTAAATCTTGACTCTATTCAATAATATTTAATAAAACACCATTACAAACCTTCAACAGAACGCCATCACAAACTAGTCTCTTACTTCCAAGTTCAATTGTAACCCTCAGGCTGAGCGACTCAAACAAATAGTAAGGAAAAGAATGTCTGGCACACCTAGAGACAAGAAAACACGTCATCAGCATGCGGCTCGTAAACAAGCTAGTGAACACCGAACAAGTGGCCATAGAGGTAGCAATCATTTATGTGTGTGTCGGACAGTTTATGTAGACTAACTTGTGTCGCATAGACAGTGATATCAGAGATAGAAGATCTTCAGACAGAGAATCCTCTCATCGGGCATCTCATGTTTCTGCACCTAAAAGCCGTGTTCTACAAGAAACAAGTGGAAACGTTGGGGCAACAAAACAGACAAATCGGAAAGGATCTGATATTGCGAAAGTTGCAGCAGGAATTGATGTTACTAAGAGGCAAGCACCAATCCGAATCAAATTCAGGGTAGAAAAAGATCCAAACGCCAGTCTTGATGAAATAATGAAGGAGAGAATTGTATGGGCAAACACTGTTATGGAAGGCAAGAGTGCTCTACATAGATCCCATATGTCAACATCACAGGCTCCACAGGAGGAAGCAGCTGGAGACGACTTTGGAATCGGAGAACTCAGTTTAGGACCTCTACCAATTACTATTGGTATTGTTGCAACATTCTTCCAGGCCTCAGCTTATATTACGTTTGGTACACCAGAACAACAATCTTCTCGATGCAAGGTGGTATTTGATACAGGCTCTTCTGTACTGTGGATTAACGAGAGAACATATTCACAAAGACTAATGCAGGGTGGTGCACCTAGAGGCACTGACACCAATATGAAGATTAATGTAAAGTACAGCGGGCAAAATCAATTCCGCGGAAAGCTCACAAAGCAAGCAGTGACTGTTGGAAATGCAATAATCCCAGAGCAAACGTTCGCTGTGGTGGACGACAGGCCATATCCTGACTTGCGCGAATGGAGACAAAGGCATAATATATCTGGGATTCTTGGCTTCGGCAAATCAAATGCTACAAGAGGCCGGATTGTGAACTACCCTAACGGAAGGGTAATCTCTGTTTTAGACAAACTGTTGCAACAGTCAGGGGGTGAGGAAGTTGTTGGCATGGACATCCCTATGCCAGAAGAATATTCTGCATCAGGTGCACCTGCTACTGCCGAAGGCGAAGTTCATGTCGGCTGGTACAATGATAATTATACATATGATTGGGTTACTGCACACAGTGGTAATGCAATATACACTCTCGACATGCACTTTGGACTCGGAGGAACTAGATTTACAAACGGACACAGAGCCATCATGGACACTGGTTCACCATTCATCCATGTCCCGAATGCTGTTATGGAAAGCTACAAGAATCTTATGAATCAGGAGGGCCAGATACTCCATAAACATTCAAGCATTAATTTATACTATATATCGTTTGAAGATTATCAGAACCTAAAGGACATAGAAATTATGTTCAACGGAGCATCGGTTCCTCTTCCAGCGTATATGCAAGTCATGCCTGGAGGAGTAGTCAAGCAGTACCTTCCTGCAGCAGATGCAAATCGACTATATATTGTTGTTCGTCCTGAAAGCAATTTAAATATCGTTTTGCTGGGAATGTGCTGGAGTAAGTTGCTTTCAGAAGAATAAATGAATATTGTCGCCTCATCTTTCTCTCCAGTTTCCAGATACTACTTAGTTCGTCACAAACCAACAGGCTCGATTGGAATTGCAACGGTACCATCGAAGACTAACTTCGTCTGGAGTGAACTATATTAAATGTCAAATTAATGCTATTACAAAGGCTGGCTCTGAAAGGCACAAAATAACTAAAGTGAAATTCTCCTAGTATTAATCGATTTAGAAGAATAATAACATAAATCTTTTAGATTTAGAAAATGAATAAAGTAAAGATGTAGATAACGAATAGAGAACAGTTGTAGAATATAAGCAAATGATAGATTTAGAAATAGAGGAGGATTTTGAAATGATGCATAATGTGCATACTTAGACGAAGAATAAGTCTGAGTGTAAAATTGTAGTTACAACAAAGCAGTTTGCAATAGTCAGATGAAACGAAACCAGCATGTTCTGTTCTAGCCAGACACACTCAAAAAGACACAAAGGCGTTGTATCGGAGATACTCACGACCTTTTTAGTCACGCTCATATTCCGCGAGGATCATCTCAAGAATCAGCCGTTGTGTACATATATTGTAAATTCGTAGGAGAACAAGTTAAATTGGCCAGCTTCACGGCAGGTCTAGAGAAGTTCGCGGCTCCTTACAAAACAATCTTGTAAAGGTTTAGACCCCCATAGCACACCATTTGTACTGGCCCATGCATACAGGTCTTCAAGTTTGTCTTCTTCGGGAAGGGGTACAGTTGCAGTATAAACGCATCATATTATTAAGCAATCAAATTGACTGGAATGGAGAGATTGGGGGACATCATCTAATAGTGAGCTCCTCCTTATACTTTTCAACAAGTCCATGGTCAGGGAGGCCTGGACTGATTCAAGACAACTCAAGTATAGTTACAGAGTGAGAAGAATGTCATTAGTCATTACATCATTGCATGCGGAAATTAAATGCATCCTGCATTGCTCAAAGTCAGCTCAGTAACAGATACTATTAATAATGTCCTAACAGATCTATTGAAGCGCCGACTAGCACATAAAGGAATCTGTTTCAACATTTTTATCAATTTTGCTCAGTTGCAAGTTTACTTAGGCCCTGCTCGGTTGCACTGGTCGCGCAACCGCAGGTTGGTGGTTGATGGCCGGCAATTTCCGGTACAACCGTCAACCACCAGTGCCAACCTTGTCACTTTGGTCACAAGTAGTATAGTGTATAGACTCATTACTTTCCCTTCATCTTTCATCATTTATCCTTTCAAATTAGTATATAATTATGTGTCCTAACATAAGTACTACACAGTGTAGATATAATTGAGACACAAATAAATAAATAGAAACATAAGTTAGGACTTTAGGTGCATATATGCACATATAATTAGGCATATATGACAGATATATTATATTATTATATTTGGTTTGGACATTCAAAGCTTGGATTATTAAATTGCCAGTAGAATACAAGTGGGGAATACAATACAAGAGAGAAGTAGTAACAAGGAAATGTAGAGGGCATAGTGTAACAGGTGTAGTAAGGGACGAGTAGTGTCACACAACTATGAAACCAGACGTGCAGCCGAGCACGTCTGATGGTTGATGGTTTGCAACCACTGGTTGTGTAACCGGTGGTTGCGAATTTGGCAGGCACTGGTCGCGCGACCAGTGCAACCGAGCAGGGCCTTAGCTTGTCTCCAATTGGTAACAAGGTTATGAGGAGTAGCAAATTGCAGCAGTGCTCGGATGTTCCCAGGTTTGCACTACTAGCTGTTTCAGTCCTTTCCATTGTAGCTGTGGTCTGAATGAGATGTGAGGGCAAAGTTGCACTATTGAGTATGAGTGCTAATCTTTTCAGACTTTTTTTGTTGCTTCATACTACTTATGTGCCATACTTGTTGTTTTCTGTTATTAAGGCAGCCAATTTATCATGTACATACAGCGAAAGATATTTTAATGGGCCGATCAGAGAGCAGATTTAGTACAAGATTAAGTACATGAAATAGATATGATTTTAATCATATTATATTATATTAATATTTGCAGTGTATCCACTTCATTGTATAAGTTCAACAAAGGAAAATATGAAACACTGATGACTCAGACTGGAGTATATTTGATCCTCTGACACGAATATGTCTTTGCAAATATGCTTAATACTATAATATATGAAACATGATCTAATAATAATATGAGCAGTATTAGAGTGTCTTGGGGGGATGAGAATGCTTTCTCTTGGCTCTACTGAATAATATTTAACAGCATGCTGAACATACACCCACAACCAGAACGTTATCGCCGACTGATTTCTTACCACTCAGTTTTATTGTATACCTCAG
The DNA here is from genome assembly GCF_000271605.1 of Fomitiporia mediterranea MF3/22. Classification (NCBI taxonomy): domain Eukaryota; kingdom Fungi; phylum Basidiomycota; class Agaricomycetes; order Hymenochaetales; family Hymenochaetaceae; genus Fomitiporia; species Fomitiporia mediterranea. The sequence goes on along the minus strand of NW_006760392.1, from coordinate 2,911,754 downwards.
GCTGAGCAACTCGAGCAAAAATTAGGGGCAAGGAATGTCTAACATAATTAAAGGGAAGAAATCGGGCCACCAACACTCAACTCGTAAACAAGCTAGTGAACACAGAGCAAGTGACCATAGAGGTAGCAATTATTTATGTGCACGCCAGGCAATTTATGTAGACTGACCTGTTTCACATAGACAGCAATGTCGGGGATAGAGGGTCTTCAGACAGAGCATCCTCTCGCCAGGCATCTCTTGCCTCTACACCTAAAAGACATGCTCTACAAGATAAAAGTGTAAATGTTGGTCAGAAAGAAGCAAACCAGACAGACCGAAGAGGATCTACTACTGTAAAAGCTACAGCAGCAATTGATGTTACCAAGAAGCAAGCACCAAAATCGGCAATCCGAATCAAATTCAAGGTAGAAAGGGACCCCGACGCTGATCTCGATGAAATAATGAAGGAAAGGATTGCATGGGCAAACGCTGTTGTGGGAGGCAAGAGTGCACTACATAGATCCCACATGTCAACATCACAGGCTCCGCAGGAGGAAACAGCGGGGGACGATCTAGGAATGGGAGAACTTAACTTAGGACCTCCACCAATTACTATTGGTATTGTTGCAACATTCTTCCAGGCCTCAGCTTATATCACGTTTGGCACACCAGAAAAATCTGCTTCATGCAAGATGGTATTTGATACGGGCTCCTCTGTACTGTGGATTAACGAGAGAACGTATTCACAAAGGCTCATGCAGGGTGGTGCGACTAGAGGCACTGACACTAACTTGAGGATTAATGTGAAGTACAGTGGGCAAAATCAATTCCGCGGAAAGCTCACAAAGCAAGCAGTGACTGTTGGAAATACAACAATCCCGGAGCAAACGTTTGCTGTGGTGGACGACGCGCAGTATCCTTTCTTGCGGGAATGGAGGGAGAGGCATAAAATTATTGGGATTCTTGGCTTTGGTAAATCAGATGCTACAAGAGGCCAGATCGCGAACCATCCTGGTGGAAGGGTAGTATCTGTTTTAGACAGATTGTTGCAACAATCAGGTAATGAGGAAGTCATTGGCATGAACATTCCAATACCAGAAGAATATTCTGCATCAGGTGCACCTGCTACTGCCGAAGGCGAAATTCATCTCGGCTGGTACAAGGATAATTATACATATGATTGGGTCACTGCACACAGTGGTAATGCAATATACACTCTTGACATGCACTTTGGACTTGGAGGAACTAGATTTACAAACGGACACAGAGCCATCATGGACACCGGATCACCATTCATCCATGTCCCGGGCGCTGTTATGGAAAGCTACAAGACTCTTATGAATCGGGAGGGCCAGATACTCCATAGACATTCAAGCATCAATTTATACTATATATCATCAAATGATTATCAGAACCTAAAGGACATAGAAGTCATGTTCAACGGAGCATCGGTTCCTCTTCCAAGGCATATGCAAGTCATGCCTGGAGGAGTAGTCAAGCAGTACCTTCCTGCAGCGGATGCAAATCGACTCTATATCGTTATTCGTCCTGAAAGCAATTTAAGTATCATTTTGCTAGGAATGTGCTGGAGTAAGTTGCTTCTCATAAGACGTAAATGTACTTTGGTCGTCTCATTGTTCTTTCCAGTTTCCAGATACTACTTAGTTAGTAATAGATCAACCGACCCCAACTCCATTGGTATTGCAAGGGTTCCATCAAAGACTGATTTCACCTGGAGTGGGCTATCTTAATTATCAAAGCAATGCTATTGCAAGGCTGCAAGTGTCAAGTACAAAGACTAGATTTAAGTAAAGAATAGAGAATAGTTATAGAAAATAAGGATGAAATAGATTTAGAATAGATAATAGACATAGAAATAGAGAATAATTGTAAAATGAACAGTGTGCAGGCGAAGATGAAGAATAAGCGATAGTAATGGGAACGGAATAAACCAAACTCACACAAGACCAGCGAAGCACCCATTGCGATCTTAACGTTATTACTTGTAATCAAGCAGTTTGCAATTGGTAGGTAAAACGAAGCAAACACATTCTCTTCAAGCGAGACATACTCAAAGAGACACAAAGGCGTGTCATGCATCGGAAATACTCACACCTTCCATCAGTCACAGGTCCAAGGATCATCTTAAGAAGCAGCCATCGTGTACATATATTGTAAGTACGTAGGAGAACAAGTTATATTGGCCAGCTTCATAGCGGGTCCAGAGAAATTTACAACTCCACACAGCAAAGACGAACAAAGAACCTCGTACAACAACGCTCTACCTCACTTGAACAAAGCCCACGCTTACAGGTCGTCGTCTTCTTCGGGAAGAGGAACGGCCTCGGCCTGTATGCATCATATTATTTATTACAAATCAATCTAATTGGAATAGATGAAGGGAAGAGACGTACCGCAGCAAGCTCCTGCTCATACTTCTTCATGAGCTCTTGGTCGATGACGACCTGAGCCGGTTCAAGAGCTGGTGCAGCGACGAATTCCAGCGTGTTGTTGCTGATTAAGAAAGTCATCAGTCATTACATCATCGGTAGAGACTAACGGAAAATAGTCGCATACCCTACGACCTTCCTTGCCAACCAGAGGAACGGCTTTTCGAAATTGTAATTTGACTTCGCAGAGATCTCGAAGTATTGGAGGTTCTTCTTCCTGTGGAAGGTCACAGCGGCGGTTTTGACTTTTCGTTCCTATGGAAAGTAAGGGAAAATTTGATGTATCTGTGAGCACCCTTCACAAATGTGGATGAACGCGTCTAGCCACATACTTTAACGTCGACTTTGTTACCGCAAAGCACGATCGGGATGTTTTCGCAGACACGTTCGAGATCGCGGTACCAGTTCGGGACGTTCTTGTATGTAATGCGTGAAGTGACGTCGAACATAATGATCCCGCATTGGCCCTGGATATAATAACCATCGCGCAAACCACCAAACTTTTCTTGCCCTGCGGTGTCCCATACGTTGAAGCAGATGGTGCCGAAGTTGGTGGTGAAGGTTAAAGGGTGAACCTCCACACCGAGAGTCGCTGCATAACAAAGGACAAAGTCAGCCAACGCCATCGGTAAACAGGCGACGAAGAGATATTTCATAGTAAGAAGGGCTGGGAGATGCATACCAATATATTTCTTTTCGAACTCGCCCGTCAAATGGCGCTGCGGTTGAAATTGATCAACGGATGATCTCAACCGATAAAGTCACAGTTGAACATACCTTGACGAACGTCGTTTTGCCAGTACCACCATCGCCGACTGGCATCCAAAGCATGCATCACGTGCAGAACAAGGTCAGCAGGTGAAAACGAGGTCCATGAGGGCGACAGAGGACACGATCACCGCATATGTAGAGGTAATTTGAAAGGAAAGTAAGAAAGTCGCAGTCAGCGCCCGTTGTTGAGCGACTCAAGTACTCGCCACACGCACCAAGAACGAGTTTGAATGTAGGAATTGTCTGCTGTTGTGACTGTTGGGCCTCCATGTCGTCTATAGGTCGTGAGGGATGGAGAAAGAGGATGAAAGAGACAGAAAGAGAAAGCGATGAGATGCTCGCGCGATACGAACCAGCTGCCTCAAAAACTCACCACTGTTTGTTCTGACTCGTACACGTGACTCAGCCTCACCCTTATTTTTTGCCGAGCCGAAATTTGAAAGAAATTAGAAACTATTCCTAAAGCCACGAATACTCCCAGAAGCGAGGTTAATATCCCCCGCAACAAGACACTGGTAGTATCTAGAAACATGCAGTATTATATTTTCACTATTGTGGAAGAACAGTATGTCTATAGACGATGGTATGCTGTGTCATTGTTTCGGAGCCGAACGAACAAAATATATTATACTGAAAAAAAATCCGTTGAAGCAATTAACACAGCGTTTATGGCATAGGTGGCATTCGATAGTGACCGAATAGCTCAAGGGCTCGTCCAGCAGAGTGGCCGAGCAAACTTTTGAATCCGGAGGATCGTCTTAGAAAAGCCTACAGTGGAAGTATCAATCTCTTCCGCTGAAACACTGGGCAGGTATAGCGCCCTTGTACACAGAAGTGCAAGGCTGTGACACGTAGACAAAGTTGCAGCTCGCATAATTTCCCCGAAAGACAATGCAATATTGTTATTATTAAAATCCTATTCATATCAGAAACAGGAACAGCGAGTGACTATCAGCACTAAACTGAGTCCCATTGATGCAAAACAAGCTTACCATACATAAATTAATGCCATCTCTCTATCCTGTTGAATTTCTTTGCATTCTTCGCGTTATTCTGAGTGTTCTGGCCTCTGACTGGCAAGCCCATTGCGTGTCTTCGCCCAACATAGCTACCGATCATACGCTGATGTGCAATATTTTCGCGGATCTCGCGTTTCAGCTCCGACTCTATGCGGATCTTGAGCAATGGGTCTTTCTTGTTCAACTGCGGTGCCTTCAATGCAGCTTCGGTGGACGGTGCAAGTATACCTGGTTGGGCGAGAGGTGATCGAGGAAGGGCTGGCGCCGCTTGCGGAGAGGAAAGAAACGATGTGAGGCCGGTGATTTGGTTCTGCGTTAGGTTGCGCACGCGCTGAGTTCGATGAATTTGAAGTCGTGCACAGAGACGGTCTGCTGTGCGTTCGCCAACGCCGTAGAAGGCTTGCAAAGCAACCTGAAAAATGTGTCAGCACAATGAACTTGATCCAGTGCACGAAATAATTACCCTTGCTAGTTTCTTGTCAGGCATATTTATGCCCATTACGAACACCATGGTGGCAAGTGTTACCAGGAGTATTCCTGAGGCAGATACAACTTGAAGACCTAGCCTAGGCAAGTGTGCTGTAACTGAAATTCCAGAGTGTGACGAGACCCGTGTCACGCCACGTTACCGCTCACCGCAACTTGCATTCCTTCCACTACCACTCAATTCGCCAAAGTCTAATATCGTATTCTCAATGTCTGGCAAACCAGAAACTCGATATGAAGACCTCTTCGCCAAGGAACGTGCTCGTGCACGGGAGGACTTTGAGCGGCAAAAGGAAAAGCTCATCAACGAAACTGAAAAGGCCCGCCCCTCAACGGCGCGTTTCGTCGGGCAAAATGATTCCATGGAGGACTCCCTCAAGAAGACGACTATCGGTCTCGTAAAGCTTGAGGACTATCAGAAGAAACGCCTCGAGCTTGAAGAAGAGAAGGCGCGTGCCGCTGCGCAGACAGACGAGCTCAAGTATGTTTTCGATTTCGGATCAAGATGATCTGTACAGGTGGCTTACAGGACGTGGAGGTACGTTTAGGGATGAACAGAAGAAGACGAAGAAACGGAAACGAGCACCTAAAGCTGTATTATCGTTCGCAGTGGATGACGAGGAGGGCAATGCTGATGGCACGTCGGGAACAAGTACGCCGAACGGCGATAGTACGGAGACGACCCTTAAGAATGGTGGCAAGAAAGCAAAACTTGGGAAGAATCCAAACGTTGATACCTCGTTTCTTCCCGACCGAGAGAGAGAAGAGCAGGAGAGGCGAGAGCGGGAAGAACTGCGTAAGGAGTGGCTCCGGAGGCAGGTCGAGCTGAAGAAGGAAGATATTGAAATCACGTATTCTTACTGGGATGGTAGCGGGCACCGAAAGTCTGTCACTGTACGTACGAGCTAGAATGGCGAGCCATTGATAATGATGCTGAAAATACTTTGGTCAGTGCAAGAAAGGCGACAGCATCAGCACTTTCCTGGAGAAGTGTCGTCAGCAGTTCCCGGAGCTCCGTGGCGTCAGTGTCGACAATCTCATGTATGTCAAGGTGAGACGATGCTCCTATTGATGCTGTGCTTATATTTTAAACTTAATTTTATTTAGGAGGACCTGATCATACCTCACGTACGAAAACCTGGCATATAAGTTAGATCAGTCACTAACTGGGAGTTATAGCATCATACATTCTATGACTTTATCGTCAACAAGGCTCGCGGAAAATCTGGGCCACTCTTCAATTTCGACGTGCATGACGACGTACGACTGCTGGCTGATGCGACCGTGGAGAAGGACGAATCGCATGCAGGCAAGGTTGTCGAGCGGAGTTGGTACCAGCGAAACAAGCATATTTTCCCGGCGTCCAGGTGGGAGGTACGTCACTTTCCAAACACTCACGATCGAGTAGTTGCTGATAATGAGGCGGGTAGGTGTTTGATCCAGAGAAGAACTATGGAAAGTATACTATTGCGTAGAGTTTGTAGATACGTCTTTGTTATCGTGTTTAATATCTGTCTTGGGTTGGAGATGATCTCGTTGCATTATAAGCATGTAGTGTGAATATTAAGCTTTTGGAAGGGATATGACAGAGAGAAGGTCGCAACGCGGTAAAGTGACTATTTGAGAGATAATTTCTCTTCTCTTTCTTGTCATGCGAGTCGTTTGCACTACATAGTAATTTCTATACTCTACTTTCATATCGCCGCAATAGCTCAGCTGGGAGAGCAGTAGACTGAAGTTCTAAAGGTCCCCCGTTCGATCCGGGGTTGTGGCATTATACGTTTCACTGATTAGTTTTGTATCCAATAGACATGGCGGAATGCGACTTACAGTTTACTCGACTCAACTTTTATTCAAATTATTGCCGACAGTATCATCTCAGCTCGCCAAGCTAAAAAGAAGTCACAACACAGCTTACTTGATCGACTAAGCAAAATATGTACGTCATTACTCTCTCATTTTGCAATGTAGCGCCGCGGTCATCATACCGGTCTTGCACGCTTTGCACTTTGCCCATCATGGCAGAGTCAAGCCTTGAGAAACTAACTCCACCCAAAGGACTAGACAAAGAGCAACGCCAAATTATCTTTGAACATATCTATAGACGTCTGGCTGTACACAGGAACAACGCCGAACGATGGGCTGACTTTGAGGCACTTGATGGTCCTCAAGTCAAAAATGCGAAGATTAGAGAGGCGTTCGTGAAGGAGATGAATAAGTGGGCGAACGCGTTGCTTGAGAATGTTTGGGTTGCTTGTGAGGAGCCTGGGTCGAGTGAGTGAGATGAATATTTTCTGAGTTGTGTTTTGAGGAGCTGATTATTTTATTTTTATGTGTTTTGGTGTAGAATGTCCCAAGGTAGATGCGTTATCGGATACATCACTACGAGACTTGCCTCCTTTATCTTCTGAAGATACTCTCTCTCGTGTCCTGAATACGGTCCTCCTTCTCCACGTAACGTCAACGAAACACTACTCAGCGCATACACGCGCTTTCCTTCTCAGTATCGCACCCATTGACGAGCAATCTGCAATCTCGACGCTAAAAGACCCCAAGCATGCACTTGAAGACGCCGAGTCACATGCGAAATCTGCTAAAGATGCACAGGCACGGAAGAATAGGACGTGGCGTGCGTTAGGTGTTGGAGGTGCTGCATTGGCAGGTGGTGTGCTTGTAGGTGTTACAGGTGGTCTAGCAGCGCCGCTCGTCGGTGCAGGTGTATCTACCCTCCTCGGCGCACTTGGTCTCGGAGGGAGTGCAGCTGGTGTACTCGCTGCTGGTCTGGCGAGCTCTTCAGCTGTGTGTGGTGCTCTGTTCGGTGTGTACGGTGCGAAGGAAGGTGCAGAGATGATTGCAAGGCATACGAAGGAAGTTGCAGATTTCGCTATCGTGCCCGTTAGAGAGCCAAGGGAGACTTTAGCTGTTAGGATTTGTGTGAGTGGGTGGTTGGGTAATAGGGGAGATGTTACTGCTCCTTGGACGGTGTTTGATGAGAGTGAGGATACGTTTGCTTTGCAGTGGGTGGGTTAGGAAGTCCTGATTATTCCTCCTTCTTTACTAGTTTGCTAAACACAGTATGTTTTATGATGCTTGTAGGAAGTCGAAGCGTTAGAGAAACTCTCAACCGCTCTCGGAGACCTCCTCAAATCAAACGCAATCAAGCTCGTCAGGAATGAAATCGTACGTTCATATTCTACATACATACGTAGTATCCCTCTTAATGCCTATCGTTAACCACTTCTGCTTCAACTATTTGCTGTTTTTAGCTAAAACACACATTCCTCGCCGCCCTAACCGCCGCCCTAGCCCCCATAGCCTTCCTCAAACTCGGCGAACTAGTCGACAACCCATGGGCAAACACTAAAAACCTCGCAATCAAAACTGGAAAGGTCCTCGCTTCACTCTTAGCAAACAGGGCGTTTGGTGCCCGACCTGTATCGTTATACGGGTACAGTCTTGGTGCACTTGTGATTTTAAGTGCTTTGGATCATTTAGCTGGAATGTATGATGATGGTGAGGAGAAGGAGATGGGGATGGAGAAGATAAGTCACGTCGTACAAGACGTATACCTAATGGGTACACCCATCCCATCAAACAGCAAAACATGGACACGAGCCAGACGAGTCGTATCAGGCCACCTCGTCAACGCATACACAGACGCAGAAGCAGATTACGTCCTAGCCTTCCTCTCCCGTCTCTCCCTTCCCTCCTCTTCCTCTTCCTCCTCCTCTTCTACATCTAAAACAGCGAAACCTGGGTTTGGAGTTGCAGGGTTAGAGGCTGTTGAGATCTCTGGAGTTGAGAATGTTAAGATTGATGGTGTGGAGGGACATGTTGCGTGGAGAGGGATGGTTGGGAGGTGTCTTGAGGTTTGTGGGGCGAGGGGGTTGAGGAAGGAGGAAGTGGAGAGGCAGGAGGAAGAGGTTGGAGAGAGGATTAGGAGGGATATCGAGGAGAAGCAGAGGGGTCGAACGCCTGAGTCTGGCGAGAAGGACCATAATATGGTATAGACTGGAAACACGATAGATACCGTCTCAAAAATATTTAAATGCAATACACACGTATAATACCGCATTGTAGAACGAATGTATTTTTTTCGTACGCATGTAGTATAAAAGTCCAATTATGTAACTAATTCGTGAACTATACAAATAAAAACAAAGTCCAATACGTGAGGTCTCGCTCTACAGTATCGTAGACGAGACACAGCAAATGGGTAACGAAGATACGGTCGGTCGAAGACGTAGTGTACGAACATAACTGGTAACCCTCCATCCTTCCATATAAATGCAAGAATTAGCCAGACCCTCCACCTGTGAGGCTCCCCAAGTTTATCCCTGCTCCTTGTAAGAAACTCTGCAGGTATTCGCGTCAGTGAAATCCAAGCCTTTTAAATAATAATGAGTAAGTGATACGGACCTGAATTTCATCTGAAGGACACTCGAACGAGAACGAGTTGGTAATCGCAGGTGAGACGGTTACGAACAGAATTCTTAATCCGAGCTACAAAGGCGAGACAAAACTCCGTTTAGCAATCCACATACATACCTTCCTACAATGAAATCTGAGAATCCTCGTACCGTAATCTTATAATTCACGTTGATGTTCTGCTTCGTCCCCGTGAACCCACACTTGCTAAGCAAGTCCTTTAACACAGTCTGATTCGTATCTTTTGAGAGGTCGTATTGCAGCGCGAAGGGGAAGTTGAACGTCGTTTCGGTGTGCGACTTGAAGACGATATCGTCCTTCTCGCCACCTCCGAGGTCCATATTGTTCGTCGGGTACGTTAACTAATGCAGGGGAAGAAGTGTTACGCCGTTAGTAATGAGATTATGAAGTATAAATAGAAAAGGGGAAGCAGAACACACGTCAGCTTTGATATCTCTGAAGGCTACGGAGAAGTAATTCGGATTCTCAACACTGGAGGCGGAAGGAAGGGTTAATAAGAATGAACAGCTCAAGGATAGAGTGATCTATCTGGCTCACGAGATGTTGACAGCAAAGTTCAGGGTGAACGTAGAAGCTGAAACTTGGGCCTAGTAGAGCACAATAACTCCTGTCAGTGAATTCAGATATGATTAGTTTGTGGACCTTTGACGTACAGCACTTCCACCAGTGGAATTGAGCCCGACTTGGTTAATCGTGATGTCCGGAGGACGGATCCACTACAGAAATTTATTTCAGTTACTAGTCGGATAAACGGAATGACGACTCACGATTCCGAGTGTAAGGACGATGCTAACGAGGAGGAATATGAATATGAGGATAGAGCAGCAGAAGAATCTGAAGAAGCATTTGCCCCGTCCGCCCTACGTCATTCGTAAGTCAATAAACGCAGTATAAACATATTCCGAAGGATAAAGCATACCGCTGTCCAGAGCGGGCCACGGAACTCTTTACGCCATGAACGAAGACCGCCCGACGTACTATCACACAACACACAAAGTCAGCCTCAGCTTATTGCCAACGTTAAATTTCGAATGAAATAAGAACGCACTTGGGTCTTAACGTATTGAACCCATCATCAAACCTCCCCTTCTCTCTCGCCTGACCAAGCCCACCATCCGGACTCGCATTCCGAAATGCATCGTCATCGTTGTACCCACTCTGGTCGTACGTAGGATGTTGCGGATGGTTATTATACGGGTCGAAATCTACGTCTCTGTAAGGCTGCTGCTGCTGCTGCGGCAGTTGTTGCTGTTGGGTGGAGTAATTATTACTGAATTGTCTGTGTTCTGGGGCGTAGTATGGGTCCGGGTATGACATGGTGAATGGGACGAGGTGGTCGTGGTCGTGAAGATGGAGACGATGATGATGATGGTGAGAGAGGGAATGAGAAATAGCGCTGGATACTGACAATGAACGATTGAGCGGCGTTGTCTTGGCGCGGCGTGTAATTGCACTGCACGGCTAGCTGCGCATGCACCGCCACCCACTTCTGCGGCGGCCCTTTCTTCAAGTCCAGTTCAAGTAAATCTTAGAAAAGTGAAATAAAATTCGCATGTGCAGTTCATTCAGGAAAGAAAATATTCGTGATTAATTCTTCAATTTCTGATCCGGAGTCGATGTGCTTTGAGCTCAGGAGTAATCCGTGACCCTTAATCCCACTCGCGTAAGAGGACTGACGTATTTGGTCTGCTTGTGGCGAGTTACTTCTTGACGCTCCTCCTGTCTACTACTTAGCACAAGCTTGAAGCTACTTAGCTAGCACTCGTTCACGACATCGACAATGTCGGGCTCAGGTGCACGCGAAAATGTCTTCCCGACACGGATGGCACTCACCAATATCAAGCTACGATTAAAGGGTGCACAAACGGGCCATTCGTTACTTGCAAAGAAGCGGGACGCGCTCTCTACGCGATTTCGGGCCATACTCAAGAAAGTCGACGAGGTGAGTGTCTTCTCTCTGCATCCCAACTTAATCATCATATAAGAGATTCTGAATATACATATTGATTGTTGTGAATTGGAATTGTGAAGGCGAAAAGGAAGATGGGGAAAGTGATGCAGTTGGCTTCGTTCTCCCTTGCAGAAGTATCGTATGCAACGGGTGATATTGCGTATCTCGTACAGGAGCAAGCCAAGTCTGCAACATTCCGAGTTAGAGCGAAGCAGGAGAACGTATCTGGTGTACTACTTCCTACGTTCGAAGTAGATCGCGTTCAAGGCACAGGTGCGTTCGACTCTCCCTACTCTCCATCTCTAAATCTCTTAAATTCGTTTCGCATTTCACTCAACTCAACGCAATCACCATGACAGACTTCAACCTAACCGGTCTAGGCCGAGGCGGCCAACAAGTCCTCAAAGCCAAAGAAACATACGCAAAAGCAGTCGAAACACTCGTCGAACTCGCCTCTCTCCAAACAGCATTCACAATCCTCGACGAAGTCATCCGTCAAACAAATCGTCGAGTCAACGCAATCGAACACGTCGTCATACCCAAACTCGATAACACTATCAAGTATATCTTGAGTGAGTTAGATGAGATGGATAGAGAGGAGTTCTTTAGGTTGAAGAAGGTACAGGGGAAGAAGAAGAGGGATGCGGCGGTTGCGGATAAGAAGAGGGAGGAGATGCAGAAAATGGGTGAGGAGGTTAGGCCGGTTGAGAGTGGGGATACGGGTGGAGCGGACTTGCTGGCGAGCAAGGATGAGGATATTATTTTCTGATGATTGTGTATGAGTTTACGCTAATTTATTGAAGGGATTCCGAGAATTGATATTTTGGCTCCTGAGCGGAATTTCACCGCATCACACAACCTTGCCTTTGGATATCCTGTACCAACACACTGGCCTACACATGCCGACCTTGGCCTCTATCGGCATTCTGCCTGTAACAGCAGCTTCAGATTTTGTTTCCGAATGCCCCCATACAATTGCAGGCCAAGCACATCTTTCTGTTTAACTCTCTCTGTGACGTCTACCAAGATCAAGTCCAGACTCAAGACTCTTAATCCCCACAGTAAAAACGTGTCAGCCTAGAACAACTCACTCCAACCCCACCTGACTCAAAACACAAAACCGATGACTTCAAAGATATTCAAAATTAAATAATTGAATAGCACGGAAGATTGTCTCTTTCCACCTAATCACCACCATCGATTAATCATCCTTCCCTTACTTGCCCACAATTGACACTTCTCTTCTCCCGTCACCAAAAGGAAAGGGACTAGCTGGATTTAGGTATAAGACAAAACGAACAAGTTCGGAGAAACAGGCACTAGCGGGTGCTGGAGACTTGCAAGAGGTTAAGGAGAGACAAAAGGGAGGTAAAAGTGCATGCTTGGTGTTGACGCTAAGAAGGGGAGGGATGAATAGTTTTAGCTTACGTTCCTGTTTATTCTTTTGTTCTGGTTCTGGAGAGGATGTAGATATTGAATATCTACATTTACACGTTTTGAAGTTCCCTGACCTTGACCTTGTGCTTGTGGGGTGTACGTTCTAGTCTAGTTGTTAATACACATGATAATGATAATGATAGTCAGATTTTCTCACTTGAGCGCGTTGGGGTAAAGGGAAAGAGTTTAGGTTATGTATTCTTAGTTAGGACACCACGAGGCAAATGCTCGGCATGACGTACTCCGACGCACATGGTGGACGAAGTTGTAATCATTTCTCTTGTCCAATGTCTTGTGCTCACAAGAGTTAGCTAGGCCAGGGCCAGGAAAGACGTTCCACGCACGAGCTCGAATAACTGCCATTGCAGTATACATACGAACAGCTTCCTGCAAAGCTGTACATGATGCTTGATCATTCTGTTTCAATACTCTTGAAATGATATGCCGTTTCGGTGTTCAACGCTTTATGGGCTGAACAGCACATTGCTGAAGTGTGTCGGGGTAGTACTGGACCTGGTTGCGGATCAATCAGTGGCCCCGGTCTTTGTTCGAGACTGAGGCTCCAGCGCAAGGTGCAAATAATGTTGAACGAACGTTCGTCGCCCGTTGTCGCTTCACCGCACCTTCGGCATACTTACTTACGTCCTTATCCCGCGTTTCAGAACTGAAAATGAAGGGAGAAATGAAAGAAAGGCGTTTTGATAGAGATAAAATGAAATGAAAGACGAATGACAGTGATGAGAGTTGTTATATATCTACAAGGTGAAGATCGAAGAAAGGAGTTGTACACATATCCACAATGAACAATAAATAATAAAAAGACGAAGAAGACTTAACCAAGAAAGAGTGTGAGCCAATGGCGTAGATAGACGTTAGATGAATGGATAAAAACGAAAGGACAGATGGTTGAAACAGACTTCAGGTCTAGCCTGAAGGTACGTAGAACGAAGAGAAAAATAACGCGAAAGGTAAATAAGTAAGTTGTAAGAAGTGAAAAGAGTGACTCGACTCGATCTCGTTTCGTTGCACCGAATTTGCGCCGGGACGTCGGCATTCCCTCCCTCAGCCATCTAACGTCACAGGCACGAACAGATGGTCTACTCGCACCTGCACAGCTCCGCTCCATTCTCCGCCCAACGTCGTCGACGTCAAACCCGTCAAATCAGGGCCGATGAAACGAACTGTCCTAAAGTACAGCGCGCAGCACAAACCCGAGCGCAACGGACGCGTAGGCGACCCACGCCGATACGTTGGACATCATCGAGGAAACCGGATGATCTCGCCCTCGCTGTGCTTCAGGGACTTCTTCCCTCGCTTCCACGGATTCTACATCGGAGTTTGTATCGTAGGATACGGAACCGAAGGTCGATGTGCTGTCGGAGCTTCTGTGTGAAGCGACTAGCGGAGACGATGGTTCAGATTCAGGTTGAGATTGAGAGGATTGAAGGAGGTTCCGTCGGATTTGTGCGATGTCTGCGTCGGTGAGTGAAGTACGTGCTTTGATGTACCCCTCTGCACCACCATACCTCTCGCGTATGAAGTCCAGTGTCGCAAACATTGTCTCTTTTCTATAAAATGTACCCACAAATTGGCCATAAACAATGTCAGTCAATGCCAAGACTCGCGGATAAAATATAAAAATGGACAAAAAATGGAAGATCCAAACCGCGACATAAAAATAGCCCAGGGACAAGAAGAATAAAATAAGCGGAATTGCACTGACTTTGCGCTCCCCATATTTTGGAAGCCTTCCCAATTATCTCGATAGACTGCTTCTTTTTGGAACCTGCCGATAAGCGCGGGTATGGCGGGTGCAAGGCCGTAGGTTGTTAGGCCGTAGTCGTGCGCGATGGCTGCATCAGGAACTCCGAGGAGCTGTTATTCGAGAGTAGGAGGCGTTGTCAATCTATGCTGTGAAAAGATTGCGAATGAGGTACGAACCAGCTGAACGAGAGCGGCGAATAGTCCGGTTCGGTCCTTCCCACCTATTCAGAGCAAGGAACATGTTAATTCCATTATATCGGCCATAATTAATGGCCGTACCAGTGCAATGTACGAGGAAAGGCTCGTCAGGTTTATCTCGTAGATGAATTAGTATTTTCTCATACGCGGGTCCGGCCTTTGCTAGTATGTCAGAGTAGAGTGCAGCAAATTCCTACATGAGTCTCTCGTCAGTACAGAGTCCCCAGTATGATCTCACAAGGAAATACCCCATACGTTCTTCTCATCCGAAGCAAATCTCGACAATCTGTCGCGACGGTCAAAAGTCAGATGCAGTATCAGCTAAAGGCAAAGGGAACGCGAACTTGGAGGCCAGTGCCATCGGATCGTACTCATCATTTTCCGAGACGGGGACACGTACAAACCGAATGCCGTCAACATCGGGGGTAGTAGATTGATATTTACGAATTTCGCTCCCAGAGCGAAGATCAAAGATTGTGGTTATCCCGAGTTTCTTGAGCGTGGCTTTGCCTTTGTCTGTCAGACGTGAGAGCTCGCCGGAACGAAAGAGAAAGCCTGAACGGATATGTGGTATTTCATCGCAAACAGCCGAGTCAGGAGGAAAGGAGAGAATTCCAAAGTCACGAAAGTTGATGACACCCTCGACAGAGTGAAAGGGAGGAGAGGACAGAGTACGCTTGACAAGGTCTTCGTCGGGTACATGCAGCCTCATAGTGTTGGCGACCATCTTTTGGGGAAGAGGGAGGAGGGAGAGAAGCAGGATGAAGAAGCATGAGGGCGGGGTAAGCAGGTATTTGTACTCGCAGGGCCGAGAAGAAAGGGTTAGTCCAAACTGCGTCGGGAATATTTTCTGAATGAGCGCTTATTGTCCAATGACATCGGACTGAAGTGGCGTTTAAAGACGGGCTACAGAAGAGTTGCTGGAAGAAAAGTCTCATGAAACTCAAACAAAAGCAAGATTGCATCGCCGAAGCATTGGCGGCCCGATACGCGTGTTATTCATGGAGATCTGCATTACTGTGGAACTGACGCGACTTTGCAAGCAAGCTTTCGCGAATGCGAAAATGTTTCAAAGTCACGGAACTGTTCTGCCATGTGTTTGTTTGTCAGAGATGCTGCTGTAAGTGTGCGAACCTGATGATTACGATGCAATGATGATGATGAGAAGAAACAAGCTCAAGGTTCAGGGATGGAGTCATCTAACCCGCTTATCTAACGAATTGAAGCGGAGATTGAATGTCCGGCACGTGCCCCTGTTCGCCACAGAACCCAGGCCACAGTTCATCCCTGAGTTCCCCTCACAGTCACACTCACGCTCCCCTCCGTCGTCCTCGACGTCGCCCTAGCCCCCGGTCCCTCGTTGTCCACGCTGATGCCAACACCGACATCTACAATCATGCAGGCTCAGCAAGCTCACGTTCCACCCTTCCCCGCCCTCTATCTCTATCCACTAAACGACTCTTTCATCCCCAAACACATCAGTCTCCTCAACAATCAGCGCGTCAAGATCGGACGACAGACCAATGCCAAGACCGTCCCCGGCGAGCGCAACGGCTACTTTGATTCAAAGGTTCTCTCGCGTCAGCACGCAGAGGTGTGGGAGGAGAATGGCAAAATATTCATCAAGGATGTCAAGAGTTCGAATGGTACCTTCATAAACGGCGAACGTCTGTCTGCAGAGGGGGTCGAATCAGACCCCTATGAACTTAAAACAGACGACATTGTGGTATGTCCCGCCTGCCCATAATTTTTTTCTCATACAGTTCCTCAACTACAAACAGGAATTTGGTATCGATATTGTTGGAGAAGACAACAAGACGATTATCCACCACAAAGTCGCGGCACGCGTGACGTGTATATTCAACGTCGAAGATGCCCTTGCCGCCCAGCGCGAGGCTTATAACTTCACTCAGCAACAAAATCAACAGGGTGCTGGTGGTCCAGGGAATGCTCTCGGCGCAGCTGCTCACAAGCGGCCTATGCTGCAGCCTCAGTCGAATGGCATGGGAATCATGGGAGGGATGGGCGGAGGTGCCCGGCAACCGGGTCGGAACGGCCTCACGTTCGACCATATCCTTCAACGGCTCTCCGGCGAGCTGCAGAAGAGCCGTGAGACGGGTGCGGAACTCGGTGCAGTCGCGGGCGCTATGGGTGAGATAGAGAACGTCATGGGTGGTGGACAGCCGCCAAATCTTCCCCCCTATCCTCATGTCCTGCCCCCTGTCCGCCCACCTTCGCAGCAGCCGCAGCAACAACAACAGCAACAGCAGCAACAACAACAACAGAGCGACTCTGCACCATCGTCTGCTGCACTTCAGGCTCTCCAAAGTCAGCTTGCCGAGACGCAGGCATCGTTGTCCTCCCATGTTGATAAAGTTCGCACGCTCGAGACTCTGCTAAGTGATCATGAAAACATAAAAAGAGATGTAAACGCGTTGAGGGATTTGATTGAAGAACAGCGTCAGCGCCAGCGGATGTCTTCGCAACGGATGCATGGGCATGTAGATGATGACGAAGATGATGAAGACGATAGGAGGAGTGTACATACCATTGTTCCGCACGAGCTGGAATCGGTGCCGGAAGAAGACGAGACGGAGATGGAGGAGAGCGAAGAAGAACGCAGTGCACGACGAGAGGAGCTCGGTCGTCCACGGACGCCAGAACCGACGTCGCTGGGCATGCGCGATGAGGATTACGAACGAGATCACCGCAGGTCAGGTCCTGCTCAACCTCCTGGTATCCCAGATGAAATGAGCCGTCGCCTTGCCTACCTATCTGACCAACTGGAGTCTGCCCTTGAGATGTCCCGTAACCTCCAAGAACAGCACTCCGCAGCCCAGCAGACAATTGAATCCCTCGAAAATAAAGTGAACTCGCTGGAGGAGCTTGTTCGACAGACCCAGTCATCGCAAGCTACTCAGAGTGCTCGACAGGCAGAGGAAGCTGTATCTAGGGAGAAAGCGCAGGAAGCGAGCATGGTGTCGATGTTCGCGGAGTTCCGCAAGACCATTGAAGATCGTTGGGAGAATGCGAAGAGTGAATGGGAGTCGGAGCGCGAACGAATGGAAACAGCACGAGCAGACTGGGAAGGGAGGGTTCGCAGCATTGAGGAAGGTGTCACCACTGCAACAAATAACTTCGAGAAAGGGATTACCGGACTTGCAAATCAACTGGCTGGTATTAAACAGAATGGGTACATCACCATGCCGAACAAGCACACGGGCGGGCTTGTGACGCCACCGTCTCCGCGCAGCCTGTCAGACGCAGACTCGGATTCGGATCGTCCCCTGAAAGAGAAGATGGCTCCAAAGGGTCGTAAACGGTCACGCTCACATCGTGGGCGGGTAACAAAGGGGTCATCACGTAGCCGTAGTCCTGCAACTTCGACCAGCGCAACGCTTGTGGATGGCATTAGTGCTCCAGGGACAGACTCGTCAGTCGGGAGCCTACGGTCGCGTCGTTCATCGACCGATTCGCCATCTGCTGTTCGAGGAAGCGGCTCTGAGGCATGCGGTGACCCAGAAGCGATTCCGCTCGCGCTAGACATGGCTAAGTTTAATACTCGCAACCAGCAATTCCCTCCTACTCCAGAATCATCTGTACACATTGACGAGACGGCACAATCGGTGATGAAAGGCTTCCAGCAGGTGCGTTCTTCCATCTTCAATATCTATTATACGAGGATACTTAAATAATTATGTTTCAGTCGAACAACAATCTACAAGTCGCGTTAGGCGTCTTCGTACTAGGATTTGCGACTGCTGCTGTCTTATGGCGAGTAAAAGAGTAGTGACGCGCCCTCTTAATCAAATGAAGCTTTTCTTCAACGCACCGAATTCCAAGCCAGACAAGACAAATTCGCATTGCATAGGAAAAGGGACACGGAAAGATAATTGATAAAAATTCCCATTGTCTCTGCTGCTTCAAGTATTTATTCCGCACTCGCCACATTACTTTATCGACGCCTCGCAATATCTCATCGCTTACTTTTGCGCTTGCAGTTTCTCTTCTCTTCCAAACTTTGGATCCAATGTTTTATAGTTGCACCCTGTTCCGGTGCTGGCACACTCCTTCGTGTTTATTTCTTCTCTTCCTTTTCTGTCTTGCACTTTCAGCACAATTTTCGCTCTGCAAGTTCAATACATACCGATCATACAAGCAAGCACATCCTTCTCTCTTTCACTCCGCATAACGTATTGGCCGGATAACTATAGCTATATTACCATTACCCACTTTTCATCTTCTCGCCTCGTCAATTGTGGTTCACTTTGGACCTCCTCGCTCGTCTATGCAGGTTCCTCATCCGAACTTCATCATCATAGGTATTTTTTCTTCTCTTCTTTTTGTCAGGCTCGTTTGTTTTTTGTGCTTACTTATGCCCTGGCTTCCTCTTCCCCTCGATATGTACACTATTTTCATTTGTTTCGACTTTTTGTTCCGAATTCTTTTTTTTTTCCGTCTCGTTTTTCGTTTTACTCTTTTTTTGAAATCGATACCTTTGTGTGTCGATAATGTCTTCTAATGAACTGTGATGATGAATATATGCTATCTATTCGTCGCATTCTAATGTCCTTCCCGTGGTCGAGTGAACTTGAGATAATCGATCTTACCTCGGTCGTGAACAACTCGGAATCTCTGAAGAGGACCAAGGCTTGTGCGTAATAGAGTGTGATGACGTAAAGGATTATACATGTGTGTCTGTAGACACGTCTTGTTTTGTGACTTTGTATCTGATTTTCGACAGTCTTCGCCTCAAATCTCAACAACTTGTACTTACTGTAATAATCACCGGCAATACCTTATGGACAGGACACACAACATTTAAGAAGCTCTTTATATATATGGCAAACAAGGACTGGTTCTGTTTAATCATTTTCTCTGGCCCGGAAGGTGTGCCACCAGTGTCTGAACGCTCTGGACTCAAAATCTTTGGTGAAGTGAAATGATTTGTAAGTTTGCGTATTCGTGACGTTGGACGATTAGATTGTTATGTATCTGGATCGGAACTTGAGACTACCAGACGTTCGAACGGCGGTAAACGGCCGGGAACACGAGGCATCCGCTTCCGTTTATCTCAGCTCAGGAGAAGAGAAGTCTATGGTCCGTTAAAGCCTTTATAAGGGGCCGGGTCTTATCATAGCGACTCTTCCTCTCTGTTTTCTGGGTACAATACTGTTACCTGGTGGCAAGCACTGGGGCGACTATTTGCCCACCTATTACCTGCCTTCCTGAGCTTCTTGAAAACTCGAATAGAAATATGTCCGCCATTGCTGAGGTGACCGAACGGCCATCGGCCGTGCCACCAGCGACCGGAACTAAGCCCTTCTTGCGCAGACTGCGAGAGTCTTATTGGCATACCTATACCGGGTGTACTCTCTTCGCATCCATTGGAGGATTTCTTTTCGGGTTTGATACAGGTCTGTTTGTTTGCTTGTTTTTTCCTTTCCTGGATCAATGTTGTTGAGGTACTGGCCTTATATTTCATAGGTTCGATCGGACCTGTAACGACCATGTCCCAATTCCTTGACAAATTCGAGCCTATTACGCCGACTGTACAAGGTCTCATTGTATCTTCCATCCTCATCACGGCTGCTACCTTCTCGCTCCTCGCTGGTCCGCTGTCCGATCGAATCTCTCGTAAATATACTCTTGCCCTTGGAGGAGCCATTTTCTCTGCTGGTTCTGCGATTGTTGCGTCTTCTCCGAAACTTGCACAAGTATTCATTGGACGCTGCTTGGCAGGTGCTGGGGAGGGCTTGTTCTTGTCAGTGGTTACTGTATACGTGTGTGAAATTGCTCCCGCGGCTCTCCGAGGTACTCTTGTGTGTACCATTCAGCTTTTTGTCACAATCGGCATTGCTTCAGGCGAGCATTGAAGTAGAACCTACGTCCTGGGCTTCGAAACACTGATATTTCATCGAAATGTAGGGTATTTCGTATGTTACGGATCGAACAAGATAGCTGGGGAGATGGCATGGCGTATTCCCTTTATTCTACAAGCCATTGTTTCAGCTAGTTTCGCTGCCGGCTCTCCGTTCCTTGTGCACTCTCCGCGTTGGTTACTGCGAGTTGGACGACACGAAGACGCGCTGAAGGCCTGGGATCATCTTGGACTCAGACCCACTGAAGCAGAGAAGGAGGACATCCAGGCTGGGAACGCGGAACGCGAACGGAATCAGCATGACTGGAAGATTGAGATGCGACAAATGTGGAAGAAAGATACGAGGAAACGCACGTTTTTGGGATGCTTCCTTATGGGAATGCAACAGCTTAGCGGAATTGATGGTGTGCTTTATTACGCACCTGTCTTGTTCACACAGGCTGGTTTGTCATCAACGAAAGCGGCGTTCCTTGCGTCTGGTGTTTCGGGATTGCTAAATGTCGCATGTACGGTCGTCACACAGCCTTTCCAAGATAAATGTACGTTCCCTCTCTTTATGCGTATCGACTTTTGCTATATTTTATTTTATTTTCTAAGGGGGGAGACGCCCTTCGGTTCTAATCGGAGGCTCTGTTATCGCCGGTTGTATGCTCATCATTGGAAGCATTTACGCTTCCAACGCACACAACACTTCCTCAGGACGCTGGGCCGTCATTGTCCTCATTTATATCTTCGTCATCGCATTTTCTATGTCCTGGGCAATTGTGATCCGTACCTGTGCATCTGAAATCCAGCCTGCACGCACACGCGCTGCTGCAACAAGCCTCGGACAAGCAGCAAACTGGGTCGTCAATTGGGTCGTCGCGTTCTCAACTCCGCTTTTCCTTGCACGTTCAACGAGCGGTCCGTATTTCCTCTTTGGTGCATGTACTGCGTTGACGGTCCTTGTGAGTGCTGCACTGTTGCCTGAGAGTAAGGGAGTGAGCTTGGAAGGGCTTGATGAGATATTCAAGATGAGTCCGTGGAGGAAGATGGGTTTAGGCATGCACCTTTCGGCTAAACGTGCGCCGAGACTAGCACGCTTGAATTCCGGAAATGATATTGAAATGGCAATGACCCGGGTTATTCCAGATGAGCCAATGTTTTCTCAGTAATTGTGTAGGAGTCAAGAATAAAAGCTATGTTTCTCTCGCCAATGTTAGAACAACTCGCTCACTGACCAGTACTTATATGAGCATGCTACAGAGTACAAATCAAAGGGCCAAATGTCTTGATCTGGGTGGAAGTACAAGCATGATAACGTGGAGCGAAAGGCTATTCTAACTACTCAATACCCTTCATTTCCATGTTGCTCCCCATTTCCAATCTATAATTCATACGTCTCATACCTCTTGGTCTACTGTTGGATTCAAGATGAAGGAATACATGATGCGACAGGATGACAATCAGGCCTCTGGGGCAAATAGGGGATAGTATATGGGCCAGTATACATTAAGCTATGTGCCATGAAACATGTTAGTTAGTCAAGAACTCAAGAATATAAGAGGCACCTACCAAACGATTTCAATATCAAGAACTCTATGGCAAGTTCCTTCACCATTCCCTTCGATCAAGCCCTAGCAAGAGTAGAGCTAGAGTATGCGCTGCGATCATCGAGGACACTCCCACTGCGAGCATAGGCGTTGACAATACTACCAACAGGGGATGCATAAGTCGGCGGGGAGCTTGTTTGACTAAAGCCGCGCTGGAACTGGGGCACGTTGCTGTAGCGAGTGCAATTGCCTTGCGGAGCATTATACTGGTTGATTGTAACAGTGCTGTTGTGTATGGTAATGGAGCCAGCAGAGTGCGACATAATGAGCAGTAAGGACTCGGAAGATGACAATGATACAGCAAGGTTTGAATAGGGACAAAAGTCGACTGAGTGCTGAAGATTATGCAGTTTGAGGACTGGTGTATGCAAGGCTGGTCAAGGAAATGCAAGGGACAGGGGAAATTTTTTGGGCTTGCATTACAGGCTTTTTATACTGAAATACACAGGGAAAGCTAACACTGGTAACCTATTCGGTTGGCTGTGAACTATGTATGCTGAAGGAAACTGAAAGAAAGGCAAAGATTTGTTTGCTCTTGCCCACTCACACGATTCATGGCTGTTTCCGAGCCAGAAAAAAGGGTTATAGCCTCTGTACATATAAGGGCCCTGATGGACGGGATGGACTGTATTATTCACGGCGGTTATGTCGCGCGTAGATTGCGCGTTCTGGCCATCAGTGAGGCAGAATCTGGGCACTGCCGCAGTGGCACATTCGTGCTCACAGCATTGTCTGGTTAGGTTAGAAGGTTTTGCTCAACACGAGGCTTCGCTTACTTGGCTAACCTGACCACAACTTCAAGTTCCCGCTCTTTTTCGCCCAGCTGCCTGTAGCAGGTGCAGCTGCCCTGATTCCCAATTTGAATTTGAATTTGGATTCAATTCGCCAGAACAGCCCGCTGACAGACGTGTGCTGTTGCTTGGTGCCGCTTGAGCCTTGCACAATCAAGCTGTGCACGCTCATTTTGCATCTGCTTCTCGATCTACTGGATTTCTGCCCTCGCACCCTATGCCTAACGTTAACGCTGACTATTCTTCCTTTTTTAATCTATATACGGTTATTTTCTGTTATGTATGTTTTCGTCTGGACAGGTATAAGTGATCGCTCTTTATAACTTACACCGATGGCACTGTATCACATTCTTGTCTGCATCTGCCTTTTAGACTTCTGCATACATCAAGTTTGGCCAATTTGACCTGTTTGAACCTTACTGCTATCCATGATGGTTCCCTTGGTGATTCCTGCAATCTGGTGTAATTAGACACATAATGTAACAGCACTTTCCTTCAATCAGCCTCTCAGCCTTCCCCTGCTAGCTAATATTCAAGGGATAAGATCACAGCATCCTGTCATCCATCTTATAGATTGTAGCCCAATGCACACACTCCAACCAAGCCCCTATATGTTGCATCTGTTTGTCTATATAAATGAGAAACATGGGCAAAAAGTATTAAGAATAAACAATATCAGTGAGGCTTGTAATTATAGTGTTTAGCCAACAGTATTTCTACACGTTGTTGAATATTTTGGCAATCCAGAACAGATTTACAAAAGAAAACTGTAACGTACATCTGGGCAATTTTCGGTTCGACTCTGGATTAATTTGCCGAAGATCTTTTTATACACATCATGCGAATCGTTGAATCCACTCATCTAACAAAAAATCGCGTATCATGCAAAACAAAGACCAGTGAAGGGGTACAAGAATTGTGTCGAACACATCTAGAAATACTTCTCCCGGTCACGGTTTTCTCTGCGTCTTTCTCCTATGGCATCATCATTTCCATGCCTTTCCTGATCCCTTTTGTAGTCACCATCGTTCCGTCTTCCCTTTCGCCCGTGACCATAATCCCGCTCATGATGACGATCCCTCCGTTTATAGTAGTCGTAGTCGCGTTGGCGGTCAGTAGCCCGTTCTCCGTCTGAGCCCCTTTCCTGTCTCCTGTTAGGTTCGGGGGACCTTGAATTTCTTCGTGAGGAGGGTGCTGAACCCGGATCTCGGCCGCTTCGTTCGCGTTCCTTTTTCACTAAGGGAACATATCGTTTCTCCGGCCTCGTGGGCTTCTTCGAGTCTGAGCCGTCATCAACAATATTGCGTTCCTTTGCCCCGAGTCCTAATAATGCAGGCCGTGCAGCAGGCAAGTATGGTTCGGAAGGTCCTGTTCGCGTGCGCGAGGCAGCTTGGCCGGGCTTCCAACCCATGCCACGTAACAACGCGGCACCAAACTGTTCGACGGGAACGCGTTCGTAGTCTTCCAGTGATGCTTGATCTGGACGAGTAACGACGTCGCGTCTATATGCATCTGTTTCGTCTGCAGGCCGTGTCAAATCGTTGTCTCCCGAGGAGATAGCAGATATCAATAACTCTGCATCTGGGTCTTGTTCTCCGCTGGCCTTTGCTATTAGTGCACGCATGGCTTTCTCATCTTCTGTTTCCTCGCGCACTTCGACAGTTTCGGTTGTCGTGACTTCTTGTGTGAGAATATTGCCTTCGCTATCGACGTCCATCTTTGTCTTCTTTTCCATCCTCACTAGGCCAGAAACCAGAGGCTCTGAGTTAATGGTATCTGTTGTACCCAAACCGCCGACACTGCCGTCGGCACCTGTCTTTGCCGCACCAGCTGCTGGTACGAACATTTCAACTGCCTTGCGCTTCCGTGCGGCTTCGCGCCAATCACGATTCGCTAGAGCGGGGATAACAAGAGGTCCTTCATCCTTCTTTTTCCCATTAAGTCTGTTCATGAACAGGGCTACTTTGAGTTGAGGACCTGGACAAGAAAAGTTAGGAGAGATAACACACCGCTCAGCACCAAATTGGTCAAAACCAGTGATCATTTCGTCAACTGCTTCGTCTTCTTCATCACTTGAGTCTACATTGGCACGTCTGCTTGGTGGTCTGGATGGCTTTGGTGAAGCCTTTCCATTTGCAAGAGGACTTCCGGGCCTCGAACGACCACTCTCTGTTAATCGTTTGGGTAATGCAGGTACTTTGAATTGTCCTCCCGAATCCGAATCCGGTCCAGAAGAGCCTTGCCTCGAAACTGGAGATGGGCGACGAACAGTAAAGGATACTTTACCTGGAGCTCCGAAGGAAGACATGGTGGTTGAACAGCGAGAACAGCTTTGACTCGATCGTTGCAGCAAGTAGATTATGTAATTCATATGTCACGAGATTAGGTAAGGCCTCGACTCAACACGCTCGCCTTCATCGTCGATTCGTCCACCACGTCCGCGACGTTCTGTGTTCCTACTCGACAATCTATTGCTTCTAAATTCTTATTTATTCTGTGTTGACAAGATCTACTAGCTTAATTCGCTCGTTCCTGACTCTCTCGTTTCTATAATCTACTGTGGACGAACCCGTTATAATGGACCAAACTCAAACCGCTCAAGAGGATTTCGACATCTGGGAATTCGTAACCTGTTCTAAATGTCAGCTACCTTTCTCTCAGGATGGTGTCTCCGGTCCAAGTGTACCTTTCTGGATTACGGAATGCGGACATGTCCTATGCAATAGCCATCTGAGTACGTTCAGACACCGAGCAACGTGCACGTGTAGCATTAAGACGACTATGTAGATCCGGACAAGAGCTGTCCGTCCTGTAACGCGCAAAATATAGAGCTTATGGCGTTGCAGAAGGAGGTGAGTGCATTCTGGTCATGCTCAGGTTCTATGGCATGTCAGCGACAACTAATCCGTCAAGATGCCACCTCCTTTTTCTGACTGGTTCTGTTCTCTGCCTTACAAACTGGATGCGCTCGCTCAGGCCGCTAAGGTTCTTTCAAGTGACTCTGACTTACCATACAAGCTCAGTCGATGCTTCTCTTAGTTTCAACATGAGCGAATGGCAAGCGCTGCACGCTATTATAAGACACGTTATGAGCAATATCGGTCGACGTTCAGCCGCCTGAAAAACGAAATCGCTCAGGTGAAGGCACTTAAAAAGTCTGACAGATATGATATTCTCTCCTGAAAGAGGTCTAATGGCTGCTGCTGCTGGCTGCGACTCTTGTTTCTCTAGAGAAAACGTGGCCCTGAAGAGCGAAATTACTCGTTTACGAGGCGGGTCGACTGATCATCAGCAACAGGACATGCAACGCCAACAGGAACCAGCCCCATTTGTTAACGTAAACGGAAAACGTCGTATTCTGGATAATCAGGTGTACGTATGGGCTCCCCAGTTCTCGCCTAATAGCATATAGTCCGTCTAATGATCCCCTGAACTGCCATTAGTTATACCTCAAGTCCCCGGTCAATTCATACCCCCGCCGGACCTTCGCGTATCACACTTCCTCCGGACCATGACCTTCCACCTCCTTTAGCCCAGCTTGGTGCTTTGGGCACGTCAAATTCGGTTGACGGTTCGCGACAACGGTCATCAAATCCGCTGCAACCACCAGGATCAAGTCACTTTTCTCAGTGAGCTGATAATCACCACATCTGATCCCCGAAGTCATGTGTGAATGACAGGCAATATGCATATAATGCACCTCAAAGTCAGCACATGCAGATGCCTTCCCAACAAGTGCTTTCATATGAGCAACAGGCGCCGACTCGCCAGCGAGTGCGGCAGAACGACGGACAACTTATGCTCCCTCCACCGACGCCATCTCAGGGTCGACAAGCCAACGGCTTACTTCAGTCTCGTCAGACGCAGCGACTGGCGACAACTCGTCTCGCTGAACAAATGCACATTGGCCAATGTCAGTTCTTGCATAGTGAAAATCTCTGTAACTAATTTTCCGCGTTAGACACCCATCAAATACAACAGTCGCAGACTTCAGGACCTGAAAATGCACAAAGTTCTGGAACTGGCCAACAGCGATCAACCGGACAAGACTCACGACGATTCGTTCCGCCTACTGCAACCAACTCATTCACAACGGCGAGCCGGTCAAGTCTGCATCTTGTCCCACAGACGCCAAATGGGGCGAGGCATCGTTTTGTTCCCATGACTCCGTCTACAAGCAGTGGAGGACGATTTGTGTCGGCTGGCTTATCCGGTTCCAGAGTTGCCCAGAACACTGCTCAAGGGAACGGACAAACCCAGCGGACTTCGTTCATTCCCAGATAGGTGATTGATTGATGCGAAGGCCGCTTTACGGATACCTAGGGATATTGGGTTCGTGTGCCATATGTGAATTCTCAAGGGTGGTCATTTTCAACACCGCTTCGATATGAATCGGCGTCTTCGCTATTCTAACATGCATAAGCATTGTACTATGCTAGGCTCCCTCCCCCCTCTGTAATCTATTACGGGACAATGTTTAGGACATCTTCATTGTCAATTACATTCAAACGTGGCTAGTTTTCAGTGCCGAGCTTTGCTGCTTGCAACATGTCGTAATATTAAATTCCAATCAGGCAATCGCCTGAAAGCGCTTGTCGAATACCACACTACACGTTTCTTTGTTTCTTTCCCATCTACTTCTTTAGAACCCGACTGTCAAACACCTTCTATCATGATATATATATATATATATATTGTTATTATATTCCCTTTTTGGGTTGAAGGCCCATTTCGTATTTGCACCTTGTCGGCGAATCGGTGGACTCGGTGCTACGATCATCAGATGGGTAACAGTGCCTCTTTTATGTTATACGCCCCAGGAGCATAGGAACAAAAGGAACAGGACTGCGACTGAAGGTTCTTGTCTTACCACCACCACCACCAACGGCGCAGTCTCCATGGCTGATCTCGCTGTCTGCGACTGCTTTGGACAGGCTGTTGGTCCTTGTGGACACACTCGAAAGGAGGCATTCCTGTCACGGTCACACGAACCATTGCTGGTAACAGTAAAGATCGACACTACACGAGGTGCTGCTGCGTTTGAGTCGCCGCGACGCGTCGGAGACAGTCCCCTTCATCAAAGACGCCCTCCTACATTCGACATCTGCAACGAACCCCGGCCGGATTTCAAACCATCGAGGGCGATGGCCTTGTCGCCACCTTCGCCACCAACGACAAAAGGATGGACGCCAGAATGTCTGGTTTCACTTGGGCCAAGGATGAAGCATGTTCCGCGCTTTTCCGCCGTTGCTGACCATAAACGCCTCAACGAGATTATTAAGGAATATGAAGGGAAAGGCGTGCCGTTGATCATTCAAGATTGGCATCGGACGCCTCTTTGGCCCGGGGATAAGCTATTTGGCTTCGATTGGTTGTTCAACCATGGTGAACAAAGTGCGTAAATATTTTCTTAGGTTTAATTTGGATTTATTCACAGTTTAGTTACCACCTCATTCCAGTGATGTCTGTGCGAGACTGTGTAACGCGTCGGGATAAAGATATCCCCTTTCAAGAGTTTATCGAGAAGAACAGAGCGATTTCCGAGTATGTGAGCGAAGGCGGTGCGGTTTATTTTTATTTCCATTCCACGATCTACATTTATGATTTACATTAAATTTTATAAAAACAGAGTCAGAAAGGCTATACGGTAAAGATGCAGTCTGCCCTAAGGAATGGAAGGATTGGTTACTGGACAGTGCAATCCCTGAAGTCCTGAAGCTAGGAAGTGCTGAGGATGTACTTGAACTACTGCCTAAACCCGTAAGCTCCAAAACACTCGAGTATTGATAATTTCTGGAAGATAATTTGCAGGAACGCGTTGAAACACTCATGTGTTACTACGGCATAGGGGACACGTTCACTGCGGCGCATAAGGATCTATGCGCGTCCTCGGGACAAAACCTTATGTGCAGCGCCGAGCGTGACGGATCAGCATTTTGGTTCATGACGCAGTCCTCCGATGCGCCCCGCGCTGCAGCGTACTTTCAGAAGCTCGGAACAGAACTGGACCATGAATCGCACGTTGCAACTCCTGAAGAATTTGCGAAAGCACCGTTTACTGTGTACGTCGCTGAGCAACGTGTTGGCGACCTTGTTCTCGTTCCTAGACGGTCATGCCACCAAGTCGTTAACCACGGTGGACTTACTGCGAAGATGTCTTGGTCAAGAATGACAATTGAGGGTCTCGTCACTGCATTTCATCATGAGCTACCGATTTACAGAAGGTAAACGTACATTTGCAGTGTATCTGCAATGACTTGCGTGTTCAATACTGACCTGAACATTGCGTAGGGTCTGTCGCGCCGAGACATACCGGGTCCGGTTGACCGTGTACCGAGCTCTTTTGGAATATATTCCCCAGCTTGAGCGAGAGCAGCAGAAATTCAAGGACAGTATCACGTCTGTGTCGAAGGTTCCGATCAAAGCACGACCGCGGGTGAAGATCCACTCGAGGCTGGACAGCTCCGACTCCCTTCCGTCACCTGTTTCCCCTTCATCCTTGGGCGACGATAGCTCAGAAAGTCCTGTTAAACTGAGTCCAGAGCACGAACGACTCCTTTCTGACGTACGTAGTTTATTGGAGGTGTATGACAAGATCTTGCAAGAAGAGCATCATGGAGTTACTCAATGCGAGTTGCGCATTCGTCGTCTTTCAGCACAACAAGACGGTCTATCCGCTCCAATGACGTCTCACCAGACGAGGGTTCCTCGGATTGCCATCCCGGACGATATTTACAACGAGGGCCTAACGTGCGACTTCTGTGGCGCAGATATCTTCCAGAGTTTCTTCGAGTGTCGTGATTGTAGTGGCGGCAATTCCAAAGATGATTCCATTGTCGTATGTCCAGGTTGTTACGTCGAAGGTCGCTCGTGCGACTGCACCATTATGAAGCCTGTACAGCAGTATCCAATGAATATGCTCTTGGAGGTCCAGAACAGGGCGCAGAAACTTGTCACGTTTGAAGGATATGGAAGCAAAGACCCGCGTAAACATCTTCCATTGTCTCATCAGTGAGTTGCAAGTTCTACCTACACACCTTCGCCTGATCCCTCGATGCTGAATTACTACATCTCTAGACTTCTACAGAGACTTGACGAACATCCGAAAATATTCGTGGCGGCTTGTCAACTTCTCAATTATCGGTCTACGATCATGCGCCGGAAGGTACGCGCCTGTTGATCGTACTGTAACACCCTTGCTCAATGTTGTGGATGTCAGAATGCTACTCACTCATGCAGGAAGAATATACAGAGGGTGCACGTTGTTCCGTGTGCCGGCGCATTAAATTGCAAAACCTGCCATGGTTCTCGTTGTTTCAAGCACATCCTTCAGGATGGACTCCATGTCGCAGAAGCACTGAAGCTGTACGAGCGGGACAAGACAGACAAACACCAAAAGTGGCATGAATGTCACAAGAAGGACGCAGGTACGAAACGCTTGGCCGTCACAAAGCCTATTGTTATAGAGGCGCAAAGGACGGGTCGACCATGCGATATGAGTGTAAATCTTGTCTTGCACGCAGAAATGTATTCGTACCCTCGGCCGATGAGCAATAAGGTCAAGTCTGGTTGGTACGATGATGCTTCATATATCGGACTTGAATCGGTAGGTGTCACCTAACCTAAATCTTTCATTTCTGTTGACACCAAAAACATTAATTTGGACAGGAGGTCGAATCTGAACCTGGCTTTGAGGGGTTTACTGGTCCTGTCCTAGGCGAGGGCGATGGAGACAGTCTCAGCGACACCATCTCGCATTCTAGTGATCCGGAATTTATTCCCACAGGAAAGAAAACTGCAAGGCCGCATCAACTCTCCGGATTAAAGATCGTGATTCCTGCTAGACCTCCGCAACTCACCTCGCCTCCACAAGACATACGAAGGCCAATAAACAACGTATTTGTTGAGGTGAACAAGTTGACCCCCGATCAGCGAGAGATGTTCTTTTTGAAGCGTCCTCGAGTTCCCACGCCTATATCTCTCCTTGCGTCCACTTCCAGCAATATGAACGCATCCCGACAATCAGTAACGACGAGTGGCTCTACGACAAAGAGCCCATCGCGTAACTCGTCTACTGGAAGAAGCGTGCAATCAACATGTTACGCTCAACTAGCAGTAGCGATTTCGAACGCACCAGCATTCAGCCCACCGAGGAAAATAGCCAATCCTCATCCCAAGCCCACTGCTGATCGAGAAGGAAAGGGTCTGCCTGGTGTTGCGCCAAGTGAACTATTGGTGCGAAAGCAAGATCAGAGTGGTGGTCCTGGTAAATCGTCTTCCAATGAAAAGTCGCGACCAAAATCACAGACTAAACTTAATCCTTCCTCGGAGTCTCTGCCTCCAGCACAACAACAACCAAAACCCCGAAGACTGTCCAATGTTTCCAATTCTGCCAGTACATCGAGTGCGTGTATTGAAAGGCTCATTGCGATAGACCACGATAGGCAGTCTTCGGAGGAAACGCCTTCGGGGGGAACACCAGACGTCAGTGCTTCAAAGCAGATCGCCAAGGATAACAGCAGGCCGGTTACGCACACCGATGAGGGACAAAAGTCTACTCAACAGACTTCCGTCGGAGCATCAAATGCATTTATCAAGAAACGCACGACTCCACTGCCGAAGTTCAAGAAAAACAAGAGGACCGAGGAATCTGTACCAGCTATCAATACAGATGTCCAACGCCCTCAACCTCCTTCGTCTGTCTCTGATACTCGATCGATGCCTCTGGGCAGTAATACACTGTCCGCTTCAGAGATTCAACTAGATTCGGTTGAGTCATATCCTTTGTCGCCTGATCAATGGCCAGAAAGCAGCTCCTTCCCCATCGAGCCACGCACGCACGCCCTACCACCAGCGATATCCTCCGTATCTGGTCAACCTGCTCCGACAGAACCTATTAGTGAAGTACCAGATCCTTCTAATTCCGCATTGTTCGAGTTTCTGCGACGATTAGAGAGGAACGGACAGGACATCAGGGAAAATCTGCTAGAGTTGCATATGGAAATAAGGACGCTAAAGGAGGAGAACATGAGACTACGACAGCAGCAATCGAATGCTCCACCCGCTTTCGTCTGTGGCACAAATGCAAATGCTAACGTTCATGGGGGACAATGGCAACCAGTAAGGATTTTTTGGCTTGCTTTCTATATCGTGCAATCATTAACATGGCGTGTTCTTCGGTAGGACGGCCTAGTGTCTCATGGCGGCAGTCAATTGGCATTCAATGGTGGCAATTATTTTGCGCCTGGGCAGCAAGGTCCTAACTCGCACAATGGAGGTTATGTACGACAAAACGAGTACTGGAATTCGCGAAATGACAGTCAAGCAAGTCGAATGTCTCCACCAGAGTCTCCGCCAGACCGACTGAATCTACGAAGGCGTGCTAGTCCTTACCAGCCTATCGAGGACCGTACTAGGTGGAAGAAGTGGTGGGATGTCGGTCCAGACGGGCTTAATCGGGCACCAGCACGGGAGCAAAACGATCTTGGCAATGCAGGCAGTCTCGCGAACTCGCGACCTATCGAAGTCCATCATCATCAAGACGTTAATAATCAATGTGAGCGCAAACGCACGCGCAGTGACACTGCTGAGCCTCCACGACGTCCACGTTATGACGAACCGCGCATGAATCGACAGCGGCACGTAAGCATGAACGATGACTACAAGCGTCGGAAGTTTGTAGACGAGGAACTACCGCCTGCACAACCATCGTCATCGTCGCTACAATTATACATGCCAGTGCAGAGCCGCATTGAAGAGGATGATCCGTATGTGCCTGACGAGTTTGCGAGCTTACCGCCTGCCAGGCCCGTGATTCCGACTGGGCCAAGGCGTGATGCTCGTCTGCAGACTCATGCACGCTAAATAACTGCTTTGTCCGAATTCGTCTTTCAATTCATTGCAATGTGTTCGAACATATGCGATTTTGCCAACCTCTCTAGAAAACAAAGACTATAAACGTTTATTCCTCTGTTCCCTTTCTGTATTTACTTGGACTGCTCATTGTTCACTTGCTTGATTACTTTTAATCCGGGCAGATGTTTTATTTAGATCTTCATTAAGTGTTCAATTGGTGTATTGTATATTTGCATTTGTTATATTTAGTGTAGTCTGGTCATCCCGCGCTTCTGTTGCTTCATAGTTGCTGTCTCATTGCATTGCATTATTCACCCATCTCACTCTCAACTTGCTTTCGGAATGCTTTCTTATCGTCACTTCATTCATCGTTGTCATTGTAATGTGTAGCACTACTAACTAAAGAAACTATGATACTCCGTTACCCCAACACGAACGCTCCTACATACCCGTCAACTCCTCAAACGAAACGAACTTGTACTCATACGTTAACTCGATCCCTGTCTTCTCACAATATCCCTTCACATCGTCAATATGCCACGCATTCTCCATCCTCATTTCATCATCTTCCGCAGCCTGAAAGCCTGCCAACATATCACTTGGATCTTTTGTCAACATGATCTTCTTGAGTGATTTAAGGGATTCCTGTTGTTCATATAGGACGTCGTGTAGTTGTTTCCCGTTGACAGGCCAGATAGTTGAAAAATGTACGTGGAGGTTCTCAACTGAATTCGGTAAAGGATTTAGAGCATGATGTAAACCGACAGTTATACTGAGCGTTTTGAGGTTCGTACAACCCGTTAGGAACTCCGTCCTACATTGTTTGTCTTCATTCAACGACGAGTAGTGCATTCTGAGTGCTTTGAGTTTGGATAGGAAAGGTTTCAGAGCGCGGAAGAGCGGGGACAAATTACCGTCTTGCAATCTGCAAATGTCTTTTGTGTGAATTTCGAGGTTCGTGATGGATGAGTCGCGCAGGAGCCAGGGTACGAAATGAGCTGTCGTATCGTTCAATCCACCGTCCACAAACGTGAAAGTCTGGAGATTTGAACATGCGGACGTGCTTTGCAAGACGTTATGTAACTCCGCAGTATTGCCCATTTCATCCTCCGAAGGTCCACCCATCCAGTTCCGGATGTACAGCGCCTTGAGAGAACGGAGGTTCGGAAGTACAGAACACAGAGTCGGTAAACACGCTACGTGCCCTCGATTCGGGAAAAGCCAGAGTGACTCTAGGTGTTGCATATGCTCTAACTCCAGAATTACCTGATGGAAGTCGTACATGTCTCTTACGTCAAGTCGCCACCACGTTCGTATCGCCAACTTTCTCAAGTTCGGTGCGTTACGCAAGAGATGCTTGAGGAGCCGAACCATCTCACGGGCATTTTCGTTATCCAGACTCTCAACGAAGTAGACTTCGCGTAGCCAAGAACCCATACGTGGACTCCGTAAGAAGGACTGGAGTGTCTTCGCACCGAAGAGTTTTGCGCGGGTGCGCAGGACACGCGAAACGGGCTGGGTCCACGTACGGTGTACGAGGGCCATATTGAGCAAGTCTTGTTCGCGTGGACACTTCGCGTCGGCGACGTTATACATGTTCGTGTCCCAGTCGACTTGTTCGGCCAGCGGGATCATCTCCCTTGCCAACTGTTGCGCAACGAAATCGATGATCAGTGGTGGGATACCTCCGTCCATGCGTGCGTCATTTTGATTACTTCCTGAGGGGAGGGAGTGAGGAGAAGTTAGAGCCCGCTTCTGCGCAATCCTCTTCCGCTGCTCCGAAATATGTTTTGCGACATCCTGCGCAGTCCCAAACGTTACATCCCTCGCATTAAACTTCTCATCTCTCACAAGCGTCAAAATCGCATCAAGAACGTTCGAGTTGAGGTCTCTGCTGAGATCTACGCTGAAAGCAGCAAGCAACGCATCGGACGCTGACTTGCATGGTACTGTTACGTGTAGGTTTTCTAGTCTTGCTATGGATTCATGAGTTGAAGGTGTTGTAGGAGATGGAGGAGGAGAGTCGTTAGGAGGAGCGGAGGATCCTTGGGAGTCGTCCATGGAGACCCTTCAGCAAGAGTACCCATTCTGCAGGCAATCGGCTATTATATGCGGTACTTCCCTGTAGGTCTGTTTGCGCGATACCGATGCAGAGTGGAGTGGACCTATTCGGCAAAGTGTGACCCAAAGAATTAATATTGCACCTGTTTTGGAAGGATGCGTGAAACGCGCCGTAGCGTGTAGGTGCAGAGTTACCAGTCAAGAGTAAGCTAAAACGACGATGTAGAGATGCCCTATGGATGCAGTCTAGTACAAGGCGATAGCAGAGATACTTTACGACTGCCTATCCCCAGGTTCCGAAACCCAGACGTGGGTAAAGTGGAATCATGGCAGAATACAATATTGCTCTATTACAGAGGGAAAAAAAAAATGACCATATCAGCTTGTACAACTTAATCATACTTACAACCATTTTTCAAGCCCAGTACTTGTGTTGGAACGATAGAATAGAGCCATTGGGATCCAGGTGGTGTAATATCACAGCAGACCTTCATGCACGTAAGTTTCAGAGTGGCAAAGTATACCACGAAACCAAGTAACATTGTGTCCCATTATGGAAGAGGACTCTTGGTGTTGCAGGATACCTGAGTGATATTTACAAGTCTTGATCAAGGCAGAATCACATTAAGAAGGTAGCTGACGAACACAACAAAATGGAAGATCCTGATAGAGGTGTCCTAGCTCTGGTCGCAAGTCAAGCTTGTGCGTGCAAACAAACCAAAAAGTACCTATTCATTACGTAAGCACAACTGCCTATTTTGTACATTCCCGAGCAAACGAAAAAACTTCATATGTTTAATTCATTTCATTTCATTTTTGCCTTTAATCCAGTGATGAAAGTAAGAACATGAACGAGAAAATGAAGATGCATATGAGATTGATTGAGAAAGGGGAAAAAATTGTCTAGTCGGATGAAAATGAATCATGAAATCATAATAAAATAAAAGTGAAATGAACTGTAGCGTTAATTTTCCGTTTTCTCGATTTAAAAGAAATAACCTCGAAAAGTCAAGGAAGGAAAAAGAGGGGAAAATATTGCATAGGTGTCATCGTATAATGCTCAGTGACGATAATAGAATAAGAGGGGGATGGACGAAGAGAGTGGGTATATATATCCGGCAAAAAAGAGAAAAAAAAGAGCATGTTCATCTTATGCAGACTCGCTCGCAAGTGTCACTTGGTATTAAGTTAACCCTTGAAGTTGGTATATATAGTCGTGAGAAAGTAAATAAAGAAAAAGTCATAAGGACGCCGTAGTGGGTGAATATTGAGTATACCGAGTGTTGAATCTTGAGTAATGAGTATTGAACATCGCGAAGTGAGAAGAGAAGATAACAGAAAGAAAGAAAAAAGAAGAATTAAACGAGGCGGATTGAAGAAGGAAGGAAGAAAGAAAGTAAAAATCCAATAGCCCAACACAATAAGTAGAAAGGATGGGAACGGAAGGGAGGGTAGGAAGAAAGGGCTGATGTATATATTACAATTAGCAGCAGCAGAACGATTTGATTGGATCTGAATTTAGTTTGGTTCGGAGCGCAGCTCGTCCAGAGGGTCCAAACAAGCGTAAGTGCGAGAAAACATACGAAAGTTGAGGAGGGCGGAAAGCATAGCTGACAGCTGAGAAGGAAGGTTGTATCGACAGGACGCAAACCCGGGCGGACGAACGAACGACATTCGTGTAGAATGGGTAATAGGAAGAGAAGGAATAGCAGGTCGTTGAGTAAAGTCGTCAGAAATTCGAAAGCGACGTCAAATCATCCACAATGGCACGTCAAGATCCGTACAAGCAAGCTCCGTTTCGGAGGCTCAGGATCATACACAGCATGTTGGCTCTCATACCCCTCCCCACCATTCGCCACACCAATCTCCCCACCACGCGCACGTACGTTACTCAACTCAGGCGGAGCAGCGCTCACCATACCCGGTGTTCGCGCGTATCCAGCTCCTCCACTCCCATTAGCAAACGCATCGTCATCACCTGCTCCGTACTCCCCTAACGCAGGAGGCGCACTCGCATAAGGATGCCCGGCCTGTGATTGTTGCTGTTGTGGCGAACCTTGTTGGGCACTTGCGCGTCTACCTGGAGAGGCAGGTGGAATACCCACCTGAGCTGCAGCGCTATTCGGTGTTGCCGTCCCGCCTGCCACACCTGGAATAAGTGCAGCGGGGATGTTATGCTTCTTGGAACCATGTCGCACGAGTGCGGGTGAAGGCTGCATTGGTGGTTGGGCGGAGACGCGTCGTCGTGCTTCGTCCTCTCGTCGTCCTCGCTCGTCTCGACGACGTTCTTGCGTAGGCTGCGTTGAGCTCGATGTCCCCAACTGGAATATTCCTACCGTCAGTCTGATTTACCTCAGTTGATGATGAAGACCTACAACTTGCGATTCCCACCCTCGGCCTCCGTTCAATTCATTCCAATCATACCTCTGATCGTCTACCTCTCCCATATTCTTCATCACCTTCGTGAACAACTCCCGAAGAAAATCGTAGTCCGGAGTCTCTTCGAACCCGAGCTTTCGCACATAGTTCAAGTATATGCTAAATTCTTCTGTAAAAGCGTTCGAGGAACCAAATCGAAGACACAACGATGAGCAAACACTGGCATATAATGCCATCCGCGAGAGGACGGAATGACGCACCGGGTAGACTCTCACACAGCTCTTTGATCGGCGTCGTCTGCTTTTTCTCGCCGATCTTCTCGTACTTCTGCTTATTAGTCGCGGCTTTGAGACCTTGCCATGGTAGGCTGCCGCGAAGGAAGTACATAAAGACGTGCCCGAGAGCTTCAAGGTCATCCCTCCGTGACTGTTCTGATCAAACGAAAGAATCGGGTCAAACACCATCCTAAGCGACGGAATTGTTGTAACGTACCGCGACCAAGATGTGTGTTGATACTCATGTAACGTGCCGTGCCGCTTAGACTCTTCCGTTCACGGTACGGAATGTGCTGCTTCGTCTTCGGATCACGATACTGCTTCGCCATCCCAAAATCAACAACATGTATGAGGTTCGCGTTCTTCGTCCCCGGCCTCCCGATGAGGAAGTTGTCCGGCTTGATGTCACGGTAGATGAGGTTCCTCTCGTGGATGGTCTGGACCCGCGAAATCTGCCAGAAAGGGGTTAGTGTTCGTACGCGAGAAGCGTGAAGATGCGTTGGAATAGGGCGTAGTGCGTACAGTTGAACAATGGAAGAGAAAGGACCTGTGGGAAATGACGTACCATCTGTCGTGCAGTCAAGCAGACCGTTTTGATGGAGAACTTGCGTCCACACATGTCAAACAGGTCCTCTAAGCTCGGACCCAACAAGTCTATAACGAGGATATTGTGCAGACCCTCTTGTCCGAAATGATAAATCTGCGGGATTCCAGCTGTTTTTGGTTTGAGAGAAAAAGACGAAAGTGAGAAAGACTCCGTAATGAATTGAAATTTTTGGGTGAGGAAATGTATACTGACGACATCCTGCCAAGATCCTGTACGACCGACACTCATCTCGCAACTGCGGTGCATCCGACTTGCGTGGTTCCTATACGATATGAACGCTTTGAGTAAGGATCCATTGCAATATGTAGTGATGCCATAGCAATATTCGATACGCACAAACTTTATAGCAACGGTCTGCGAGTTGAGCAGATTTGTCCCTAGACCCATGCATCAGTGCCATCCGCACAGCACACCTCCTAGTAGAAATGAAGGGATGAACGATACCTTCAAAGATGACACCGAAGGAGCCCTCTCCGATCTTCTTGCCTACGCGGTAATGGACACCAACGAGGTTAGTCGTCGAGGACGAGTGACCGCCATGAGAAGCCATCGGATCAGATGACGAGCGGAAGAAAGAGAACCAGAACCAGATAGGAATAATGACGAGCTGGAGAGGGACGAGGACGAGGAGTCCACGACCGACTCGAAGGGGGAGGGGGTAGACGATGAGCGCGAAGGACAAGAAGTAAGAAGTGTACAAGTGCGATTACCGCTTTCCGCTTGCTGCGCCGAAGCGAGAAGAGAAATGCACGTGCCCTCCAAACTTTAGCGCTCCTTTCGCTTTTTCCTTTCCTGCTTTTAAGTAAATCACCTTGATGGTCACGACCTTGTCTCATACAGTGTTCAGTTATACGAACGAGGAGAGCTAAAGCTGTACGTTTAACGACGAGCTTTTTGCACATTTCTATTCTATTGAAATATTTCACCTGCCTTGCCACACTGTGTCGATCGTTTCCTTTCCGAGACGTTCACGTTGACGCAGCAGAGGTCCACCAGTGGATAACATCTCTATTCAGAAGCTCATCTTATAGCTTCCTCCACGCCGCACTGTTGATTAGGGTACCACCTCAAAATCGTTAATATTACACTTCGACACGGCATCCATGCGAATAAGCCAATTTTAGATCAGATTATAGTATTGCTTCCGCTCGCTGGACTGGAAACACTCCGATCCATTGTTCACAATGATATTAATATCTCTATCCTTGGCATCTCCGAGAGAAACGTGGATCCTCCCAAAGTCCTTTTTACAAGGAAGAGACAAGAACAAGAACAAGACGCCACAAACATAGTTACTACCATCTTGCAAGTGGCGAATAATCAAGTGAGGTGAGACGGCGGGTTCCGAGTTAGCACATACGTCCTACTCATCCCGTCTATCACACGGAGATGTTTTCATACATGGACTACTTATTTACTTTAACGATGCACGCTTTGCGGGCAGATAGAACACAGGAACAGTCATCCTGTCTATCACACGGAAGCACGTAGTAATAATACGAGCCGTGATTACAAGAAGAAATGAACAATCCGACCAGACCCGTTCTTATTACATATAGACTTACATCACCATTTATTCTCCTTTGCGACGCATCCTCATGCAGATGGCTAGTAGCAGGAAAAGGCAGTAGTGATTAAATATGGCATATACCTTGAATGTCATTTGTATCCAAAGGGCAAAACCTCTTACAAAAGTCCTATTAGTATTAACATTGTGTATATCTGAGTGCTATTAAACACAGAAACAATTTAAGACAAATCTCTACAACATAATTACTTTATTACTGTTAAAACTTTGCATCTACATCTCCCTCCAGACTCCAACTTTACAATCTTTCCTATAATTTCCTCAAAAAAATCAAGTGGATATAGTCTATACAGTACATGATCTGGTATCCACGGCCATAGGACTTCGAAAACACCGCATCCCGTCCGATCTGCGCAGTTAACCGAAGTGCCGCCCAGTTAGTACCACGGTGGGGGACCACGCGGGAATCCTGGGTGTCGTGGTTTTATTTTTTATTTAATTTCTATTTCTTATTACCAACACTGACATTGATTAACTTAATGAAAAATGTTGCATCTATTAGTATTACAATAACTAGTAAACTTTATTGTTCCATCCGTGGACATGTAGCAACCTCAGTATTTCAAACTGTTCGAGTGCAACTCAGGATTAGAAGTCCACCAGTTGCCAAAAACGTCTCGTGAAAAAAGAGATCTGATCACACCTACTTATACGGATGTATGCACCTTACAATATAACCCCACTCACTCACTTTACCAAAGAGGGTGAAAAAAAATCACACGAACTGGGATATATGTAACAAAAGACATAGCGTAAAGTACAGGAGACTAAGGTCATGAAAGAAGTGAAAGATCGTTCCAACAGGGACATGTAAAGACGACTGTAACGGAGAATGGGAAAAGGAAAGCGACGTGAAGGAATCGCATGCCTGGTTGTAGGATAGGTAAAGTGATTTGTGTCTTGAGGTTTATGATACCGATGAAACGAATGCGTAAAAGGTATGAACGAGCGAAAAGAGGAAATGACATGGGCAAATGCAAGGACTCGTGCATGCAGAAGTCATCGATTGAGTTTATCGTCCGTGAAAGCAACAAAAAAGGAAGAAACATTGACAAAAGAAACGAGCCAAGAAATCGAACAGGAAAATAACCACCAAGGTGGCCAATAAGCGCCCACAGAGCGCTTACCAAGATACCGCCGACATCAACGTCTGTACGAATCCAGAGTCCGGCGAGAGAAGAGGTATCCACAGCCATGGCATAGGCTTACACCATTGTCCGACGAATCACCCACGCACGGCGGTGCAAGTCATTCAAGCAGAAAAGCTTTTCATACATAGTATGCTCGCTCGTCCATCGCCACGAACCCCTTAGCACACCAAACGTCGCGCCAGGGCACTCCTTTTCCTTTCGACATGAAGCAAGGACGAACCTGCTTTCGTAACCGTCTCGCTTCCTTTTCGTTTCTTAATTTTTTTCGCCATTCTAACCAGACTAAACTTCACAGATCGATGACAACCTACACGACTACGACCACCTTCGATCGATCCATACCAATCCTCAGCTCCGCCACCACCTCGATCGAGTCTCAGCGAAACTCGAAGCTCGAATGGAAGCGATCTTCCACATGGTTCAACGAGAGCTGCTGATATCTGTACGTCAAGGAAATTCACAACAAAATGCAGCGTAGAAAAACAAGAAAATCAGAAAAATGGCATTCAGGAAAAAGGAAACCGCTACGCACGGCTCAGAGTTCTTGTGGTAATAGAAACCACACATCCTCGCTGTAGGCACCTCAGCAGGCTCATCCCAGGGATTCTGTCTTCGGCTGCTCAATTCCTCATTCGCGCCGCCACGAGGCTCTGGTAAAGGTTCTTCCGGATAAGACGCAAATCCGCTTTCCATGCAAACCGGAAGCTCATCCGCTAACACCCGAGAAGACGGAGGAGTGGATTGAGGCTCTGGATCGAAATCTACGCAGACGTAGTAAAACCCTGAGGACATGAAAATGAAACAGATGAGTCCAGATAAATTGAAATAGACGTGGGTGCGTATGAATGCTTACCAGCAAAACTAGCGCCACTGATGTCTTCCACTCGATGATCCGGGACGAGGAACCGTTCTTTCCAACGCATGAACACGGCAGGGCGGGAAGTATTAGCAGGCAGCAGCATTCGAGGTTCAATCAATTCCTTTTGCAGCGCGCGGAACGCCGGGAACCGAGCCCAATGTACCATGTCCTCTTGCCGGGAGGCGCCCCAATCCTGAGTGTCGAAACCGTGGCGCATACCAATGATCTGTGCATCGAAATACGTGGTAAGTTCCGGCCAGTCGTCCGTCAACCCGCGGATGCACAGATATCCGCACAAAAATGAGGAAGCAAAGTCAACATCCTGAATAAAAATTACGAATAAAATGGACAAAATCAGTGACGCCGAAAACACGCGGCATGACAGCTAAGCAACGGGACTAACAACAATGGTGACGTTGACGTCGTAGCTATTCCGCCCGCTTTTCTGAGTGCCTCTGAACGTGGCACCGGGCTGAAGACATCTGTAACCCTTCGAACGCACCCGCAGTCTAGTTATATCTACGAGAGGGTCGGGATATCCGTCGTCATGATCGATGTCGTGTGTAAGTGTGGGATGTATTTGTCCTGAGGATGGGTATGTTTGCCGAACCGGGGATCTTGGGGGAATAAAACGCAAAGTAGGGGAAACAGATCTAGGAGAGACGTTGCGCTGAGGATAGGAGCGCTGGAGTGAGGATGTCGAAACAGGGATAGGTATGGAGAGGGAGCTCTGTGGAACACTACTGGGATTAATTTGACACGAATTGTCAATAGCAAAGGCACTCCTTC
The DNA here is from genome assembly GCF_000271605.1 of Fomitiporia mediterranea MF3/22. Lineage (NCBI taxonomy): Eukaryota > Fungi > Basidiomycota > Agaricomycetes > Hymenochaetales > Hymenochaetaceae > Fomitiporia > Fomitiporia mediterranea. The sequence continues at coordinate 2,869,422 of NW_006760392.1, read as the reverse complement.
CCTCCCCGTGCGGTTCACTCTCTTCGTCACTAGATGAGGAATCCGTCTCAAGTAGCCCGTCAATACACATGGGCATGTTGTCGTGTTTGACGTTGCGGATGACACGGCGCGAGACGTCGATCTCCCGGACTCCATCCGCAACAACCGAGAGCCCTGGGTAGACGACGAGTGGAGAACATGTTACAGTCCGTGAGTCCCTGCATGCGTTGCAAAGATTGGTGTTCTCGATGGACTCGGGCGAGTACAATTGGGTGGCCGTTGGTGCCTCAGCATTAAGTGGCCCTTGACAGCCAGAACAACGTTTTATTTGGGGAGTGTCATCGGCCAACTGCGATGAGTCCGTTGGCGAGATAAGTGGGTGGCCTGCAGGCATCGCTGAAAGTGTCGAACAAGATGTTTGTTGGGAGAGAGGTGTCGAGATGTCGCTAGCGAGGGATGATGGCACAAATATGTAAGGAAGAGGTGTAAGTGCAGGTGCCTCTGTGTTACTTGTCGGGTCACGCGTCGGCGTCCGCTCCACGTGCCTTTTTTTCAAAAGAAATCGCCACTTTATCCTCCCAAGTTCCTTTGCAGCACGTTTACTGTGCACTGTAGTAGTCAGACAAAGTGCGCCCTCTTCTCCGACTCGGCAAAGCAAAAATATCGCCTCTACTAATCATCTCAGATGCAATTGATTATCGGCCTTCCTTACAGGGCGATGTAGCTCGGAAGCACCAAGCTTCGTTCTAGGCGGCCGTGATGATTAGTATCCTATCCTCTTCTTGTTTTGTCGTAATCAATAGTCGTTGGGGCGAAATATCAACGTTCGCGCCGCTCAGCTGATCCCATTCAATGAGCGTCTATCACCACTCGGGCGGAGCCTGTGTCAATATCTATCACTGCATACAGCCTTCGCCGACGAACTTCATTGCTCAGAACTAGCACAACATAGGAGGAATACGCCTTTGGTTATGTTGACTCCTAGTGCTCAAAAGACACATAGGATGACTACGGATCCGCGTCTGTTTGTCATTTCCGGGCTCTGTGGCGTTTACACTCTCCTAAACGCTCTAAACGCTCAACAAGACAATGATTGCTATTATTGGATGCGCAGTCCGGCGCTACTCTCCTGAGCCGTCAAATGCAGTGCATCTGGCTAGAGCTTCTTTGATGCAGAAACTTGACATTCTTGTCTATCTTCTCAATGCAGATACTTGCCTGATGTTGTTCTATCGCCACGTGTCTGTGTTGAGCGTCTCCGTCGAAGTACGCGGAGAACGAATTGTTCGCGACAAAGCGGAAAAGGTGACAAGCCCAAAGAAGAAGAAAAATTTAAAAGTAAGGATAAGTCACGGATCTCGACCTGCGGCGTCGCGCCGTCAAAATGCATCTAAATATACAGTGTGTAATACAGAAACTATTCTGTGTTCATCACGACTTGTCGCCGACGCCGATCACCCACGGATCCTGCCAGAACACCGAAGAGTCTTCCCTTCAGTTCGACTGCGCATTTGATAAAACTTCGAAAGCACTGAACCCTTCCTGCCAAGATGAAGACGGGCCTCGGACCTTACCCACTGAATATTCTCTATTCTAACGGGTCGGGAATGAGTATCGTTCGGGACCGGATCGGCGTGACGATTAGATGTTGGCTGACTGACTAGTCCTCCGTCCCGGCTCTCTATTAAACGTCTCTGTCTTTCCGGGCCTAGCTCATAGTTTTCTCTTTTCCTTCCATGCACGCCAGCTAAGCATACCTGATCTGGTGACTCATCGCTTTTGGCCATCGACTACCATCTTACCACTTTACCTCCGTGAAGCTAGAAACACAGCATCTAGTCTTCGTGCGCAGTACACTACCCAGCCGAGACAACTCCACTTCCTTCCTTTAAATTCGAATGGGAGCTTTATTTAGGAGGTCACAGGGTCCAGCATAGCATCTGAGAGGGCGAGAGTTCTAGATTTCAGATCGATCCAGGAAAGGGGAGATAAGGTGTCTCTTGTGTGTACAATCTCTTGTGTTTCGTTCCTTCTGTTGTATCGTCCAAGAAAAGTAAAGGAATCAATATTCTTAGACCTACCTAGAACGAACAAAATTACTGTTACAAACGGTGGAGTTTCTTCATTACATTATTATAACCTGAATACCTTTGTCTTTGTGTCTAACTGTATCAACACACAACTTGAAGGTCTCGGCTCACCTAGACTTACACTTATAGAAAGATGGCACTAATCACTCCCTTCTTATTGTAACGTTCAGAATATTTTTAAGATTTATATTTCGTCGTACAGCTTTCCTTACTTTAGGTCAACCTCAGCCTGCCTCATCAGTATCAGAATTAATGTCCAAATCGTGCCCATCCTACCTCACATGTGAAACGGTCCTAGAAGTCTAGCAGAATTGATTCTGCCGTGTCAGACTCTAAATTACAGATAGATGGCTCATCAAGGCCAATGGTTTTGTTGGTATGTTATTTTACAAAATTGTCTTTCCTAGGGTTACATTCCCGGGTGCTGTGTATTGACAATGCAGAGACACGTGTGTATATTTGTTTTGCAAACTGTCTGTTCTGTAGTTTATCGTACGTATCTCCAGAATGTATACATTCAAAAATGTATATAGGAAACACCAATACTTTCGGTAAACAAGCCAGATTGTACGCATAATCCGAGTGAAACCAAATACATATTATAAACCCCTAAAGAATAATGACTACAAATTGACAACTACACAATGACTAAAGGCACATTGTACAACTGTTTGGCAAGTGCTAATTGTAAAGAGCTAGCCGTCGTCACTTATTTTAACGTTAGTCCACGTATCTCCATGACACTACTTTGACCAGTCGAGCCTTACAGGATGGCCGGGAGCGTCACGCGGAAAGCAATCCACACTCATATCGCAAATACCATTGCGATACTCATGCGGGATCCATAGTAGTAAGCCACCTGATCGAGTCCGGATCCATCCGTCCACTGGAACCACTGATGGATGATTCCTATACAATGCTGTTGATTCCGCTTTTGGCCCTGTCCTTTCTTCGTTTAACCATACAAACCCATTTACATCTGCACAATATTCTCCTTCATCACTATCACCCGAATTTGTTGTGAAGTTGCCATCCATAGATTCCGAGTTGTTATCTAGGAAACGTATTTCCACCTCACAAGCCTCTTCCGTCGTATGAAGGCAATCCATCTGATTCGTGCTGTGGTTGTCCCGACTGGGAACCATCTCGTCTCCAGACTCAGAAACGATATCACGTCCATTCTGAATTTGTACCACAGAATGGGTGGAGTCAAGGTGACCTTCCAATGAAGCACTAGTCTGTGCACTCGTCCGGCTATCCCGCATGTGTACTGCCCAGTCATCAGACTCAGATGCGGAGTGACACCCGTCTGATAAATAAGAAACAGAATGATCATTGCCTCGGTGACCCTTGGTCGGCGTTGCCAACTGTATACATGCCTTAACCTCCCATATACGCATTGTATTGTCATCGGACCCAGAGACGATATGACGCCCGTCTGGTGAATATGCAACAGAACGGACATCGTTTTGATGACCTTTGAGTGGTGCACCCACCTGTGCGCCTGTCTCAGCATCCCAAATGCGCACTGTCCAGTCGCTAGACCCAGAGACAATGTAACGTCCGTTTGGCGAATAGGCAACAGATTCGACTTCTTCTTGATGTCCTTCGAGTGCTGCACACACTTGTGCTCCGATATGAACATCCCAAATGCGCACCGTTTTGTCGTCAGAACCAGAGACAATATGACGTCCGTCCGGTGAATAAGAAACAGAAAGGACCCGGCTTTGATGACCTTCGAGTGGTGTGCCCACTTGCGCACCTGTCTCAGCATCCCATATGCGCACTGTCTTGTCTCCAGAACCAGAGACAATGCATCGTCCGTCTGGAGAATAAACAACAACAGTGGCAGATCTTTGATGACCTTCAAGTGGGGTGCCCACTTGCAGACCCGTCCAAACATCCCATACGCGTACTGTCTTTTCCGCAGATCCAGAGACAATATGACGTCCATTTGGTGAATAAGCAACAGAAAGGATAGCGTCTTGATGGCCTTTGAGCGGTGTGACCACCTGTGCGCCCATCTTGACATCCCAGATGCGCGACATCCTGTCCCGAGACCCAGAGGCAATATGACGCCCCTCTGGGGAATAAAATGCACAATGCGGATCGTCATGATGACCTTCGAGCAATGTATCTACTTGTGTACCCGTCTGAGTGTCCCAGATTCGCAGTGTCTCGTCATGAGAGCTAGAAACAATATGAAGTCCGTCTGGTGAACATGCGACAGAAGTAATGAAGTCTCCATGACCTTCGAGAGGCTTGCCAACTTGCACACCTGTCTCAGCATCCCATATACGCACCGTTTTGTCACTAGAGCCGGAGATGATACGATGTCCGTCTGGGGAATACGCCACAGAAACGACCCAGGAGCGACTATGGCCTTCGAGTGGTGTGCCAACTTGAGCACCTGTCTCAGCGTCCCATATACGCAATGTATCTTCGGATCCAGAGACGATATAACGTCCGTTTGGTGAATAAGCAACAGAAAAGGTTGTGCGATAATTTCCGAATGATGTGATCACGGCGCAGTACACCTGTGCTCCCGCCTGAGAATCCCATATACGCACTGTCCCGTCTTCAGACCCAGAGACGATATAACGTCCGTTTGGCGAATACGCGACAGAACGGACGGTGCCTTGATGACCTTCAAGTGGTGTGTCTACCTGTGTACCCGTCTCAGCATCCCAAATGCGCACTGTCGTGTCGTCAGACCCAGAGACAATATGACGTCCTTCTGGTGAATAAGCAACAGACCGGATGCCACCTACATGCCCTTCGATCGGTGTGCCCACCTGTGCACCCGTTTCAACATCCCAAACGCGCAGAGTCTTGTCGTCAGAGCCAGAGATCACGTGACGTCCGTCAGGCGAATAAGCAACAGACTCTACAGAGCCTTGATGGCCTTCGAGTGATGCTATCTGTGCACCAGTCTGAGCATCCCAAATGTTCACTGCCCCGTCCTCAGACGCAGAGACTATATGACGACCGTCCGGGGAATAGGCAACACCCAAGACGCTAGAATGTACAGATAATGTATGAATATTGACTGGCCAGTATTCATTGACCCCTTTCAATATGCATTGTCGGATATTAAAGTCCGTACAATATCGTCTTGCCATCATCGCCTTGACCGGCGCCCATAGCAACGCTGAAAGGTAGATGTGTGGTGCACTTGTCGCCATCGGCTCTCGGAAGGCCGTCACAAATCGGTATAGATCCGACGCAGTAGAAACGAGTTCTTGGTCAAAGTTAAAGCTCTGCTTGAATTGTGAATGACGTGAAATAGCAATTGTACAGACCTACACACCTTCGAAACACTCAAGAACCCTTCGAGAGTGGCAATCGCTACTCCAAGCTCAGACATGACGCTTAACACCTCCAACCAGTACAGTGACGAAGTCCGAAACAAAAATTGGCGTAGAATTTGCTGCACCTGGCCTTCGCATACCTCGTCAGTTTGGGATCGGCATAAATGGTTGAACCAGTACAGGCAGCTATACTGTAGCTGCCGAGATATTTTACAATATATACGCTGACTGAGGTCCAACACATCACAATTCGGGGCATATGAAGTTTCTAAGTCGCAAATATTGAATTTGAGCCCGTCGAGCATGATTTGAAGACACCTCTCCACCATGCTCATTTCCAATTCCGCTACTGCTGTCCAGAACTGTCCAGACCTATCACTGCTCCCGACGAAATCGAGGAATGACGGGTGACAAACACGTATAGCACCAGTCTGAGCGTCCTCGTATAGCACCGAGCCCAAATGCCTGAGCAAGGCGTCCAGCTCATCTTGCCCAGCATCTAGGTCGGAAGGAACGAAGGCACATAACGCTTCTAAAGGGAGTGGTTTATTCTTCGAAATCACAAAGATGAGGCCGACAATGAGCCTGACCGCGTGCTCGCCATCCGTGAAGTTTTGCGCGGCGTCTTGGAGTACTCGTAAGTATACGGCATCAAGGTTTCCTTCGGAAGACGATGTCCCAGGATTTGATTCGACTATTTGCCGCAAGAGCTTGCCCTTTCCGAACGATTTCATGCTAACATGTTTTAGGACCGTAGAAATCCATATGAAATGTCCTGCCGCCCTTTGTACTAGAACATCAATTGGGGCTGGTTGGATTTTGCGAAGGCCAGGATTGGACGTGAACTGTTCTCGGACAAAGTGATATATGTCTTCGTCAGTGGTTGCTTCAAACAAGTCGCAGTCCTGGACGAGGTTATTGACTCGGAGCATGTTTTCCTTGATTCGTGGATTTGGACGGCTGGTAATGATGATTCTGAGCCAATGTGCTGCTTCGGCCATGCTCACAAGATGTGATGCAGTAGTTTCGCCGTCTTCACATTCGTCCAAAGCGTCAATGACAATAACGACCATCATTTCCGATTCCATCTCTCGAGAAACTGCCGCTATTGGATTCGCAAGAAGTCTGTTGAACTGATGTGCGAGAGGCTTATCCAGTATAACAGGGTCATCCTCCATTTGCTGAAGGACGGCCTTCCTGAACGTCATTATTCTCCGCGATAGAAAGTACGCCAGCGAACGGAGGAGTCGTCCAGCACTCCTTCGTTCGGGAATATCCCGCTTACAGAAGAATGACCCCGACAGGACCTTCTGCCCGTCCAGTGCAGTTGCCACGGACGCTGCTACCGAGCTTTTTCCACAACCCGCGACGCCATGTACCCAATAGATTCGCTGAGAATGGTGCTTTGAGTGCACCCATTCTTCGACATTCTGTAAAACGCTTCTTCTTGTGCCTGATAGACATCCGCGAGATGGATCATAGGCACTATTTTCTGGCGGCCACAGCCGTTCCAATGCCCTTTCTTCTATCTCCGAAAGCTGGCGTTCATCTATTGACTTGGTAAGCGAAGATCTCTCCCAGCGGTGTACACTCACCGATCGCAGTTGCTACACCTATAATATTAGCCTGCAACCCGAGACTCAAGCTGCGTAGCGTGTACGTCAGCTGGTCCTTGATCTGGTGAATTTCGTCTTTCCTAGGGTTGTACCAACTCCAAAGGACAAATCCTAAATAGCAGAAATTAATGTGATGTAATCAGGAAAAATGGATGGCTCACTCAAGGGAGGCTTAGACGCGTAATCCTCCAAATTTATTGCCAATTTTATAACGAAATCAAAGAACTTCTGGAGAATTCCTCGTACTTCGTCGTTAGTGACATGCTTGAGAACGAGCTCTACAATAGGCAAGAGTTCTACCACATTGTCCAGGATTAAGACGAGCTCCTTATGAAACAACGGAATGTCGCGGAACCTCTGGATAAATAGCTGTTAATGCTCTTGAAGTGCAACTGAGCAAAAAATCATACCTCGAAAACTCTACTAATAATACTAGCCGCGGCTTTTGCAAATGGATTCACCTTTCCCGAAGTATTCATTATTAACTTGGGTGAAGAAACTTTAAGAACTCACCTCGGATGCACCCGTGACTAGTTTCAGTGCAAGGTCACATAATTTGAATACCCTATCAAGTTTATCGAGCATGGTGACTTTTGACCCAAGAGCAGTAACGGCATTGGGAGTTAGCCAACGTGCAATGTCAAGAGACTAAGTCACATTGAATTAGTACATAATGAACGAGAAACTGGAAGTAATCATACCGATCTCTCCTGCCCAAAAGATAGTTCCACGGTAGCAAGGGATTCCCGGCCTGGATGTAAAGTCATTTCTCTGAGAAACTGAATATTGTGAGTCCTAATACCTATCCGCGTGACCGTCTTCCTTGGCCCAATCTCCTGTGAGCAGAAATCTAGATCGAATTTGTCGAGTGTTCGTTGAATACGGAAGCCTTTAATGTACTGAACCAAAAGAACTGCTTTGGTTTGAGATTTTACATATCTAAATAAATTTGATCAAGATATTTAGGATGGCATGACCTGCAAATACGTACATATCAGAATCCCACTGCACCGACAACGAGTTCTCAACTACGTCTGACGTGTGCCGAAATTGCGATCCACCCTCAAGTATTATCTGGAGCTTTGAGTACTTCCGTTCGCCGGTGATCTTGACATCAATTGCTACACAAACAGTCAGAATGGACGCCTGTAAATGTTGGGATCCACATGCCTTCGAGATGAATGAACCTGCACGATGGATCAAGCTTAACAGCAGCACCCCGACAGAGACAAGCAACCACTCACCCTCCTTCATCGCTCGATGCCAGAGTTTGCCCGGACTGTCGTTGTAGCTCCATACGTGGGTCGAGAAGTGGAGGGAAAGGGAAGGGAGGTGGGAGGTAATGTAGTCACTAGGTTCAGGCTGTGGTGAGGCAGCTGCATGTTAATCCGGCTATTCCGATGTTCTTCATTAATGACGCTTAAGAATGCTGTGAAGGAATAAATGCACTGGAATAGACGTGTTTGGGTACTTGTAAGTTGTATGAAGTCTTCTTTGGCACACGTTGAGTTGATTATCAGCGGAGTTTGAAACTAAAGCCTTATACGGAGCAACGTTAGATAGACCAGTTCGCTGCAAAGGAATCACTTGCACCTTAATTGCATCGATTTTCAGTACTCAGAAGGTGCACAAGATGTACGCATATTCTTGCTTGTCTATCATTTCTTTGGGTAACTACTGGATCAGCAGTGCTTACCTTCTCCTAAATGCTTTATACGCCCAACAAGTCAATATCAATGATTGCTATTATCTGAGGCATATGCCTGGCACTGTACACCTGAGCATTTAGATGCAGTGCATCAGCTTCTTTGATACAGAAACTTGACATGCTCGTCTGTCTTCTCAATACAGGTACTCATCGGACGTTGATCCATGGCCACTTGTTGGTGTCGAGCGTCTCCGACATTACACACAAGGATGCACAGATTATAAGGATATCAATGGTTAACAGCAGCAAGCTGCTGACCTCTTGGGATATTAGGAATTATCAGCTTGCAAGGAAGTCGGTTTGAAAAAAGCGCTTCTAAGAGAAAAAAAGCATCAAAGACGTGCTGTCATTACAGTTACGTCAAGAATAGAGAAGGTGCCTTGGGTTGCTGAGAGGCTTTCTGACTTTGCAGAAGTAGGCTGCTTGAAGATCGGAACCAGCAACCCTGAAAATTTCTTATACAAACCTTGCGTGTTCCATATTCAAGCTTGTCAAGTATCCAGCTGCTGGGCCAGGTATACCTGAAGCATTTTCCCAGCCTATCCGATGAAAAGACAGACAACTGATGCCCATGAAGGCGAAAGAGTCTATAATACATGTCTATCTGAAATATACTATTAGCATAGTGTCAGTAAATTTTTTCCGAGATCGATATAGACAACAAACTCACTTGTATAATGCGGGAGTTAGGTTTGGTATACATGGAAGATGGTAGCTCAGGATCCTAATCCTCGCCAGCAGGAAGTTCTTCCTCTAGGTATTTTACGAGCTTTACCCGCATCTCAGTGGATTCGTCCCCTCGTAATACGTCGCTCACGAACGTCGCTTCCACTTGCATCTGGATCTGCACAGAGACGATAAGTTAGGCACTACCTCAAGAGTTCATGCAAGACCCGAGAACACGAAGCGCTTACCATCTCCAAAGCCCCACGTATAACACCACACAGAACGTTGCTATACCATAATCCACCATGGAGCGCCTCTTCAGGAAGCTCAACAAACTCCGCAAGTGGGTTCTCGTCGAAAGTTAACGTGAAGAACGTCCCAGGAGAAGAAGCGTTTGGCTGTGGTGTCGACCCGGCTTTCGTTGCTGGCGCCGGTGGAGGTGCACCGTGTGTTACTGTTGGTGTGATATTTAAGAACGACTTGAAGCCGACCTGTGGTAGTTTACCGCATACATGAGTCATTAATCCTTTACAGATTGAAGAAAGCAAAGTAAGGGACGAGCGCACCTTAGACACTACCTCACCCGTCTCCCTAAAATCCGCACACCGTCCGAGGTTACTGCGTGCAAGGAAGTCCTCTATCAGACGTGTGCCGATGTTATACCCCATCTTCTCGAGCTGTTTGTTCACTTCGCCATAATCCTCATAATCTTGGATCAGTTGTACGACGAGTGCACCGTATGTCATGGCGAATAATTCCGCATTCTTATTTTCAAGCGGAAAGAACGTTGAGGAGGAAGCATGAGCTGATGCATGACCTTAGAATGTGAAGCGTCTGGCTCACGATCTTCTCGGTACGACCTTTCCAGAGGTCCTCGCCGATGGCCTTGTATTGCTTGCTCGTAGTTGCCATACTTTCTTTTCTTATGTAAAACGCAAAGCTGGTATATACAGACCGGTTTGAGAAGTAAGCAAAGGTGAGTGTGTCGGGTTAGGGCGCGTCGAGCGCGAACTCCTTCTCGCGCGGTGATCGACTTTCAAAAGCTACAACTCAACTCTAAACATGAACGTCATGTCTCTCCGTCTGACTATCGTAGAATTCAATGAAATTTGCCAAAATGGAGCGAGTCTGCCAGTTTACACTTTGCCAGGGCCATCTTCTATCTTGCATTACGCAAACTGATATCTCGCTATAATAGTTCAGAATACACAGTAGACCTGCCCTCGGCGCAGGATTCCCATGGACGAATCCAAAGGATCCTTCTCCTCTTCTCCTCCTCTTGATTATTCCGCTAACCTTGACAGTCTCCACGTATCCGTTCCCTGCAAGTCAGCGTCCGATGCACTCCTTGCTTCCCTCAGTGTTGAATTGCGTCAAGACCTGACTTCAAACGTTCTCGATGCCTTCCTTGAGGTTTTACGAGACCCATCTTTCGATGCTAGGGAAGTCACTTTCCAAACCGCTCATGACATCTCTAGGCATATATCCGAGCAGCGGAAATGTATCGCGCAGAAGAGGTCTTCAGCTGGTTCGAGGCTTCCAGTTCGATCAGGCTCAAGTTCAAATTTGAGCTTGATGAAAAACGTCTATGGAGGTGTTCCACCGCTCATTATCGACCTCGTCGCTCAACAAATAGCGAGTGAGATGATTCCATTTGCCGAGGACGTAGACTGGGACACGAACATGTGCAACGTCGTCGACTCAAAGTGTCCTCGTGAGGTAGACCTCCTCAACATGGCTCTCGTGCACCGGACATGGACAGGACCCGTCTCTCGCGTTTTACGCACACGCGCCAAGCTGTACGGTGCCAAAACCATCGAATCCTTCCTCCGCAGTCCACGTATGGGAACCTGGCTCCGCGAACTCTACTTCATCGAAGCTCTCGAGTACGAAAACGCCGGCGAGATGGTCCGACTACTCTCACATCTCCTCCGCAACGTGCCAAATTTAAAGAAACTCGCTATTCGTACGTGGTGCAGACTCGACCCGGCTGACATGTACGACTTCAACGACTTTGCGAAGGAGATTGCGAACATGCAGCAGCTTGAGGCGCTCTGGCTGTTCCCGAATCGAGGACATATGGCGAGCTCGCCGACGATTTATGAGATTATCCCTCATTTGAAGTCGCTAAAGTCTCTGCATATTAGGAATTGGCTCGGAGGAGGAGAGGAAGGACAGCCTCTTCCAGCCGAAATAGGACAGTTCCTGACTAACGGGAGTTCGGGTGCTACTCTTACGACGCTGTCGTTCGTTGATGGTGGAGTAAACGAAGCGACTACTGCGTTCATCCCTTGGCTTCTGCGTGATTCTCCACTAGAGAACCTAGAAGTCCACACCAAAGACATCTACAGACTCGAATCCGGCGCCCACTCCCCCCTCTTCCGAGGTCTCCAACCCTTCCTCTCGCAGATCAAGACCTTGCGAATGCACTACTCCACATTCAACGAAGACAAAGAAATACGGACTCAATTCGTCATGAGCTGCAAGAACCTCAAGACTTTGTCTCTCGTCATCGGTACACACCACGAGCTGAATGTCTTCCCTGAGTCAATCGAGCATTTACACGTCCACTATTCGACGATTTGGCCCATGTCGGGGAAGAAGTTACATGACTGCCTTCAAGAACAACGCGCTTCGTTGAAGAATTTGAAGACCTTAAAGTTAACAAAAGATCCAATTGACGGTCTGACGCTTATTGATCTCGTAGGTAATAATAACGATATTGTTGGAGTGGATGGCGAACGGGTGGAGAACGCATGGCATATTGACGATTTACGGACACTTTGTGGGGAATGGAATATGGAGTTGACGAATGAGCAGAAATTTGTGACATTGGATGAGCTGTTGAGGATGTAGGGTATTCGTTGCGTTTTCTGTTTTACCGTGTGCTAGTCCTTTAGGTGTTGGCATTTATTCAATTTAATGAAAGAATGCCAACTTGTCCATGTCCCGATGAGTGAAAACGTGAGATAAAGAGGTAGTATCTATTCTTCAGAAAGTCTCTTATGTCAGTCTACCTTGTTATCTTACTGAGAATGCGAGCACCTGCACTGCAGTAGTTTATGATGAGGATGAAATGTTCTTCACTTTCGTTGCGGTCCATGAGCTGAAGCTGAGGCATGTATTCGCAAACTCTGTTCACTACTTGACATGCCACGAAGTACCAGACATCGACGCGAACAAACAACGGAAATTGAACGATAAAACGTAAATAAATACAATGCATCCAGTTCTCGTACACAACAGCACCACAGTCGGACAAGCACGTACAGACATAAGAATACGACTATACATCACTTTCGGACCTTTCGGACTCACTTGTTGAACCTTTTAGTGGCAGTGGTGTGAGAGGCAGACTTAAATTGTCTAAAGCAAGTGGGGGCGCCTCCTCGCTAAGTCGGCGCATACGTAGAATGAAATGCGTGCATAGAATCTGGTGTAGTATACTCTGTGGACTGAAGACGGAAAGAAGCAGGCTCAGTACCTACGGAAACACAGATGTCAATACAAGAACGCACATGAGGAGAGCATCACAAAGGAGATTCTTCAGTGAGAAATAGGATATCAATCATGTGTCAGCAATACCTAAGGAGCGAGGAAGAGCAATACATACGGAAGCGAAGAGCTGAATTACGAGGTTCACAATCGATGAACCTGAAATAGTTGAGAGATTAGCGACAGGATGCGGGAGTACGCAATGGCCAGTGTGTATTAAAAACATACCAATTATACAAACGAAATAGTACAATGCTGCATCAGGTATTCAGATAAGTGAGATCATGAAAGCATCTGGTAAACTCACAGTCCCGACAAATATGTCTCAGAAGTTGTGATTCTGCGTGCCGGCCTGAGAAATGCACGTCAGTTCAAATCGCTCGAGCGATACACATAGATGCCTATGCTTACGGTTCCAGATAATCTTCCGCACTAGAAGACAGAATGCCACTTGAACACCAATGTATCAGTGAATATTCGAACAATTGGGGTAGAGTCCCACGGTAGAGCATTCACCCGATTCACAGATAATGAGGAGAACAATACTCAGCCACTCGATTTTGAGGCGATACCAATATATGCATCCCTTATATGGGAAAGAGACGTCTAGTACTTGAATCGAAAAGTAAATTCAGGAACGTTAGTACGTACTTCTTTTGATGAATTGCGCTTTGCGCTCACCCGAGCTCTTGGCGATATAGAATGCTGTGTTGACGGATGATCCAGCAGTCGAGAACTAATTGGCAATTGCGCGGGAGTGTCTATTAGAATGATTAAATTGACCATAATCCGGAGCACTTACTAAAGCAAGAAAATAGAGGAGCAATGACACCTTCGAGTTGCGTCCATAAATCACACATGTCCTGATGAAGAGCGTGACTGAATAAAAGCCGGTGCGGAAGAAACACAGTGAGTTATGAATAAACAAAGCGACCTAATTGCAGACGTACCTTCCGCAATAACTGCTCCGAGAAGTGCGATTCCCGCAACTACGAAGTGAGCAATGTGACAGGCCTTGAAATGGTCGGTAAAATTATGTGACTACGGTTATTAGCATAAACATCCGGAAAAGCTCACCCCATGATTTGGGTTGATGAGCGAGACTAATAATAAGGTGGCTACTCAGCACGAAATTTTCATCATCGATGAAGATAATGTACAGGCCCGGGCTAGTGACCCATCAAAGATGTACTCACAATAGCACGCAGAAATCGCCGTTATGAACGGGTAGTATCGATTTATCAAGAAAACGATGCGACGGTTTCCTGGGCTGTGACGAAGCCAGACGAGACGAACCTATAGTTTGTCACAACAATAAATAGAGTCAGTTAGGCGGCGCCGCAGTGCGAGAGCAACTCACCTCTTCGTCAAAGACTATAATATAATCAAACATCTATAGCAACGGACATGCGAGTTCATGATTCCTGAAATAGATTACCACTTTTTGAGCTACGCACTTGGAGAACTAAGCCTGCGACTGGAAATCGGTCAGTTCAATGCGTCGAACAGACTTGATCTATGAAAACCTACGCATTGCGTACTGAAAGATAAAGATCAGCTCGTCGCTATGAAAACTGGTTCACATCGGCACGTACACGTACGAGACGAACATCCTGAACAATGTCCGGTACACTAGTTGGGGGTCCGGATGCAGGTTCAAATGGCGAATGAAGTGCAAGGAGAGTCATGTAGAACGAGCGTAGTATTATGGTCAGGTAAGTAGGAAGCAAAACACGACTCGAGTCGAATTGATTGCTTCGAAAGAAATGCAACGACTCAGACAATGTAGTTTAATATACCAGATGTACAAGGCGGCATATATCACGGTGACCCTCCTCTGCCCGATCAACAGGAGATCAGACAATCGCCAAGAAGACAATAAATTACGGGGTATATCACTGTATCAACGTTACTGGTCACCTCAACGCCTGTGTGTCGTGAGCGCCGATAGGACAAAGATGGTGAAGCACCATTGATCATCACCCTTGGAAGATTGCTCTCGACCTCAGGTCAGTTAAGCCGGGACAATGCAGTGCCAATCGCACCTTGTAGTTGGCTCCCGTCCGATCGCCGAGTCAAGACCTCGGCGTATTGATTAACACCTGTTCCAGACATTGAATCCAGGGCATACCAGGCACATGGAATAGTAAAAGGAAACGTGATGGAATAGATCCTGTCAGAAAAAGATTTGCAGTTTCTGTCATAGACAACAAACTATAGACTAAAGGAACTTTTAGACTACCTTTCGGTCTGTACGGAGAGGCGATCTCGAGGAAGAGTGATGTTTAAATAGATCCATCAGTAGCCCTAGCGCTGGTTGTTCACAGACGCGAACGTTGACGCTCGCAAGACTGCGGTATCCACAGCATTTATTACTCCGCTCGTCAGGAAGGTTGGAGAGAAAGACATTGAGGTCATGACATTTCTCTGTCCTCGGATTTGGCTGTCGTTTGTGGCATCAGACCAGTTTCTGGCTACAGAGCCCCGTACGAGAATAGATCATAAGCGACTCTCGGCCAGCTCTCTCACTCCAGAAAACTTTTATCAACTAGAAGCGTCATGGAAATGAAACCTTGTGAGTTACGGTCAGGTGTAAGAGCACCGGTGAGACGAGCGGGCCATCATTGGTACAACAAATAAACACGTGTTGCTCCTGAAATGGAAGGCGTTTTGCTATTTTGGGGTACGCATACACGTCAAAACAATCTTCTAAAAAGGCCTGGTGGTTCTTAGTGTTTGAGGTCAAGATATCAACAGTATCAAGTGTTTAACAAGGCGATTCTAATTTGCCACTTTACATAAGGCTAGAGGTGCAGTTCTGCGGCTTGCATTATCAAAGTAGGCACAATATCGTCTTCATGAACAGAACAACGAATAATTATACATTCGTCTCGTGACATGTTCAGCGGTGCCGCCCGCCAAGTGGACCCTCGGTCCTCCGCACTTTGTTCGCACTTGTAGATCTTAATTTACATTGCTTCCGGTCTCAGAAAGCCCGAAAGATCGCAAAATTCCGGAGAAACTCCACCGCTACGTATTGATGCAGAAGGCTGTCGCGGATGTGTTCCTCGACCATCGACGTATCCGCGGCTTGTCCCACACTCAACATTAACGGAAATTGGCAGAGCGAGTCGCGTGATGTATATGCTAGATATACGAACTAAGAAAGCTAGCAAATACATATCGTTGACGTTCGACTTCTCGGAGAAATACCGTACACGTCGGCGCCGTACACCATCCAAAGCCGCCCACAACCGCTTAGGTCCCGCGCGGTAAGGATGGCGTTTAACCACACTATATTCTAGCGCGTCCCACTCTATCCCACAAACGGTCCAGAATCCAAAGCTTCGTCGTTGTTCTCAGAAAATAATTTACATACATACCCGTAGCATGCAACCTTCGGTCGTGTACAAGCTCGAGGAAGACAGCGATCTGACGTTAGAGCTTTCCAGCGAGCTCACGCTCCACCGCAACAATAGCAACAGTGTCAGGATGTGCGTAAAGCGCTTCACCCAACTCCAATTCTATCGGTACAAGAGGCCGTCGCGGCGGACCACCGTAACCGTAGAGCTTCTCCAGAATGTACTTTGTCCCTGCGATCCCCGTTTTGGAAATCGTGGAGTCCGCACGTGCGACAATGCCCTGTAGACGTTGAGCTTCCGGTAGTACCGAAGGGTCAGACAGAGCGGCGGTACAGAGCTCGAAGAGTCGTGTGAGTGTATGCTGCGGAAAAATTTATTCAGACTCAGCCTATTTTCGAACCAGGAAACGCCGCGACAATACGTACAGGAGCGATGTTTGCAAGCCCCGTAATTGCCCCGTGCCCGTTCGCGAAGGCGGAGGGAAGAAGGAAGTCAGCATAACCACCGAGGACGAGGAAGGGGAACGCCGGATTCCTGCGCGGATGCGCCGCAGTGAACGATTTATCTGATATCGTCGCACAGATCCGCGTCAGCTTGCCAACGTTGCCGCATGTTAGCTTGACACCGGCCAAGTTCGGACATTCCCTCGCGAGGTCAGTAACAAGCTCTGAGTCTAAGTCGATGCCTCCCGCAGCGCCAGGATCTGTACGGAGATTTTACGATGATGATGCGTAGAGAAGTACACGTATAATAGAGAAGATGGATCAGTCAGCTTACTACAAGTAATCATTCGGATAGCCAGAGTCAATGAGTGACGTACAGTTGTAGATGAGAACTGGCACCGGACTCTTCTCTGATACCTCCGTCCAAAATGCCTTGAGGGCTTTCCGGTTAGAAGCAAGAGCCCCCGCGAAATATCCGCTGAGAATTGCGATTGTGGCATCCGCCCCTGCGTCAGCTGCTTCCTTACCCAGCTGCACAACAGAGCGAGTTGATCCACTGCCAATTCCAGATATTATAGGTACGCCTTCTAAACCAGCTGAATCTAGAGCGCGACGGGCGGCGCGGATTAGGACTGAACGCTCTGCGTCTGAGAGATGGTGTGCTTCGCCCATAGAGCCAGCCAAGAGTGGGCCGACGCCAGCCTTTGCAACACGTAAGACATGAGATTCAAATGCAGGAATATCTACAGGTGGAAGTAAGTTCAACCACCCGCAATGCATTAACGTAACGCTATACACACCTAATTCTTCAGAGTCAGGAAGGAAGAAAGTCGGAATTGGTGCATAGACACCCGGCTTAAGACCACGAAGGGGACGAGAGTGTCCGTTTGTGCTGCCGTTAACGTGAACTCCGTTGGCGGTCATGACTATGTCTGAGGAGAGGTGTAGACGGATTGACTTGAAGAAGAGAAGAGGATATAAATCCTCAATTAATGGTCATGCGCAACTGGTGCATATCGCGCTTCTTATATCGCTTTGGCCGGTCCGTGACTCCGTTTCCAGCGGACCGTCCGCCCATGCCTTCCGGGCGACGCCGCTCTGCCGTCGACAATGTAAAGGTATTGTCAGTGCTGTCTTGGTGTACGTACAACGTCACCTCGCGGGTTCGAGTGCGACGAGTTAAGGGTTGAAATTAAGGTGCGTGGGTTCTGTTCACGGCTGATGCCCTCGTCGATCACTCGCAATCAGGATGC
This sequence comes from Fomitiporia mediterranea MF3/22, assembly GCF_000271605.1. Lineage (NCBI taxonomy): Eukaryota > Fungi > Basidiomycota > Agaricomycetes > Hymenochaetales > Hymenochaetaceae > Fomitiporia > Fomitiporia mediterranea. Next base: position 2,851,499 of record NW_006760392.1, on the reverse strand, counting down.
TGATCCTCTTGTGATTCGGCGCCTAAACACCTCATTCTCACTATAATTCTATTCCGGACGACCATGTTAACATTGCCTATATGAAGTCCTACGCACCCACTAGCCCTGTGCTGTGGACCTGTAAGCTAATTGGATACAATAGTAGTACGATCATGGTACCGCCGAAGCTGCGAAGACCGGAAAGGTTTATCCTCGGTAACATCTCCTTGCTTTCATGCTCCATCTTCAACGCGCTTTGATAGCGAACTCAATGGGTCTCTTCGAAATCAGCTGAGCAAGCAAGAGCGCAGCGATAACCACGATGTAGCACGTAACTAGCAGCAGGATGCCACTTGTATGGCGTTCTGTTGGTCCCACAGACGCCGTGATCAATTATCGGAAGCGACGGACAGCCAGCCAAGAATTTACAGAGACATAATTAGAGACAAGCGCTGTACCACCGCGATCCGGGTTCAAGTGAGACCACATAGGCTGCCCGTTGACCCGCCGCAAGTCCTGAAAGGACGTCCGGTCCCGTTCGTCGAGCAAGAAAGCTTCAAGATACTTGTGCCTTCCGGGACGTTTTTGACGTTGCTCTCATGCACAGTCTTCTTCCGTACACGAGATGATTCGTCACTCACGGTACTTTTCTCCAGCTCGCTTCGAAAAATGGCTCTCAGACGTTCACTCTGGCTTCATTCAAATAATACAGTCGCTCAGGTGTCATGGCAGAACATATCTTCCCACCTTCTAGGAGCTTGCGTTTCGTCATGTCGATAAGACTAGTCCTCGGTCTTGACACAGGCACACAGATAACGCAATATCTTTGCGACCTCATGTCAATGCGGCCCTACCCCGTTACCTTTCGTTTTCTTCTCAATGTGTCTTGAGTGACGTCTGGTGACCGTAAGTTCTTCGCGCCCGTCATACCACCTTCTTTTCCTTTAGGAGCACAGTTGTAAGATATTTGTTTTCTGCAAAACTTTCGGCTGCTATTAATGGAAATACACCGTCATCCCAGTCCTTAGGGTAGGTAGTCGACTGTATTCCATTACAGAATTGCAAGATGGCATATTCATTGTACAAATAAAGTGGACCCGATCTTGCAGACGATAGTCGACATTTCAAGTATGCAATATTCTGTAGTACTTCGGAATTTGCTTGTCCTTAACACCGTCTTAAATGCCCTGCTAGCCCTCATGGCTATTTCTGAGCTGCCAAAACCGATGACTCCGTAGTCTCGCTGTTCAGGCTCAGCAATAATGAAATGTCAGGTAGGCAGAAAGTATTTAGTCATTACTGGGTAGTTATACTCACATCGCCAATATGTTCTCAGATAATTTTTCTTTTTGGTCCAGTTCTTTTGCTACAATCACTCTGCGGTCCGTTCTTAAACAAAGTAATGAGCTTCTTTCTTAATCGATTCAATTGGATCTTAGCCACTAGGCTCTATCAAATATCACGAGAACATCCGCGACCGGCGGTTGAATGATTTTCTACCGATCGCAATATGTGGTGTTCGTGCAGTTAACATCATGACTCTAGGAAACTTAATTGTTGACATTTATTCTTCGCGAACGGCAGCAGCGGCCCGTATATGACGCTGGTACTCAGCCACTATCTTCATGGCTTACCCCTTTGACTTGTCTTGTGGTATCTTTCCTTCCTATCTGTACAGGGGTGTTGATGAGCGCGAAACCCAGTAGGTTTGGCCCTTGATATCTTATCGTTCAGAGGCAGCGACGCTCAGGGATCATTAGCCTTGGCGTGTAAAGACCATACCCTTATATACGCCAACTAATAGTTCGTCGCGCTATACTCTTTTCCCTCGCACTTATCCTTTTGCGATTATAGGAGGACTAGGAAAGGTACTACGACTTAGGAGAATTAAATCTTCGGGAAACTGTAGACATTGATGAAAGGCTGAGTGCAAAGAGGCTATGATAAGTATTTTATATAGAGATACTGCTGTGCCACATATAGCTTTGCATTCATGAAACACTGTTATATCCCTTTTGTCGAATTGGGGTAATTAATGCAATTTCAGGTTGCTTCCGTTTCCGTGAAATACTACTGTTGCATAAATAAATTTCAAACTCCGCAACCCCACATGGAAAATTGCTTAGTCATTGAGTTTTCGTTCCTGGGTCAGCAAGTTGTTTGTTTGTTTGACTTTGTCTCTGCCTTCGTGGTACGACACGTTTGAAAAAGGAATTTGTAATCACATGACAGATGACTTCTTTCAAACTGCACTTGATCCAGCAAATTTTGGCTGTTTACTATAAGACTGCTTCCTGATTCCTACTCGTGCAAGCTTCGACCCGAATCCCGCCACTGGACCTGTTCCTTCTATGTTAAGACACCTAGAGTTTGCGTTAGCACGAAGCTAACCAGGGTCAGCTGGTGCATGATGCATAAAACGTGGAAATTCTACCACGGGTCACACTCCTTACCTACTGATCGCTTCCGTCTTGTTGCGATAACGTTGTATCCTACTTTCGTTGAGGGAATATGTCTGACAACAAAGCTTTCATATTGAACGGGCCTTTGGATGCTACATTTGGACAGAGACCGATACCTGAGCGTGAGTATGAACAATCTATGTTGCCATTCTGTTGTGATCTCACCGCATCGGCGCTTTGATGTGACACTTTATGGAGGTAGTTGACCCCGATGAAGTGCTCATAGCAGTGAAGAAGACTGGTCAGTCTGCGCCAACCTCTCGTCCCAGCTCCAAACTAAATCAAAATCCTCATCGTTTCCATTAAAGGTATATGCGGGTCTGATGTCAGCCTGATATACCAACAACGGGAAATACCTCTGAGTTAATTTTGTAGATGCATAACTACGTCGAAGGACGTATCGGAGCTAATACCGCCACTCAACCGTTCGTGAGTTGGCATCTCGCCATGAATTACTGGTCTATTCATATACTGATAGTTGGTAGGTACTTGGACACGAGGCGTCTGGAGTAATCGAGAAAAGTGAGTTTGCTCTGAGTTAGAGACTAGTGTTTCGCGGTTCAGGCTAATTCACATTACTTGACAGTTGGGGCGAGAGTGAAAAATGTGAAGGTTGGCGATCGTGTTGCGATGGAGCCAGGCGTGACATGTCGCAAGTGTTGGGATTGCAAGAATGGCAAATACCAAGTTAGTACTCTAATGAGTATCCGTGTCTCCGAAAACGGACAATGAATGACTGCTGAGATACCTCATCCAGCTTTGTCAACACGTCATATTTGCATCCTCTTGCCCTGTTGATGGAACACTCAAGCGCTACCATAAGCTCCCGTCAGATTTAACATACAAACTTCCTGACCATCTTACACTTGAGGATGGTGCAATGGTAAGTTTCAGATAATTTTAATATCTTTTGTTCTCATCACACCATCTAGATCGAGCCGTTGTCAGTCGCTGTTCACGCCGTATCTGCTACAGCTCATGTTCGTGCCGGTCAAAATGTCGTTGTCTTTGGTGCGGGCCCTGTCGGTCTTCTATGCATGGCTGTTGCGCGAGCTCTCGGCGCGCATCGCGTCATCGGTGTCGATATTGTTCCTACACGACTTGAGTTTGCGCTAAACTATGCCGCAACAGAGACCTTCTTAGCGCCGCCGCGCTCCGGTGAAAGCGCAATAGAGTATTCTAAGAAGACAGCGGAGATGATGAAGAACGCACTTGGAGTGGAAGAAAGGGGACCTAATAGCATCAACGTAGCTCTTGATGCGACAGGCGCGGAGACGTGCATCCAAGTAGCGCTTTTAGCGGTCAGAGCTGGCGGTACAGTAGTACAGGTGAGTGGTGCTTGTTTCCCCTTGTATATACTACGTGACTGTTAAGTGGATATTTTACCAAGGTCGGTTTCGGAGCACAGGAAGTCCAAATCCCTATTACGGCGCTTCTAGTAAAAGAGATCACGTTCAAAGGCTCCATCTGTTACGGTGTGAGTATTTTGACCGTAATAGACGTAAACTGCATCACTCACCCTTAAAACTTCAGCCCGGTGATTATACACTCGCAATGGCTCTCGCGTCATCAAGGAAAGTCGATCTCAAACCGCTCGTGACCCATAGGTGAGTTTCCTGACTTTCCCCTTCCTTATTTTGACACTGGAAAATGGCCATGTAGATTCAAGTTCGAGGATGCTATTGCTGCTTTTGAAACGACTCGTGCTGGAAGAAGCATTGATTCGAATGGACAAATCACGAATGTCATCAAGACGATCATCTCTGGGCCAGATGTCGACCCCGCAGCGCCTTGAATCAAATGAACAGATGTGAAACATAGGGCCAACGTGGCTCGTCCTCTCGTTGTCCCGCTGTGATTTAAACTACGCCCTGTTCTGACCATCAGATTTACTGGATCTTTTTTACCGTTAGTGTATGAGTAAGGATTGGGAGCTGTATTACCAGACGAAGCTAGCGGAGATCTAGCGTAAGTTTTCAAGACAAGCGCATTTCTTTCCATAATATGTGTAAATTTCGATCAATGATTTTGATGATTCTGTGTGATGATGGAGGGAGCCTGTTGCTAAGATATCAACTTTCATTTGCCCATGGATGTTTAGAGAAAATGAATGCACTGGACTGTCTTAGCTCAATTTTGTCTGGCGGTGATGCTGAATGTTTTGCAACATATGGAAGCTTATGAATAACCACTTCTAAAGACATTAAACTGCAAAACTGTCAAAGTCATTTTGATGAGCACAAATACTTTGTGTTGGGACTTTCCTATTCGGGTGTGGGAAATTTACGTAACAGATCTTTGGAGAAGTAAACATCCTGTCAGTATTAACTTGACTCCGATTGCACACGAGTGCTCCTTAGGCTTCAGCACGGGTGCTATGCCAAGTATCGTTCATGTGAACACTGCATTGCCCAAATCCTGAACGATAACGTGTGGAAATGCTGAGATCAGATGATGTTGGCGTTTTCTTCACTCTCACTTGTGTCCCTCGCATTTTGCTTAGCAGTACTAGTATCCCGTTCATGCTGAAACAATATGTCTGACTCTGACAACAAGGCTTTCATATTGAACTATGCTCTGAGCACGACGTTCGGGCAGAGGCCCATTCCTGAGTGTGAGCACTGGAGAACATACATTTCTTTTTTGCTTCCCCTTAATGGCACCGATCTGGTTTACTATCCGTAGTGGCACCCGATGAAGTGCTTATAGAGGTAAAGAAGACAGGTGAGTTAGCATTGGCGAATCAGCTCACTTTAATGCTTGATGAATATGATCCTGATGTGCAACAGGAATCTGTGGATCTGATGTTAGTGGAAAAGACCAACTCCGGGGATTAATTCTGAACTCTGAGAACATAGATGCATTCGTATGCAGAAGGACGGCTCGGACTCATGGTCGTAACTGAGCCACTGGTGAGCCGACATCTCCTCACTAGAAGCTCTGTTTTGATGCTAAAACCTGCCTCAGGTCCTCGGACACGAATCGTCTGGTACCATCGCGAAAGGTAAAGATCCATACAAGGACTGGCATACCTTGCTCGAACTCAGCTGTTGGACATAGTCGGGTCGAACGTGAAAAATGTGAGCGTCGGAGATCGCGTTGCGATGGAACCTGGTGTGACATGTCGCAAATGTGATGAATGCAAGAGTGGCAAATACGAGGTCAGTATTTTTTACGGTCTGTATCCCGAAAGCGGAGAAGCAAAGAGCTGATCTCACTTTTGTCAGCTCTGTCAACATATAGCCATTGGATCGCTTCCTCCACACGACGGTACACTCAAGCGCTATCATAAGCTTCCGTCGGACTTGACATATAAGCTTCCTGATCATCTTACCTTTGAGGATGGGGCTTTGGCAAGTCCCAGACGTCTTAGAGTTGTCATGATGATCTCTAAACAGTTCACTCAGATGGAACCATTGTCGGTCTCAGTCCACGCAGTCTCATCAGTAGCTCATCTACGAGCAGGTCAGAATGTTCTCGTTTTTGGTGCCGGGCCAGTCGGACTCCTATGTATGGCAGTTTCACGTGCACTTGGTGCAAAGCGTGTCATCGCAGTCGATGTTGTTCCGACCCGGGTTGAGTTTGCTTCCACTTATGCTGCTACAGAAGTATTTTTGGCGCCTGCACAATCTGGCGAGGATGCAATGGAGTATTCCATGAAAACAGCAGAGACGATTAAGAGTACACTAGGAGTAGAAGACAGAGGACCAACGAGTATTGACCTGGTTATTGATGCAACAGGAGCGGTGACATGCATTCAAATGGCTTTCATACTGGCAAAGGCTGGCGGTACTATTGTACAAGTGGGTGACAAAGATCTCCGCTTTGTCCTACATTTACTAGAGCTTGATACCTGTAAAGGTCGGTATCGGAGCCATGAAGGCGGAGATCCCCATCGGTCCGGTTTTGATGAAAGAGCTTACGTTCAAGGGTGCTTTTTGCTACGGAGTAAGTTGAAGTCTTGACCACGGTTGACTAGTATTCCCTATCTCAGGAACTTTAGCCAGGTGATTACCCGCTTGCAATCGCCCTTGCCTCCTCGGGAAAAGTCAATCTTAAACCGCTCGTAACGCACAGGTAGTCACATCACCTCTTTTCCGCTTGTTCTCACTGAACATCTGGCCACACAGGTTCAAATTTGACAATGCAAATGAAGCTTTCGAAATAACTCGCGCAGGAAAAGGTGTCGATTCTATTGGTAAAGTCGCGAATGTTATCAAGACGATCATCTCCGGGCCAGACGTCGATCCTGCTGAGCCTTGAAAGAACGTTAAGTATTTTTGAAATTGACCTGTGGGAATCAATGCGAACGAATTCATTCGCATTAATCTTCCGCTCAAGTTGAAATAAGACTATTATGATCATCAGCTTACTGTGGCTTCTAGTGTGCTATTACCGTACAGCAAAGAATAGATTTAACATCCCAAGAAGGCATATCTAACGGCTTTAGGAGATGTCCACGTAAAGCACGTACAGCATATTACACCCATCACTGTCATCTGGTTCTGCAACCATTTTCTATGATTTACATCAACGAAGACTATTATGTACGAGCAACCATCACCAGCGTTTTCCGTCTACGATTTCAAAATCTGGGTCCCAGGAGTGGAAATTTTAGGAGTGGCTGATCTTTGGTTTCAACGCAGTCGGAACAAAGCGGGGATGAACAATTCCTGAAACAACGTCAAAGGGTGATATTCCCCTCGGACAGACAGCGAAAACTTTGCCCTCTTGTACCCCAAGGGACGTTCGAGGCACATTGGAGTGGACTAATCAGGGAATAAGCGTCGCGTTATACCGTCTTCCGATCACTTCTACATCTGGAAGGCGTCGCTTTTTGCTCAAACTCGTACATCATCAATTTTAGATATTAACGTCGAGATGCACGTAAGAAGCCTGATGCACCACTGTGGCACAAGTGGCTGAATCTTCCGCGCCGTTGCACTTCGTTACCAGCACATCTCCTGACCGGAGATCATGGCACAACCCGCAAGGCTTATAAGCGCCCTTGGCCATTTCATCCCCTTCCCAAGTGCTCATCATGGAAGATGAAATAGAGCGTACAGCTGTCAATATTCTCATCGTAAGGGTGAGTCAAGAAACCTCCTTTATGAGGCACAACTAACATGCCGAGTTCAGTACTCCACAGGTGCAGAGATTTGCTCCTCTTCTAATTGATCACTCATTTAACCGTATCGGTTTTCCAGCAGCAGCGTTGACCGCACTGGTAATTCCTTATCCCATCCAATTCTGGCCCACTCTTACATTGCACATGCAAGCTTTACAACTATTTGACAACATTGGATATGGAGGTAAGTCGGTAATCACTAGGTGTTTTGAGAACGTTCACCTAGGCGTCATTCCAGGTTCAACTCGTCTGGTCACAGAGAAAGCTTTCATTAGGCCTCTGTCTTTTCCTTTTGAACCGTTATGTTCCCTTCATCACCGTGGCAATTGCATCTTACTGTACGTTGGCGATGTTCTTGATTATTATCATTGTTGCCTACTAAGTACTTTTTTTTAGATATCCTGATTGAAACAAACTTTGACGTATGTCCAGTAACCAGATTTAGTCATTTTATCCTTACTTATAGCACGTAAAGCATTGTAGACACGGGCTCATCTCATTTTCAGGTAATAGAACACTTAATATTGTGCCCGAAGCTGGTGTTTACCTTGTGCGTTCCGCAGTATTCTGTATTGTTGGACTACTATCGGCCGAATGTACGTAGTCGTTTAATTAGAACATCAGTCCTCGCGCAAACCTCTTAGTTAACAGTCATCTTCTTATTTCGAGCCGATGCGGTGTGGGGACACCGACGTTGGCTAAGAACATTATTGATCCTGGTATATTGCGTATGTCGAAGTCAGCGGCGCACATCGGCTGTTCACTGAGCAGTCTCAACATAGGGTACAAGTTTGGCCAGCATATATTTCACCGTCAAACACATCGCATCTGGACAAAGTAAGCTACTTCAGAACGTACATCTCGAACACGACAAATCTAACGGCTATTATGAATTACAATGCATTTAGTTATCCGAAGTTTGTTCTACTCCGGGTGTTTGTATTCGTTTTCGGTGAGAAACTGGGCCCTTTTGGTCTCGTTCGCAGTTTGCGATGTGTGTATGTGTACCGATTGTCTATCTGCTTCAAGTTGACAATGTCAAAATAGTTGCATTTGTTCTTCTCTTTGTCAAGAACCAGAGCGATGGTAAGTTCATTTGATCTTATATGTGTGTGAATTGATCCGCTTTCGACTCACGAGTGATTTTCAGAGACACTCGCGAAAACACGAGTCATGCGTACTCTTTACCATGAAAGTGGGTATAATATCATCCTTATCAAGCCATTTATCTGAGTTTTTTCTACGAGGTTTGATGTGTTTTGTCCTCATAACGGGTAGGAAAATTTAATTTCTGCACTATCAGAGATGAACCTCTAATCTATTGTTAGTGCTAACTGGCATTAATCTTGCCATGGAGCTCACCGCTTCTGTGCGTTTTCGGGCTAAAATTCAACACTCTTGCTCTGAAAGCACTGACATTCAATTTGACTCAATCTCACGTATAGCCAACACTTCTCGATGCATTCCTCGTGTAAGCAACCTTCTACCACTTAAACTTATTCATACTCTTCGTACTCGACTAACATTGTATCTTGATTTCCAGGCTAGAAGGTGTCCTCATCAACATTCTATGTTCACGCATGATCCTCGGAATCCGACATGCACACGAATTGACACACTGGCGGTGCTCTTTCTCGTCATTAGTATGAAGCTAGATGCATAATTGTAATAGAATACTTGTATATTAGACATGCTTTTCTTTGGAAGGAATCATCTTTTCCATTTGGTTGCTTTCCCGGATATACTGTGAAAATGAAGAGTGGGATTGGCTTACTCATTATGTTCTGAACATGTTATTTATTTATCAGCCAGACTGACTAATTTTGTCGGATGTACACAGTCCTGGAGAGATTGGACTCAGGAGTTACATGGCCTTGTATAACATTTGCAAGTGTACATGCAATGAACCATGTTTCTTTTGTTTTAGAGTGAAATTATTGTCATGGTTCAATTAGTTCATCTCTACTCTGTGACCTCGCTTTGGCAGGAGAAAGACAGCGCAACCGTAGACTCTTCCTATCGTACCGATATCCCACTTTACATCATCACGACTAATGCTAGCATGACACATTGAAATGGAGGCAAGGTACACTTTATATTGTTTTTCTTCATCAATACTGTACGTTAGTGTACACGTCTACATTTAGGTAAGCATCAAAGCAAGAGAGGCCAGTCTTTCTTTCTACCTTCTCTGCAGTAAGTCTATTAGTCTTTCAAGAGCAATTCGACAGAAATGTGACGAAGGGCTAGGCATTAGAGTGCAGAGTTTACTGCTGGAACATCTTAACCTTGGTGATGATGGCTATACATAAGGGCGCCGCGAGGATCAGTAAAATTTTCAGTCAGAGCAAGGGAACGGGAAGATACCCACATTCTGGATCAAGGCCCTGGTGCGGAATCTGTTCCTGGAGACCTCCACAGCCCTCCTTGATGGTGCCAATATGTGCAAATTTTGGTGTGAGGCTGCGTTCAAGGAGCCAGGACCCGAACTTCGAACCAAGCTACATACATCGGAAAAACTCATCAATATCAAGATCCAAGGTGATTGGGTTCAAATGAAACGTACACCAGTCTTCTGGTTCTGCGACTCGACGACCAGAATGAATGGGCTTGAACCGATTTTCTTGATCATTTGTTCATCGACAATATTCAGTGTTGGCTTATTGACAAGACCGACGTTGATGCCTTGTTGACGCAGACGCAGGACAGCATCGTACGCCCGGTAGAGCATCTCACCGAACGAGACGACGTAACCAGCGGTACCATCGACGATGAGTTCGTCCTTGCCAGGGACAAACTGGTAATCATCACCGAAGAACTTGGAACCGTCCTCCTTGAGGATGAATGGCACCTTCGCTCGCGTCGAGAAAATGAAGCGAATCCCGCGGTCGAAGAACACACGCTTGACGATGGCATCCATCTGAAGTGCGTCTCCAGGCATGTAGAGCCATGACTGACCATCAGCAAGGGAGTTGTCTCCGAAGAAGTTATTAATTCCGAAATGACAGGTGTTGTCAGCCATCTCGTCAACTATTTTGAAGTATAATCAGGGTAGGTTTCATATAGCTTACTTAATTCACTCACCTCCGGAATGCGAGAAATGGCATAGGACATTGCAGTTATTTAGACGTGCCATTGTAATTTCAGAAACGACCATCTCTAAAAAGGCAGCGAAAGTCGAGAAGACACCATACTTGCCCTCTTGGAAACCGAAGCCCGCGGCCGCAGAGAAGTTACCGCGCTCCATGATGCCAGATGGAAGGAACACCTCCGGATGCTTCTGGTGGATGACCTTAAGCCCAGTGGATCCCTCAAGATCAGAGTCGATGACCAGTACACGTTTGGCGTTCTCTTCCTTCGAATAGCCGTCGAGTACTCGGGAGACAGCTTCACCAAACTCAACACGCGTCGCCGCATTCTCGCGGGTGGAACCGACATAGATGTATGGAACGCTGGTTGGCTTGATATTAAGCAGAATATCGGATGCAACGGCAGCTGGATAGCCGCGTGATTCAAGATATTGAATCGCAGCCTTGACAGGAATCACATCGTGTCCATGTGGTGAACCCTCGATCGCGGCAATGCCAGGCGCCATCTTGCGTTTGGAAACGACTGCGGCCGGTCCATTGGAGCTGAGGATCTCATAGACACCACCCCAGAGTGCATCAATGTCTTCGCCATCAATCGTGACAACCTTCAGACCATGTCCTTGAAGGGTCTTACCAATATCGTAACCCTTAAGATATTGGCTTGGGTGACCAGCAATGGTCACATCGTTGTCATCAATAAAGAGCTTGACATTGAGATTCTGGGCGACAGCGAGACGAGCAGCTTCGGCGTCATTTCCCTCTTGCTGCGAACCATCCGAACCCAGGAGGAAGATTGTCTTGTCGCGGTTGGCAAGTGCAACGCCGTTGATCAGCGCCCACATGTGACCAAGCCGACCGGACGAGAATTTCACTCCGGGTGTGAGGCCCAACTCCGGGTGTCCCGGGAGCTTGGAGTGAGCCGCACGGTAGTGCAGAAGATGCTCGGCAGGTAGTGAACCCTCAAGTACTGAGAGTAAGTACTGAGTCGCAACACGGTGTCCTACGTAAAAAAGCGGTCAATATAGTCGTGTAAAGCTGGAACGTAATAGATTTGCTCACCAGCTTCATCGAATACGACCGGGTAAAACTTGTCGCTAAAGTTGAAGAGCGAAAGGAGAATGGCAACTTCGGGGACGGTGTCATACGCGCCACCTTATGACGAGGTGAGAATAGGCAATGAATAAATTTGCTATGCAGGCTATATGCGCATTTCAGAAGACGTACCAGTGTGCCCGCTCACACCACGTGCGGCACCAGTCGCAGTAAAGAGAACGATGGCATCTCGCAACAGCTGGATGTTGTCCTTGAGAGTTCTACGCTCTTCATCGGTGAGCTTAGGCTTGGACGGGTCGAGCGTGAGCCTGATATCGACGATACATCATCAGCAACAGTCGCAATGTCTACCTGTACAGTGGCTGCTCACTTTTTGAATTTTGAAAGGTCGATGGGGAACTTTGACTCTGCACCAGACATGATGGGTTGTATGTATGCGAGAGAGGAGTTGGTGGAAGTTGGTGGGGAAGAGCAACGAGCATGACACGGCTACGGGCTACGGCGACCTTTATCGACGGCTCGGCCCGTTCCTCGCCCATACCCGGGCATCCGTTGGTGCATGTGGGAATTTCCCACGTAATTTAAATCCGTTTATTTCCTCGACAGGACCTAGTTTTCTCTCATTGTCTTCAGCAATTTACTTGCAATTGCCTCAACCGTCTCACAATACGTTGATACTTGCTAGAAGCCAGTCATCCGGTCTCACGACTCATGGCAACTTCGAGGCCGTGTTTCGAGACCGTTGAATCTGTGGAAATAGTTAACACTAAATAGGAATAGGACTTGGTTAATTACTGCCTATGATTGGTCACTTCCCGAAGTTTGGACATGGATGTGAAGGCGACCAAGAACCTGGTCGGAATGATGATTCAGACTTGGTTATGCCGATAGGTAAGCACAGAGTGACTTCACGTGCGAGACAGGTGAACTACCATTTGCTCAATCTCGAATACTGTTTAGTTGGGTATGCAGCGCTCGACGCTGTCTGACTCTTTTCCGCGGTCAAACGACTGGGCCGATTTTGTGTACCTAATGGTGACTCCTATCCAAGACGGATGACTCTAGCCCACGTTCAAGTTCCAAAATAAGTCTTTCCTCCCGGATAGTTGTCCAACAAGCGGCCGTCTTTGAATGAAGATTGGTGCGGCCGTGCTCAGAGGTCGTGAAATAGTTTCGGCAAATCAGGAATCTCATTGAGTGAATCAACTCCCGAAATACTTTTTATACAAATATTTACTCCAAAGCTTCCGTGAACAATCAGTGGGTGGATGCAATCCTCCAGTGCTCTCTTGCAAGGTTGCACTATCCTGCAGGGCTTGTACACTGCGGACAAAATGTCTGGTTGGACTATCTCAGTATCAGATCTTGTACCGACACGTCCTGCCAGAAACTGCTGATCGATTTCCAATCTCTTGGACATTTTGACTTGTATTAAAGCTTGATCACAATGTAGCCTTACTTGTCCTAACTTCATTCGTCGTTATGGATTCCTCTGTACAGCCACCGCAAATAACAGGATCGAAGCGTGTTCTCGGCGGAACCGATCTTCAGGGACACTATCATTTTGATGCGCTCCTGTCATTTCGCAGGCTTGTCGTGCACTTATAAACTTTAACAACCATGTCTGGTCTTTTCATCCTCAACTCTGGATCACATAGTACAGTACATGATGACCGAACCGAAAAAACCCTTCCCACATGTCGTTGATCTGTCGAATTATGTTCTCCCTCCTCCTAGAACGGTGGGCGCCTGTCTTTCTTGATGCTTATGAATGTGCAAATTTACGTCTGCTCCATCCTGCGTAGCTACACGAGCTAGCCATGGTCAAGCTCTCCGCGAGCATCCGCGAGAAACCAAATTGGTGGTTGAAATACACTGATCCAGAGATCCGTGCACGCTGGCGGAAAGAGGCGCAGGAGATGGCTCTCGTGTGGATCGAGCGCGCGACAATGCTCGTCCCATTTGAGGATGCAAGCAAATACATTACTGGGGATCACGGGCAGGGAAGCATTTTAAACTCAACCGTAACGCTCACTGAAAAAGAGGTCGATTACATTCTTGATGAACTGGATGGCTATGCGAAGTTGCGCGAAGAGCAGAGTGGCATACAGGCAAGCATCGATAAGCTTCATAACTCTACAATGTGACATTTACTTTTACGTATCAAGGTTTCTTGCTTCGATGGCGTCTGGCATTCCGATAGACTGATCGGCAGTGATTTACTCGCACGTCTGAAGAAAGGTGTTGCCGTGTTGGAAGACGTTCCCGATTCCGAGAATGATTGGCATCCAGGATCGAATGAACAGGTTCTCGACCTTGTGCACCCGTCACTCTATTGCGTCGTCTACGGCCGTACTCTTGCGTACCCACGCACGAACAATACATTGACTAAGACAGCCGCAAGCCCTGCTCCATTGAAACCCCCGACTTTCGTCACCCTTGCACGGGAGCTATCCTCCCAGCGTTTCCAATGGTTGCCAACCGACTTTTCCATCGACGCAGAGGGCAAAGCGAAAGCTCTCAGTTACATCAATAATCTGCACCCATCACATATGGAGCTCTACGATGCTGTTGAGGGAATAATATCCGCGTTCGTCCCACTCTTCGAACGTGTATTAACGGACATGTTAAACCCCCTCCCACACCGTATTCCTGGGGAATATCTGCCGTTGAAAGAGGTGGATCCGAGGCATCCGCAGAACGAAGATGCCGAAGATTATTATGAAGAACTGGAAGGATACATAGATAATATCTGGGAAGAAGATAGAATTGTTGGATTACCGCAAGTGCCTGAAGAGGGGTACACGGGTGGGCGAGAAAAGAGGGACAATAACGTGTCGCTGCGTGGACGGACCATTCAGGTGATAGTCAAGCTAGCTAACATCCACCTTGTAAGTTGTAGCTTTACAAAACGTTGTTCCAAAATTTGACCAAGAATTTTTGTTTCTTCAGACTCCCGAGAAGCCCGAATACAAAGGGGGTTCATGGCACATCGAGGGAATGGGAAATGAGCGCATCGTCTCATCAGGCATCTATTATTATGAGCAGGAGTAAGACCGCTTTCCTTATTTACTACGATCCCTGTCTTAATTCTTCGTAGGAATATCACGGGAAGCGAGCTAGCCTTCCGTATTGCTGTGGACGAGCCAGAACCAGCGACGAAAATACAAGCCGATACTTACGATTACCATGCACACTACAAGACGTGGGGTATGATAATGGACTACGACGAGTGAGAACTATGAAGTTCTCTTTCAATTACACTGATACTTATGCCTGCTATACTAGCTCGACAAACCTTACGAACGTCGTTGGTGCGACGCCAACGGTAGAGGGAAGATGCCTAGCCTTTCCCAATATCTACCAGCATCGAGTTTCGCCATTCCGTCTTACAGATCCAACCAAACTAGGTCATCGTAAGATACTGGCTTTGTTCCTCGTTGATCCAAACCTCGAGGAACCAATCCCATCGACCTCAATCGTCCCTCCACAGCAGCAATCCTGGATTAAACAAGCATTGCATGAAGCAGAGCCGAGCACCTTGCTACACAAGCTTCCTGCCGAACTGTTAGATGCTATTGCGAAGCAAGCATCTCCGGAAGTTATGAGCGAAGAGGACGCGAAGAAGTTCAGGCTGGAATTGATGGAAGAGCGCAGTGCCCAGGAAAAGGACGATAATCGATATGACTATGACTTATACTCGCGTGTTTTTAACCTGTGTGAACACTGAACAGCTGTATTTGCGATATTTGCGTAAATTCACTGGTGATGTTTGTTACTTGGTGTACTAGCTGTTTCAGAGCCAGTGGATTCTTGGCATCACCACAATAGCCTGTGCTCGAGAATGTACAATAGTACCCACTAGGTGTTAGTGTAACATCGAAGAATCAGAATAATAAAGTCGTTTGCTTCGAACAAGGGCACTTTATTGATTTGTTAGTAGTAAACTTAAGCACTTTGCATTGTTACAGAGCTTTGCATCTTTCACAGCGTAGGGATATAGAGCGGAGCTCGTAATAATGTACGCATATACACACATTTTTCTGCAGACTGCTAATACAACGCAACGATTCAAGCAAATGTCTGGGGGGGTGGGGGGTCCAGAAGATGCACACACACCACATGTACCACCAACGATACCACCGCCAGAACTACCAAAAGGCAATTATACGCGATACATACCATTACTTACAGAAGAAGACATAACATATATAGGAAATGGGATCTATGTAGGCTCGATCGAGGCTGCACGCAAGAATTTTCTACGGGACAATGGATTTACTCACGTCTTAAGCATTGGGCAGAAACCCTACGAGGGTGAACCGTATGGATCATTGCAAGGCTTCTCATGGAAGTACATGGACGCTGAGGACGGGCCAATGGAAGATATCAAGAATATTTTTTGAGACTGCATTCCATTCATAGACGAGGGAACAAAGGAAAGACATGGAAAGAAGAACAAAATTCTGATGCACTGTTGGCAGGGTTACTCTCGTTCCACTGCAGTTGTGATTGCGTACTTGCATTACCGAAAAAAATTTACATGGCGCCAGGCATTCATGTGGGTTGCAAAAAGGCGGCCCCAGATACATATAGCGCATGGGTTCAAACGGTATATGGCCAGAAAAAGCGGTGTCAATACCAAAGCTGAAGATTTCAATCTTCCGGGTGATTCATTGGACCACTACAGTCGGATGGCGGCTCGATTGGAATACTTTAAAAAACCAGAAATCTCGTTCAAGGGTTGCAAGTTGGATCATACAGAGGAGCGCCAGCTTCTTTTCCCGAAGGAATAAGATATGAACCAGTAAGAAAGGCGGTACTATCCTGGTTTTCGTCTATTATTCAGAGAGAAGTAGGCGGTAGTAGTTTATGGAAAGTCGTGAGCCATTTGAGTTGGATGCTAATTTATTGTTGCACAAAATCCGATGAGTGACGAGTAGTTGAGAATTTCACACACTCTCCGACCAACCAAACTCTGGACGTGTCAAGATCACGTGCCACCAGTTAGAACTGTACAGCACTATTGTAACGCATGTGACACCACTGTGTGACTATCGAAATTTGCCGCTACTTCTGTCATTGTGTACAACTTCAAGACCAAAACGACCCCGATGGCTCCTTCAACGACGTACGTATTGCTTTACTTTGCTATATAACTTGCGTCTGATGATATTCTGATGACTCCAGAGTTCCGAGCGCTGCTGTGCGTATTTCATTCGTACCATGAAGGGTTGGAGTCATGAACTAACTTCGGTTTATTTTGACTTGTGTGTCGGGGAATATGGATAGGACATCGAGGTCCCGGAGACGCTCCTCAAGAAGCGTAAGCAGAACGAGAGGGCTCGGGAGGAACGCCTTGCTGCAGCGGCTGCAGCCCGTAAGGTGTGTTTCTGACTTGGTCTTGATCCACTTCTTCGATTCTTTGCTTTCGTTACTTGCTATGATGTATACGATTCGTTCGACGAATGGCTAGACTACCCGTCCATGTTGCCTTCAATTAACCATCTTTCGGGACTGATCTTTAATTTTTATTCACGCGTTCCATTATCGACTATCATTTACTGACTTACTATCTTCTCTCAGGCTCAAAAAGCAAGGCGCAAAGTGATCTTCAAGCGCGCTGAGGCGTACGTGAAAGAATATACCGCAAGGGAGAGGGAAGAAATCCGTTTGAGGCGTACCGCTCGTGCTGCAGGTGACTTCTACGTCCCAGCACAACCGAAGGTCTACTTCGTTGTTCGTATTCGGGGTATCAACGAAATTGCTCCCAAGCCTCGCAAAATCTTGCAGCTCCTCCGTTTGCTGCAGATTAACAATGGTGTATTTGTGAAGGTGACGAAGGCTACTCAGCAGATGCTTCGCCTCGTTGAGCCTTACGTTACATATGGGTAAGTTAATATTTTTTTGATGGCGAAAAACTCAATAACTAAATCGCTACAAACAGCGAACCGAACTTAAAGTCCATCCGCGAACTCATCTACAAGCGAGGATACGGAAAAGTGAACAAACAACGCGTACCGCTCCACTCAAACGCAGTGATCGAAGGTACACTCGGCAAACACGACATTCTCTGCGTCGAGGACCTCGTACACGAAATCGCAACCGCCGGCCCACACTTCAAGCAAGCAGCTAACTTCCTCTGGCCATTCAAGCTCTCAAACCCTACCGGCGGCTGGCGCGAACGCAAGTTCCGCCATTTCGTTGAGGGTGGTGATCATGGCAACCGCGAATCGAACATCAACAAGCTCATTCGCCAGATGAACTGAGGGGGATGGTATGAGTCTATGATGTCGTTCGACTTGGTTGTCATTGTTGAGGTTGGGTGGAAGGTAGCGTTGGTGTCGGCCGTGTGTGTATGCCTGCAAGCAATTTTATGGCTTTCCCTGTCTTTTTCGAGTGTATGCGCATCTATCGTGTCATGCAATCAATATCAAAACTTTTTCTCGGGAGGCCATTAGCCTCTTCTCTATGTAATTCAAACTGGTCCGCTAATGGATGGACGTTGAAGACGGGGACCAACACTTACAACTACATCTCAGCTTAATTGATGCCTGGTGTTGGGCAGCGAATACCTTGCAAATAAATACTTTCGGGCTATCAGCAACTGAGAGAAACTACTATGCAATTCCACAAAACGTTATAAATCGGAGGTAAAGGTTATTCCTAGCTTTATTGCATTCTGTTAAAGTACATGTACATCGATCAGAGAATATACGAAACAACGGGGGAGCGGAGATAATTGTCGAGTACAGCACGTGGTATTGATACTAAATAAGAAAATGCAAGTATAAAGGGGGATGGGCAGAGTAGTTGAAGGTAGGATGAGTACAGGAGACGCCTGAGTCCCGTTGAGGGTAACCTGATAGAGCACAATGAAGTGGCCCAAATCAACAAAGGACTCTGTACAACGCGACGGAATCTTCTTTGTGTAGACAGGGTATAGGAATAAATCGTCAGGAAGGTGACTTCGGAGGCGGCCCTACAAACTGGTGTAAGTCGAAAGGCGGGCAGACCTGTGATTTCTGCAGAGATAATTTCAGCAAACCGTTTGCCATCTCGCGAGATACAAGCTCACTTCTTGTTCTGCTTTCTCCGCTTTAACAGCCGCTAGTTTGGGTTGTGGCGGGGGCGTTTGCTCAGGCTCCGATTCACTCAAGAGGTCGCGTACCTGCGGTGGTGGCGCCCAACCATTGTCCCGCATTACCGACATGACCGTCGTCATCTGTCGTACATACAGCTCGATATGAGAAGCCGCGGCCTTCCCCAGATGATCTGTTTAATCGTAAAAATGAAATTGCATTTTTTTTAACATTAAGAATACGTCAGTGTATGAGAATAAAAGGGTCCAGACTCACGGAGAATTGCGCTGTTCACCTGATCGGCGACAGCCTCGCGGCGTTCCTGAGTTAAGTACTTCGCCATCGGACTTGCCTCGGGGACGGTGTATGCCAGTAGTCCACCAACGCTGTTCAATTCCTTACGATACACCTCTCGATCGCGCGTATCACGTAGTGACTCTACCGCGGCATACAATCTCTGCGCACGGTGTAAAAGCGCAGTCTGATGCGCGGAGTAGGCGTCAGGTGAGCGATCCGTGCCGGGAGGAGTGTCAGGCGTAGACATCGAAGCGGAAGATGACGAACGTTTCGGATCACCAGAGTATACGAGCGGAACGGTGCGTGCGGCTTCAATGAAGGCAAGAATGCGGAGATTGAGCGCTATGTGAATGGGTTTGGTCGAGACCTGTGACGCGTAGCGTAACCTTGAGAAAGGCGAAGACGCGCTCGGGAGTCTAGTGTGAGGTGCCGGTGCGGGGATATCGCAATCATTCTCTTGGAGTACGGCAGGAAAGTGTGTGTTGAGCAGCTGGGTGGCTTCATCAACGCGGCCTGAAAGGATATGGAGTTTGATTTCTGTTGGGTTGGGGAAGGCGAAAGGGGGTCTGAGACACGCTATCTATGTTCCTGACTCGAGATTGCTCACCTCTGCGTTGACGCGCAAGATTCAAGTCCTCTTCTGATAGAGTATCATCACTGTCTTCTTCGATCGTGTTAACTCCCTCCATCTGCTGGACGTCGTCCGTGTCCGTTACGGAAGCCGCGTCACCAGCGAGACCCTCCAGAATCTCATCCGCGTGTACTACATCAACAGTCTCAGATGCGAACGCACGCGCGGAATCGACATACGCGTTGTGCACTAAGTAGTCGAGTACTAGTTCTCGCTGAGAACAAGCCGGGGCGTGTATCAGTACTGCTGCTTGCAAGTCCCTCGAGTCACACAGCCTTAAACTTACCAGATATTGCGGAGTAGGCTCCACTGGCCTATTCATCCTTGCATCCAATGTGCTAGATGTATCTTTCGATCACTAGCTGCAAAGCTTCCTAGGAGGACAAAGTAACATGAGCTGGAGTCGTGGACAATGCCCAACCGTGGACGCTCAAGCCTCCATATGAATCTGCACGTGACCCAATTATTACGCAGACGTGATTTCCGGAGAACACCCGTTTAGGACACAGAGCAAATACAGCCAAATACTTCACAGTACTTAGATAAATTCCTATTACTATCGTATTAAGAAGAATGACAAGAGTCATAAGAAGAGCCCAAGAATTGGCGGAATACAGGCAGAGAAAATCATGTTAGACCAACCCAATATGAGGTCAACGAACAACTGGGAATTAAGCCAGCGATCAAGTAAAAGAGATATCCTTTGCCTGTCATCGTTTCATCCGTTGTAATAAACTCTACACGACCTTGACTACAGAAATCGGATACTTTAACGAAGCTTGAGGTCCACAGCTAGGACAGCATAGGTCATGTAGAGTGTACTGTCCGTAATTGTAATGTGCTGCATTATCACCGTCCTCGAAAGGCCTATCAACGAACTGGGCACGTTGAGCTTCTGTGCAACGTAATGATTGTTCGAAGAACATAAGGCGAACGAGTTCGCGCCAAGGGCAACGATGAACTGGAAAAACAATTATTAGGTACGGAATACCCGGCGAATAAGTTACGGAACGCACCAGCACCCCCTTATCGAGTTCGTCTATTAGCTTGGAAAACCATGCTCTTTGTTCGTCCGAAACTCCTTCATCTGGGACAACACGCGCTGCCGAATTACCAGCAGTTACACAAGAATTTATGACGTCTGGTTCAAATAGTTTTCCGGGAGGTCCATCTTGGCCTTGTGCAAGCAAGTCTGTGAGCTTTTGTCCAAGACTTGGCTGTGTCACGTCTTTCAGGATAATAGGTACGGACGAGATGGGGTCAAGACGAAGTGGTATGGTGAGCTTCGCTGGTTGAGCATGACGCCTAGATTTAAAAAAATGACAATTGATCCTCTCCTTACTTTGCGAGAAACGGTGCTTACGTTGGAGAAGATGGAAGTATCTTCTCAAAGAACGAGAACGAGCTTGAGCTTGAGCTAGACACGCTTTTGAGAGAGTACACAATGAAGCCTTAGATGAATTACTCACGGAAGGCCAAAGATGGACGAGGACTTCCAGGTATTCTGCGGAGCAGGAACTCCAGAGGGTTGCTCAGAAGTGGATGGCATCGACATCAGCGTACTAAATAGGCGTCATTAGAAAGACTAGGATCACTCAACAAAATATAACTTCACCTAGTCGTTGCTGCCGTACTATTGATTATGGAACCATTCGTATCTTCACCAGCTTGGAAATCAGGGAGGTCAAGCGCGGCACCGCTCGCACCGGACAGCCGCAGCAGTTCCTCTGCAGTTGGAGGCGGTTCATTCGATACCGGTTCCAAAGTTATTACCTCCGTTGACGATCTACTAAGTACCGTCGCCGACGGAGCAATAGGAGGAGCGAAATCCGAGCTGGTATCCATCGCGTTACTTTCCTGAACCGATTCGCCCCACAAAGTATCTCTTTGCGCCACCGCATCCATAGTGCCGCCAACCTGAGAACCTGGAATCGTTCCGGCGGATCCAGACCCAGATGGTGTGGCGGGAGAAGAAGCCTCTCGTGCTGCCGAGCCCCGATGACTAGTAAGCTTACCCTTCTCAAAAGTAAGCAACGTAGGCTTGTATGATCCTCCCTCTGCACGAACAGGTTGCGACGAACTACCTACAAGCCAGCCTCCTCTATTTTCCACGGGACTGATGCTAGCGTCACCACTGCTGGTGGATGATTGCCTAAATATGCCAGATTCTTCGTGAGCACGACCATGAACGCGGGCCTCGATACTCTTTTTGACATTTGGATCTTCCATTGTCACCACTTTCGGAGCCTTTCGATATTGCCTTCGTTTAGGTTCCTCTTTCTTCTGTGCTGTGTCCTGTGGTGTTGGTGCGACTGAGGCCTCTTTTGGTTTGTCAGTGGAATCTTGCGCAGCAGGGGCTACTTCAGCTGCGGAGTTGGGCTGTATTGCTGGTTCCGACACTGGCACTGGTTCAGGTTCCGGCTCATCATCTCCACTGAAGAGTGAACCATCGTGCGAGGAACCTTCTGCATCACTATATCCTGTTAGACTTTAATCTATTTCTAGGAAAATGAATACTTAACATACCGGTCTTCATCGCTTTCAATAATAGTTTTTCTTTTCTTCAAAGCAGATTTGGTTTCAGCCCCTTGCTTTGATGCATCTTTTCTCTCTCTCGATGCTGAAGACTCGTCGTCGTCATCGTCATCGTCAGAACTCGACTTTGGATTACCGGTCCCACGGATCATTCTTTTCATTTTCCCAAGCTTTTTCATTTTCGCAGACGCCTGACAAGGGGCACGAGCACATGATACGCATTCGACAAAAAATAGGGGAGAAAGCGAATGTCACTAAAACATGCATGCAGACAAGGCAGAAACTCAAGGCTTGCTCACTTTAGCAGAAAGCCGCCTTGAATTTCGCCGGCTTGCTTTATCAACACCACTCTCGTTCTCGTCGTCGCCTGACTTCTTTCCTCTCTTTCCGACGCTCTCCTTCCTCGGCTTTCCTGTGGATACTTTATCTGCTTTAGATGGGCGACCGCGTTTTCGTTGTGGCGTGCCGTCCGCGGGAGCAGAGGTGCGTTTCCTGCCTCGAGGTTTTGGAGATGCACTCTCGTCCACTCCTCCTTGCTCCTCCCCTTCGTCGTCTCCTTCCGCTTCAGACCATACCGCACCTTCAGCTAATACCAGACCGTCAATAATTAACAGACCAGCCTAGAGGCTTGGAATGTAGAGAGAAACGTACCGAGTGTGACTACCTCTCCCTTAGAGAAATCTTTTGCTTTCGTTGGGTCTCTTCCTCCAGTGTCAGCCTTTCTCCAGAATTGCTCTAGTAGATTAGGCGAATCTTCGAAAGATTCGGCAGGCTCTCGGCTGCATGCACGCAGAAAAATGACAACCATGAGACGAACTTCATAGGGATGTGTGAAGATAAAACCTACGTGTTGTGCGCCTTGCTGTACCCCTTCCACTAGAAAATATTCACAATATGTTTATCGTGGGCAAAGAAATAGTATACAGCTGTTAACAGACCTTCACGAGATATTTCTAGCAGAATCATTAGAAAACGGACCAAATCTTGCAGTAGAAAACTTGGAACTCACCCACTCAATATGTTTTCCGTACTTGAGACTCACGATTGCGTCTGAGATTTTTTCTGAAGGAACATACCACGATATGCACGCATTTGCTAAGTGTCAACGGTTTACGCCAAATGCGAACGTTGGACTAACCGACTTCATATTCATCCTCTTCCTGCTTGCGTCTGCCCATTTTCTGCACACGCGTCCTTTTGCTTTAGTGCTAAAGATAGAGACGCTGAGTGAGATGATGGGGGTAAAAGAAAAAAGAGGGCGGAGAACGGGCGTACTGATGCGTGAGCGTCAAGCGCTGAATATGGTTGGTTGTCAACCTAAGATTGGGTCGGCAATCCTAAGGTGCCGCGCGTGCACTTTTTTAGGTCGGAGTTCATATACCTACCAAATGTAGTAGATACGATCAACATGTGTGTCTAGACTTGTTGTAGATGTTTTCAATTTTCTGCACAACACAATTTAAAGAAAAATAACAAGATAAGCTGGTTATTAGGAATATAGTATTGTAGGCTGCCATAACACAAAATTTCAAGGTAGAATTTGTTGGAGCTGACTTGATAATTAATAGCTAAAGTTATTGACTGTTGTTTTACTAAGTATTAGAGTGGCAACTTGACGCGTCTGAATATATTTGGTACATGTCCATGCAGTGTCAAACAGGAGAAAAATAACTTCAAGACATAACTACAATTACAAAACTTTAGAAATTGCTATTTTCTCTTTTCTAATATACTAATTTGCCACTAATCTTCAAATGTTCAGAGGGATTTTCTTTGAAAATTTTATTCATTGAAATATACTCATTTCTTTCAGTAAATTTACATTATCTTACTCAATACTCAATTACAAAAGAATTCCTCTGAAAAAAATAAAGATTTACACTTCATGAACATTTTTATTATTTTTAACTTATTTTTATTGTTCTGTGGAAGGACTAGTTACGTCTATAAGAAGGCATTCAATACTCTGGACACAAAAACGCGTGCCGCCATCACGGCATCTACCGTGGGAATGCACGCGCGACACCTTAGGATTGCCGACCCCCACTAAGATTCGAAGAAGCACACTTGGTCAGAACGCCCAATTGGCTTACGTCACCACATATTCGCTTCCGCTTTCTTTGCCACACCAACAAGCACGCATCTGAACCAGAACAAAGCTTTGCATAATATATAGTTTTTGTTCATATATTGTTCATATACTCGACAATAGGATATAAAGATGGATTTTATTCCAAAAAATGAACTGCATATAAATTGGAGACAATGCGCAGGAGTACCTATTATGGAATAAAATACATGTAATGTCACAGACGTCTATACACTTGTTCAGTTTCCACCCCAAAGCCCATATGCCATATTCGAGAGAATCAAAACGAGTCGTCTAAACCTACACCTGCTCAAAGGCCTTGCCACCTGCAGCAGCATCGAGTTTGATAACAGAGTCGAGACCCATCACTTCGAAGAAAGCTTTCGGGTCCATTCCCTGTGCAGACGAGAAGTCCGTGCCAGTCTTTTTGAGGGAAGCCATTGCAGCTCTGATACCGTGAACTGCAGCGACGCAAGAAACCAGGGAGAAGACTAAGGCGAAGCACGTTAGCAAGAGTTTATTAGGATAATCCACTTTGACTTACTGATGATCTTTGCGCCCATCTCCTCAGCCTCCTTGCAAGTGAAGGAGGGAGTGAGACCACCGGAGATGACATTTACGAGGACAGGCTTGGGTGCGAGTGCAGCAACAGTTGTTTCGAGAAGCTCCTTCGTCTTAACACCTTCGATGAAGCACACGTCCGCACCAGCACCAGCAGCAAGTTTAAGCCGTGTGACAGCTTCTTCCATGCCAAGGACCTGCGCTGAGTCTGTGCGACCAATGACCACAAAGTCCGAGCCGCCGGGAATCGAGTCGCGAGCAATAACCGCCGCGCGGATACGGGTCAGGAACTCCTCACGCGAGACGACTTGTTTACCCATAAGGTGGCCGCAACGCTTTGTTTGTACCTGATCCTCGATGTGCATACCCGCTACACCGGCTCGGTGGTACTTGAACACTGTACGCGCAACGTTCGCGGGACCACCGAAACCTGTGTCTGCGTCTGCGATGACAGGGACGGTCGGATCAATGCTGCAGACCATTTGAGCGGCTTCTGCGAAGTCGTTCAGAGTGGCAATGGCAAGATCGGGCTGGCCGAGACGCGAAGCTGTTGTAGCAGCGCCACTGGAAGGAGGTGTCTATCAGACTCGAGAAGATCAGCGAAAAAGGGGGCTACAAACCTTTGATACAAGCAGTCGAAGCCAGCTTCTAGCGCACAACGTGCACTAATACCGTCGCAGATACCAGGAGCAACCTAAAAGTAGTTTAACACTCTCTACCCTAGCAAAATGCCTATCCGAAGAAACACTTACAACAATGCCTGGCCTTGCAAGCATTTGACGAAGACGAGTAGCCGGGTTAAGAGAAAGGGGGCCGTCCAAAAAGTTCTTCGGGTCAAGACGGGGGTTGTAGTACACTCCAGGTGCATGAATGACCGGGGACAATGGGCTTTCTGGTGTAGAGCCCTCGCTCGACATTGAGATCTCGTTGGTCATGATGGGGGCGGCCACCGGTGCGGTAATGGCACCATTCTCATGACCGTTGGAGACAGTCTGGGATTCTTTGCCAGAGTAAATCATAGTTGGGACGCGGAGAGTAAAAGTTTGTGGGTCCAGGAAGCTGTGCAACAAAATCGAGGCTTTGGAGGAGCTGCCTGTTGGATTGCTCGTTCACCGCCTCTCCTTTATAGGCTAGAGACACCGACTTCACAAGGAAAGATCAATAAAGTTCATGACATAACTCAGGGAGTTTACAGAGCAATACTCACCTGAATTCTTCCATGGATGACAGACGCTGTTAGTGCGGCGGCGATATTATGTCTCCCATACGCCTTAAACGCGGGAGTGGAAAAATTCCGCTTGTTCCTGACAAGTCGTATCCTCCAACCCCGAGAAGTTACTTTCTTCGTAAAGGGACTCCTCACGTGTGAGAAGCGCATTACCATGCGCGTTTAGACATGATCGGACTTGGCATTGATTGTGGACTCGAAGCTGGAAGCAAATTTATCGTTAGAAGCGTGAGCCTAGAGCCACCTTATTCGTCGTTTTACGCGTTTTGTCCCAGAGATACTCCCGTACCGAGGGAGACTGCGGACATAAAGCGGGAAGAAAGCAAATGAGAAAAGCGTTGGCCATCTAGAGTAGACATCCCCCAATGCTTCGGACTCCAGATGCAACCGGAGCTAGTGAGCTAGTATAACAGGCAGCGACATGATAGACTACTGAGTTATGTGCACATCCGACGAGCAATACGCGAAATTAATTTGCTTTTCGGGATACGGGCGCTTAACATCCGGACAGAACAAGATGCCTGAACTACGCGCGATGACGCCACAGCACAACAAGTCCCTCTGAGGAGCAAGAATACAGCTTTGCGAAGGAGACACAGTACTGCCGTACGCTCGATCTGCACCTGAACCAATCCGGAAAATAATTTCAGATGGTAGCAGTATCAGTGAAATATCACTCCGAGGAGTGGGAGATTTGAGGCATGAGCGTTGCAGTAGCCACAAGGAACATCAAGAATTCAGCTTTCGACAATACATCTCGCAAGATTAGCTTGGTGCAGCGCCAGATGATACTGCGCACGTCCCGCCCGTTGGCGGGAAATGCTCCATATCAACGATGGGTATGAGAGCGCGATTTTCTATTTAAGCCTAGCGCTAAGGCGCTTGATGCGTACTTTTCACATTGTCCTCACGCACCGCTGCTGCGGAGTGCTCCACGATCATCGTGATCGGATGGGAATGCACTGGGCGTCGTATGATGGTGCGAAAGATTAGGCCACCAAAGCTTGAGCGAAGGAGACGGACAAGTTTAATAATTGAAATGGAACATGTAGAGGGTCAACCGACTCTGCAATAAGGTTCGTCGGTGCGTGAGATTTTCACACCAAAATTAGTCCACGCGTCATGACGCGTCTAAACATGCCGTTTGCTCTGGTTATCAGCCATGTCTTCACCAGCGAGAAAAGCCAACCCAAAGCTCACCGAGAGCCCACTCTTTTCTTCTGTGTCTAAAGCAAGATTAAAGTCCTTGTACTCAGATCTATCCCGACAGAAGACCTCAAATCCGGCAGCTTACTCGTCAAATGTTGACTGGTGGAAGAGAACTCTGGCCACATTGGTTGAACAGGGACTACAATCAGGTCCCGCCGACGCGTTAGTCTTGCACGCAGGTCCAGATCTCGTCGAGACTCTCAGATACGAGAGTGTCGGAAAGCCTATCGGACTCGCTGCGGTGATCGTACGTAGCCTATCAACTCTTCACCGCTCCCCTTGACTCATTCGCGTCTGCTAGGAAAGGCTGATCTAAGGGACAAGCATGCGCTTATTCCTCTGGAAGAATTCTTAAGCTCTCCGACATCTGTCTACGACCGGGAGTCTCTGGCATATAGAGTCGTGTCTTTTGCTGTGGGCAAGCCGCTTTGGTGGGCAATGGAGCAACTTAATCTGGTAGACTCCGAGCACGTCGAATCAGAAGCATCACTTTGGAAGAAAGTGGCGGGAAACTATGTCTTTCTAAGCAATGTGGAGAAAGCAGCGGATGCTGTGACAGAGTTGCTACGACAGAATGTAACTTCATCCCCTGCAGATTCGTTATACTCGTTCGAATCATTCAGGAGGCTATCCAGCAGTGCGGATATCGCTTTAGAGAACTCTACATTGTCGGAGACGGACGTCAAAGTTTTACTAAGGTTCTTGGATCGAGATAGAAAGATCATCGTCACAGATGGAAAGGTATGTTTCGTCATTCCACAATACATTCTATAGCATATAACCGTCCTAATGTAAGTTATGTCAGGCAATTAAAGTCGTCGACTCAATAGACTCCAAAACACCAAGGATCATCTCTAGCATTGATAAAGGAATCTTGGAGCTGAAAACGGCGGTAGAGAACATGGAACTTCAAATTGAAGCACTTAACAAAAGGATAACCGAGTAAGTCGCCGAGCAACTCTGCCATGCCCTTCATGTTAGTTCAACCCTGTTAACTCGCGACAATTTTAGAAAAATACAGAAGATTAAGGAATGTCTTGGCGCGAACCGCAAGGAAGTTGCCATGACGCATCTGAAGTCCCGCAAACAGTACGAGGACCTTCTGAGGAAACGACTCGGTTCACTTGAAGTGCTCCAGGCTACCTTGATACAAGTCGAGGCTGCTGCTCAGGACGTCGAAGTACGTTTAATCACTATCATTTTGCTCTAAACTTTAAAAGTTTACCTGATGTTAACTCCCTGACAGATAATGAAGCAATACGAATCCTCTACTGCAACACTACGAGCCATACTTTCTCACCCCTCACTACAACGCGAAAGAATCGACGCGACGATGGACGCAATGGCTGAGGCCTCCGCAGAACAACGCGAGGTCGACGAGGCAATTCGAACTGGCATGTCGGGCATCACCGAGGATGTAGACGAGGACGAGCTTCAGGCGGAACTCGCCAGACTTGTTGCAGACGCCCAGAGTGAGCAGAAAGAGCGGGAGGAGTTAAGGGCGTTAGAAGATACGTCGGCGTTGCCTTCCGTTCCGTCAGGCACGCCGATGGGCTCGGGGGATAATACCAAGGATGAACGTTCTCACCAGGATACCTCTATTGAATCTGATGCAACAAAGCCTGTCATCGAGCAAGTGGCGACATAGTTGACATCTTCCGCGATAAGCAGCCCGGCGAATGAGATACCCCGAGCTAATCACTCACGTATTTAGATGAATCACCCGAGGCATATTTTCGGCGTTTCCTCTTCCCGTTGTTGTGCAATTTTCTATCCGTTTAGTAGCTGACATTGTACATTAATGCATTGACCTATTGACCTTACTTTTCCATTACCAGCTTGTTGGAGTATTAAGTTATTATCTGCGTGAAATAGGAATTTGTACTTGAATAATACATTGGAAACTAGCGCTACAAAGTTACCTCATTTTCTCAGATTGCGAAACGTGTTTTAAGAATTATGACGCCAACAGATAACCCTCGTCTGATAGAGTGCAAATCTAACTAGCCACTACCCATGTTCGTCTTGCTTTTTCGTTGAGCTTCGTATAGACCGTATATGCTATATGTTGGACTACGGTAATCAGGGTCCGCGTTCGCCAGCGCCATCTGCTGAAGAGAAGGAAGAGGAGGTGGAGAGGGTACACGAGGAGGCCGGTCGTTCACTCGTCCTTTGGTTCCTTTCTTTACGGCTGTATCATTTGCAAAGGGATCGCCTGAGTGTAGAGAGTTGAACGTCGCTTGCGAGGGGAAATCTTGGAGCATAAAGTCTCCAAGGGCAGCATGAGTAGCGGACGGACTGGGTAACTCTGAAGGTGGGAACTCAGAGGGAGGGCGTGTAGATGCGCGCCCATGAGCAACTGAAAGCGAGTCATCCGGATAGAGGGACACAGGCGAGAAGCACGACGAGGGTTGAGGAGGTGAGGCAAGTCCAAGTGCAGACGTAAGTGCCTTCGTATCACGGTCTCGGCGCTCCTCACTCTTCACAGTCGGTATTGCATACAGGAACGGTTCCTCATTGCCTTGTCCCCGACCTGCTCTAGACGCGGATGGAACGCGATAGAGCGAGCTCTGCGAGGCTCGAGAGGGGGCATTCTTTCGAGGTGGCCTCTGAGCGTGATCGCCTGAAGAACTCGAAGACTTCGCGGCGGACTTTGCTTTTCCCGGCTTCGGAGCGGGACGCGGAGCTTGATAGGCAAACGCAGTCTCTGTATCCGTGAGCGTCGGTGAGGATACATAGGTGCCACCGTACATCGAAGCAGTCCTTGATCTGCGACGAGCTGCCTTCTCTTCTGTACCTTTGTTCTTGACTTTGAGTGGCTGAGTACCAGAATTTACTGTCTGCGGTGGAAGAGGAAACTCCAATGCAACTCCAACGGCTGTAGGCGGAGCTGCTGTCGTGTAAACAGAAGCAGGCGACAGGGGAAGTGGTATTTGGTTATTTCCTACAGGATTCGCCGTAAGATAGACTGTCTGTCTCTTGTTTGGAGTCTTCTCAGGGACATATTCGTTACCGCCGCTTAAAGGCCTCCATCCATCGCCCTTCTCCATCTTGGCGTGAGAGGAGAGCAGATTGTTGAACGAAGGGTCTGACCAGATTCCCCGCGAGAACCGTTCCTTTCCACCGAAGAGTGGTGACTCTTGAAGAATTGGAGCAGAAGGCCTAGGACGATCGACTCGGCCATTACGGAGTAAGAGACCTCGTAGAACGAGCACGAATGCCAGAGCTATTCCAACAGCACCAACGGCGATTAAAGCAATAGCATAAGTAGGGAAGTGACTGACACTAGTAGAAGAGGATGTATTCGGCGACTTAGAAGCTGTCGGGATGACGGCATGCGATGTGCTTGATTTAGTGGCAGGAATCCATACGGTCGTTGTTGAACGGATTCTCGGAGGGTATTCGGCAGAATCGGAGGTCTGGCTAGTACTAGTTAAGCTCCCAGTAGTAGTGAAGGAAAAAGTCGGTGGAATAGTTAATGTAGTACGAATAGTCGTGTCTTTTGGACTAGAGTCTGCAGGTATAGGATCTGGGAGAGCGGTTGCCTGAACTTCATGTGCAGCTTCCAGTAGTCGAGCATCTCCTGTCGTCTCTTTGCTCTTCCCATGAGTGTGCTTTAGAATATGAGCGTCTTTACTTGATCTCCTGGCTTTGCCCCTGCCGATTGTTTTGCCCCTTTGTTCAAAGATCAAGTGCATTAAGTGGGGGCCCTCGTAGTTCGTCCTAGAACTTGAGCTGACACCAGTGCCACGGGCCGGACGCTGAAGAGGTGGTGAGAGAGGTGGCATCTTTGCTTCCCGAAGAACAACCCAAAGGAGTGGACGGCTTTTGAGAGCTTCTTGAGCTGAAAAGCCAGACAGAGAATGGCAATTTAGCGGCCTGCGTGTCTAGGACGTGTTAGAGGAAGGATTGAAAATCGTAAATACGCTGCACTGTTTGTTTGAGAAGCATCCTCGACACGATCATGGCTAACTCACGTGAATCATTATGCTGACGCGTTTAAAACTCCGAAATCCAGAGCAACAAACGAGGCTATATAAAAATAACCTCTACTTTTCCGTATTATCAATTACGATAATGCACAAACGATAGCAGCCTGTAACAAAATCGGAACGCATACAATGGACATAAACGGCGCATACCAGACACCGAGGACGCTCCAGTCCCAAAGTGAACCACTATTCACGCTAATAGCCAGTACAAACATTGAATGGATGACGAGCAGCATGTGCTTGATGTCACGATACATGCGTGAGTCCGACGACGAAGGGAGGAACAGTATGAGCGGAAGGATAAGTACAACGCAAAGAAGTGCGGCAAGTGAAAAGTTGAGAAGTGACATTACGGAGATGAGTGTCGAAGTTATGCAGAGAGTAAGCGCTTGTAAAATTTCAGACGGAGGAGTGACGTCGATTGATTTACTGGATGATTCCATGCGGTATGAGAGCCAAGCGCATAAGTTGGAGAGAACAAATAATTTCACAACCTAGAGAAAATCAGACTTAAATTTACATTACTACATTATAGACTTACTGTTGCACCAACATGAGTTGGCGTCAGGGTGAAGTTGAAGAAACCCTCGGAGAACAGCCATCCCTTCCATGAGATGAGGAAGATAATTGCGCCTATGGCATGCGTAGCCAACATAACAAGAAGAGAATTCAGGACGGGGCGGCGGCGCTGGATCCATTCATCATCACTGTCTCCGACAGATTTCTTCTCTGTAGCCTCTCTGCGCCATCCGGCATTGACCCAGGTCCGAAGACCAGTAAACATCGTGGCGACACTGATCAAGATAACGCTTGGAAGATAATGGCCAATCTTCAAGAAGGTCCTAGGAGTGGTCAAGATATAAAAGTAAAACGATGCGTGCAACCGTTCTAGCAAGTTATTCATAGTGCGTAACGTCGATTCAACAGTCCTAAGGATATCTAAGTTTGTAAGTCTTTAAAGATGTTGCGGCTTTCACGTACTTTCCAAGTGTGAAAAAACCATGAGGACCATGAGCAGGGACCGCGAACAGTGTAATAGCATTTATACGATATCTTGAAGTAAAATTAAGTGGTGCTAAATAGAGTAGTTAAATGTATATCTCACCTATGATACAAGGCATGCACACCACTCCCTTTGCCTGATGCTTGGTAATACATGTGTCGAGCAATATTACGAGCACGGACAGAGAAATCAAGCGCCGTCGGATTGTTTCGAATCAGGGCTGGGACCCAAGCGGGAGGATATGATTTATCGTCAGAATCTCTTGGGTCCAAATGGTCATAAAGCACAACTGGTACACCGCCCGTGCCTTGCGCAATGATCTGGAAGGAGTTAATTAAATCTTGGTTTGGCAACCTGCCGTTCAGTCCCTCTAAATAAAGCTGTGGCTGAGAATACGTCAGCGCACTCGGAATTACCGACTTACCATGGAAGACACCTAAATGAGAGAATGAGTGTCCAGGGTAGTCGATATTAAGTGAGGTCCAAATGACACCCGACATAAACTCCAGTGGTTGAACATCAAGATCTATTTTGCATAATTAGCCCAAGTAAAACGTCAATAATGGTCTAGACTTCACTTGCTTGAACCTCAGCATGGTAAGCAGATAACCAGGCTTGCATGCCAGGTAAGTGGTCGTCTCCGACAACAAAGATTATGTCTCTTGCCCAGTGTGAGTATCCTAATAATGGCGACAGTTTCAGTTCTAATTCTAACTTTCTACAGTTTGATGTTGTACTTCGGAGATGGGATGCCAATGCGAGAATAGTGGCAACGCCTCTAAGATTTAGCGAGCCCTCTCCCATCCTGCTGGCCCAGGATGCACTGATGACCATGGCCTCCGTGCCAGAAGTGCGTGGCGCCGAAAAGATTGCATATGCGTTCATGCCCGAAATTGACTATGGACGACTTAACAAAAGAACTTGTCCCAAAATATAAATCAAATCTACCTCAGACGCGGTAGTAAACGTGTACTCCTGCGTTGCTGCATGCAGCCCGAGTTTCTCAAACTCGTGTTTCAAGTGTTCTGCACGTCTGTGATTTGTTTAGCGCGCCTGACATGTTAAGTTTATAACGGCGTACTCTGAACCTGTGGCATTTCGATCACGTAGCTTTTCCAGGTCATTGAGATAGAGGTCCGCCCTATGAACTTCCGCCCAATTCCAATATGTATTGACCTGATCATTATAATGGGTGAGCAAAATCCAGGCAGCAATCCGTCTGGTCTGACCTGATTCGGCTGAAGTGCATTCTCGTCAATGTAGACTCCTCTCCCTAAGAGACTTGAGGGAATAATCAGAAGCCACAAGTACCCTATGATATACAGCAGTGCACTAGAGAACGAACTGAATGAAAGTCGTGTAAAATGAACGTTGACCATACTCACCAGATGTACGGTAACCGACGTGCTAAGAAAGATGACATGGCCCGTCTGCGCCGCACACGCGCATTTCTCATGTTTCCCAGTCCATTACGAACTCGTTCTCTAAGTGCATGTAATGACAAGGGCATGGGATAAATGGAAATAGTGGACGAAGCGAGAGAAAGAGAGCGCGTCGGGCTGATCGCTGCTCGCGCGTGACTTACAGTATGTGTCTGGAGGTCAACAATGCCTCTCTTTGACTTCTTGCCACCAACTCTACTCTCAAGCGGCCAGTCGTCAGGCTTTAAGCAACGCTATCATGAGGGAGAAACGCAAGCGAATTGCTTCAAATGCTAAAGGCCTCTCGGCTGGGGAAAGGCTAAATCGGAACCGTTTACTAGCGGAATATGACTTGCGATGGAACTGGATTGGCACGGAAGCAAAACACGTCTCGGATATTACTCGAGAGCATTGTCTACGAGCTGCTGGGATTTCTCTATCGGGTCTCAAACGCCCATGCGCGAATAAATTCATCAAGGACAGCCGTGGGTGTAATCCGGTTCAAGACCTTGCCACCAGCTCGGAAGATCCAGAGGATATCATTGTCATTTCTGATGGCGAGGAGGCTAGCACTTGTGACAAGAAACGATGCAAAGACAATCCATATTGCTTGAACTACATGGGCCAGGAGAAATGGGAAGATGAAGGTGGGCCTTAACCCCATATTTTGATACTTGGCTTGAACTATTTGTAACTTGTCAATGCACAGATAAAGCCAAAGACGCGTATCTCAAAGCACACCTTAAAGGGGAAGATCCTCATGAGCATCTGAAGGAAGCACAACCAGTCGGACTCAAGGTGATTGATACCAAAACTTCTTGTTGCAATGTTCCTTATGGACAAAGCTAGAATCTTGGTGCTACATGTTATGCAAATGCATTTCTACAAGTATGATTCAAATTGTCGTCTCACGGAATACCATCTCATACACAGCAGGTCTGGTTTCAAGACATTGCCTTCCGCTCAGGCGTATACAGATGTCAGCCGTCCCCAGATAATAGGATCAAATTCAAGGATTCGCCTATCTTTCAGCTTCAAGTGACATTCACGGCTCTTCAGGAAGGCATTAAATCCGTTTTCAATCCAATAAAGCTCGTCGAGAGTCTACGGCTACGGACGTCCGAACAGCAAGATGCTCAAGAGTGGGCTGATCTTTGTCCTTGCTGTCTCAACCCTCTGATAAGACGTATTCAGGTTCTCAAAGTTATTCATGTCGCATCTTGATGACGAGTTCAAGAAGCAAAGCGATCCTGACCTCCGAACGTTACTGTCAGATCAGGTGAGCTGCAGCGTCTCTGCGCATTCTGATAACAATAATTAATCTGATTAGTTTGAAGGTAAAATGGTTAATGCGACGGTCTGTGACAAATGCAAGACGCGGTCTGAAAGGGAGACAACATTTCTTGAACTTGAAGTAAATCTGGAGGTGTGTAGTGCCTGTTTCTTCATCATATGTCTATTCAATCGACTCTCCAGAAAGGCGGTACCTTAATGGATCGAATCGCTTCACTTCTAGCTCCCGAAAGGCTGGATGAAAACAACAAATATATGTGCGCAATATGCGACAGCTTGCAAGACGCCACTCGTTATACAGAAATCCGAGGTCTACCACCGGTTTTGCACATCTCCCTCCTCCGATTTGTCTACGACTTTGCAACCTTCGAGCGAAAGAAATCCAAGCTTCCTCTCAGATTTCCGCCATATCTAGACATGAAGCCATTTCTTAATTCTGCGGGTCCTGGCCAGATGGTCGGTGAGGAAACTAGCGGAACGGAAATATATGAGCTGCGCGGTGTGCTCTTACATAAGGGACCTAGTGCCTATCACGGACATTATGAAGCGCAGGTCTTTAACCAGGAGTAAGTGAAAAAGGTTACAGCTTATCCACATAGGAACCGTCCCTGATTGTAAGGAACTGGGCAGAACTAACCAGTGGTACCAATTCAACGATGAAGCCGTCACGCCTTTGTCTTCGTTCTACTCTCCAAAGTCCGCGCCAATTACGAGCAGCGAACCTATAATAGTCGATGGAGAAGATGACACGTCCGTTTCCCTATTTCTTGAGTTCGACCACCTGTTGACATACAAATAACAGTGATAGACCTGCCAAACGACAGAAACGAAATGTTAATTCGCGTCGGATTGACGACAGCGATGAGGGTGAGGCAGCGTCGTGAGTTGGCTACAATCTATTTTCAGGAGATAGTCTCAAATGAATGGTCTTAGAACAGCACCTGTTGCCATATCCACGGGGACAAAGTATGCGCTAACTCTTCCGTAGCGTTTCTTCGTTTTTAATTTTGTTTTCAGAGTTCTCAGTTCGAAGGATGCATACATGCTGATTTATGCGCGACGCGAGGAACCAAACCTCGACGACGCACGCGTACCTGTTCCTCCCACAGACGCACTAGAAATTATCAGGTCGTCAAATGAAGAGCATGAAAAGGCGTGTGCTGACTATAATGCAATGTAAGTCAGTACTTCACTGTTTGAGGACAGAATTTTAACGTCGGATAAAAGGCGTGAGCAGAAGAAGACAGAATTTATCAAGGTGCGGGACAACATAAGGGACGTGTATCGGTCCTGGCATATATCCTCCGCTTATGAGGTAAGTGCGTCTCGAATAAATATAGTGCACCTTTACTCATTCATTTGCAGCCTAGCGTAATAGTCAGCAAGGCTGCTCTTCAGAAATGGATTTTAAGCCCACTTGCTCCACTCGAATCTAAGAGTAGCGTGCAATCAGCTACGCCCGCGCCCTCCGAACAGAAGCCAGTGGAGGAAGTTAGCGAAGCTGCCCAAAACACTGAGACGGTCGCTTCGAGTAACCCCGATATAGCAAATGATACTCCATGGGAAGCGCTGAACATCATTGATAATACCAATCTTCTTTGCACGCATTCTATTGATCAAGAGCGGCTATTAAATCCGTTAGCTGACAAAGACATGAAGATCATATCAATGGTATGTTCTCATTCAGTTCTTACATACATACAAATGACTCGGGAACTACAGGAAGCCCGCGATAAGATTGTCAAAGATGGCACAAGGCTGTTGCCCGAATTGACAGTGGATAACGTTTGTAGGCTTTGTGTTGAGAACGAGTTTGCAGGTGCGTTCTTTCCTTCGTTGCGCTGCAACGTGTTTTGACGGTACCTCAGAGAAGCTCTATCAAATGGAACATCCCCGTCTCGTGGCGGAGTTTAATGAAATCTCCAGCACAGCAACCGAGAATGAAGGCTTTTGGATATCAAAGACATGGTTTAAAGGCAAGTATAAGCGCGTTACTGTTAGATTGCTCCGTGACATGAATGATTAATTTCGGTGAACTCCTTATTCAGATTGGGTACTAAACAGGCCGAGGATGCATGTCCCGTCGCAGCCGGATCCTCCGCCCGAAAACGTCTCCGATGACCCGGCTTTGGGTTTCCGTTCCCATGTGTATTGCAAACATGGTAGCTTGACAATTAACGTTGGCACTCGACGACGTATCTCGTTGGAGGTAAGTCCTTTGATGGCCATTACAGACTCCGACTCCATCTTTCTAAACTGATGCTCGTCAGGCTGTGAAACTCCTGCAGCGAATATTCCAGGACTGGGAACCACCTCCTTGGGATGCAGAAACCTGTCCGGCTTGCGATGTCGACGTGCACATATCAAAGGAGAGTAAACTAGAGCAACGGAAGAAAGCAGAAAATGAAAAGGTAGGCAATAATCTCCGAGTATATCCGAATTTACTATTTATTCCCGGTTTAGGCCAAGTTTAATCGGTTGAATGAAGAGAATATATTCGGGCAATATGGAATTCTGCAGAATTCAACCTTCGCAGTTGTCCCTTCGGAGTTCATTCATTCATGGAGGAAATGGCTTGTAAAACCGGGAGATTCGCCTCGAGTGACGGAAATCAACACGCAAAGCATGCTTTGCCCTCATGAGAGACTGATCCTTGACCTTTCTGAGGAAGCCGACTTTGATGAAGATGTCGCCGTCTTGACAATGTCCGAGTGGGAACAGTTACAGACTCTGTACGAAAAATCCGATCTTTCTTGTTAGTTTCATCTGATTCACTTCTTGGTTACAGATACGAGGCTGGTCCACTAATAAAGTGTGAATGCCGCATGGAACTTGATGGGTCCGGTCATGAACGGAGGTACATCATCAGCGAGATACCTTGTTGTTCGGATTGTCGAACAAAGGAGTAAGCCATCTTACGTTGCTGAAAGCAGGAGATCGTGAACTAAATCGGAAATCAGAAAACTTAGTTTCAATTCAACGATGCTAACAGTTATCCGTATTGACAAAGGGCTGGTTCCCAGCAACTCAACGCAGTTGCCGTCGATTGTTGTCCAACACCCGTTGGCTCCATCTCCTGTTTCAAACGGAAAGAAGCTTAACGAGGCTAAAAACTCAATCACGGCAAAAGCGAATGGGACTCGGCAGTCAAGACGGTTGCAAGAAGGCAAGTATTCTAATTGTCAGCAAATCCGGATCCAAAAGGACTGGACCGTGAAAGATGTGAAAGCTGCGGTAGGTTATCAAACTCTAGAAACGCCATGCGGCATCAATTTGACTCTCCTTCATAGATCTATAAGGCTTTCAGGATCCCGACAATATCGCAACAATTATATTACCACGGCAAGGAGCTCGACGATAACTCTAAAACCGTAGCCGAGCTCCAGATCCTCAATAAGGACACGCTTTACCTCAAAGAAGTCATCGAGGACATGATTGTTCTGGACTCTGACATTGAGGATGAGCCCCTCCGAAAGAAGTCGAGGAAGCATGATGAGGGTGATGCCTTCAAAGGCACACTTTTAAGCGGAGGCACAAAGTCTCCACCACCACCACCGAATGGCAGTGACAATCCTCCGGGCTCAAGGCCATCCTCTCCACTACAAAAAGCTTGCTCGGCGTGCACCTTGCTAAATCCCCTTGATGCCGAGCGCTGCGATGCTTGTGAAGCGTTCCTTTGATCTTTTGCATTTCCCGTCAAATGGATTGTGTAGCATTGCATGTAACGACGCATATGTATAAATCCAAGACTTTACCCATGAGCGTATAACAAAGGTTCTAATTGTCCATCGGGCATATTTTGTACAAAGATTACAACTTTCTTTTTTTCTGAACCGGAAAAGATGGGGAAAGGAGGGAAGCAAGCGGCATGATTTAATATAAGATAAGCAGCAGCAACACTGTCAGTGCAAAGCAGTAACGAAACAAGCGATTTTTCGCATATGGAAATCGCGCCTGAGCGCCCAAGGCCCAAAGAAAACAATAAGAGAGAGACAGAGGGAGATGTCTATATGAACAAAGAAACTTAGAAGGAAACAGGGTTAAAAGGGCCCTAAAGATGATAAAGGAGCAGCCGTCGCTGTGTATGGTGGTATAGCGCTCTGTGTTAAAGAAAATTGTGTAGGCACCGTACCTGTTGAGTGCGGCCGCATCCCATCAAGCGAAGGCTGAGCAAGAGGTGTCTGTTCAACGGGAGTCATCATTTGCTGCGTCCGGGTGTGCTGCTGCAGAATCGAACTAGCAGTCATCATGACATCCACTTCACTCGACAGTGGACCAGTGATCTCTACCGCATGCGCGACGGCAGTTTGCGTAGCAACTGACACCTCATTGACAGTCACTGGTGCAGCTCCTGGCGCTTGTTGAGATGGGGGAACGCCTGTTGCAAGAGACATCACCGCCGTGCGGTCAGCAGCGACTTGACGGGCCGCCTGGAAAACAACCTGCTGCGCAGCTGCAACGAGAGCATGTGAAGAAGGCGGAACGGCCTCTGGGTGTACGGAAACTTCTTGATCCAGAGCTTGGGCCGTCACGGTGAGGACATGCTGTTGTTTCGCAAGAGCTTGAAGTTCAGGCCCAGGCGGCTCGTGGGGACGAGCAGAAGCAATAACATGTGCTTGTGCTTCCTGAGCAACGCGCTGCGCAGCACTCGTGAGGACCTGCATCATCTGTGCGTCCTGCGCTGTTAATGCCGCCGGTTGCCCTAAAGGTGGCGGCGGCATGGCTTGTATAGGCCTGTAAAGGACACGGTCAGTGATAATTGGGTTTTGATATGAGAATCAGTACCGTCCAACAGTGCCTGCAACATTGGGTACAATAGAGTCGCTATTAACCCGTCGGGGATTATGAAGATCCACAGCAAGAGAAGGCCGAACGCCGCTGAAGGACATGTCTGTCCCTGTCGGAACTGGTGATACGCTGATGAGGAAAGTTTGCGTAAGCAATTCTTCCTTTCCGTCCTGCATAGTCTGTGGCAAACAAAGGTCAGTAAAGTAATATAACAAAATCTGTGTCGCTGCGTACTCTAGCTTCGACCGTAACCTCACAGCTCTGCGCATCTGGAGGCGGGATCCCTTGTAATTGGCCATCTCGCCATGACAACCACGGAGGCAGATTCGGAGAACTGTATTGTACTTGGATATTTGCCCTCGATGCTTGAGGGTCCCATATCCGAGGCATCCATGACCACCGTAATCCAATGTATGCAACGCTCGGTGGTGCCCCTGCGAGCTTTCGTCGGAAAGGTCGGAACTCCCAGCCGCCCTCGGCCTTTTTCTTGGCATCAATGTTCCAAATATGGTTGCCCTTTGATTTGGCCTTCTTGCCGTCTTCGTTGAAACGCGAGATATACGGCTGGGTCCATAGATAATTTCGAACCTTGATCCATCAAAAATGTGATGTTTTAAATTTATAGTGAATATGCCGTAACATTAAGAAGCCCAAGATAACGGTACCTTTTTCATCGCGATTTTCTCCTCCGGGAATCCTTGCCGAGCAAGCTTAAACACGATAAGGTTTATAAAATGCTCTAACATAACGTGTAGATATGTCAAGGACTTACTTCTTCTAGAAACCCATTAGTAAATGCCTGAATGCGAAACTTGAACGGTCGGAAGTCCGGGGATTCATCCAATCGTTGCATTTTCTTTGCCATCAGCGTCTGATGAATTAATTCACCTTTTGCATCCGTCGCATCCACTAATGAAATATTAGATAAAGTCGATTATGGCAAAAAGGAAAGTACGAACAATTCGAACAGACTTTGTTCAAAAACTCAAAGAAAACGCGATCTACGTCAGCACGATACTCGGGTGGAATTTCGTTCCCACTACTCGCCCCGCTCGACAAAGGTTGACTATCTGCAGGCGAAGCAGAACTTCCAGCAGCACTCGGACGGCGATGCGGCGAACCAGGCCGACTTCTGAGGGGCGGCGATGACTTTGAGGTGTATTGCCCATAAGAAGTGCCGTATGAGCCCTCATAATCAGATTCGCCGTCTTCCTCGCAAGACGAAGAACTAGGCGACCGCGGTGCAGGAGCCGTTGCGCGCGAGTGAGCACGTGAACGTCCCCCCTGACTTGGAACGAATTCAGGAGGTGCATGTTGCTGCAGCGGTTGAGGCTGTTGAACTTGATCAACAGATGTTACAGATCCATTGCCGGCCATAGTGCCGTACATGGACTGGTGAGGGTTGGGATGCGAGAACGATCCGGAACGAGAACCAAGTCCGGAACTCTGCCCAAGAGGTGCAGGAGCAGTTTGCATCGGAATAGGAGGGGCATGACCCGCCGCGGTGAATTGTTGGCCAGAAAAAGGCATTGCGGATGCACCAGCAAGGTCATGGGGACGCACTGTACCTATGCCTGAGCCTAACTGCGATTGAACGGGTGTTGTGCTTGATAAGTCGGCCCATCCGCTCGTCGTGTTCGTTGGACTTGCCATTTCCACACCAAGCTGCGCATCGATTTCCCGCCGCCCGGTATCGGTGAGAGAAACAGGGGCCGAAGCTGTGAGAGGCAGTGGAAATGATGTCTGGGATTGTAGGAGTCCAGGTCGAACACCCGTAACAGGCGCGGATGAAGGAATCTGTTTTCATAGTATCTAGCGGTTAATAAGCAGAACACCAGGACTGAATGGCGAACTGACTGGTCGTGATGTGGACATATTCACAATAGCTGGGGCACCTGGGACAATTGATCCGGTACTCATAGGGTTTACGGTAGTCAGAGATGAAGACAGAGAACCTGAGGAAGCTGTATGCGATAAAGGAATTTGTGCATTGCCTGAGAGTGTTGCAACAGGAGAAGGCATTACTGATTGGGCCTGCGATGTCGAGAGAGACTGGCCTTGGAGAACAGGAAGGTCAAGGTTGATTTTAGGAGGTGAAGCGGACTGGGTCAAGGGAGGCAAGCTTCCATCCGAAGGATCTAGACGAATTACTTTATTGACACGGTTACCACCCATAGATGATGCACACCGCTTGCGTGATGTATCCGAATCGGGACTACCCTGATTACCGGTGACGCTTGTCAAGTCCATCGACAACGGCCCACCAACGGCTTGCTCAAGCGAAGACGGCCCGGACGGTATTGACAAGACACCCGAGTTAGGGAAATTAGGAATAAATCCAGGAGGAGTCGAGGGGTTGTTTGTTAGGCGGGGTAACGACATTGAATGTCTGTGGCCCTGCGTATTTGACGATGCCGAAGGGCCGCCAGACATACCTCCTCTTGGACTGTCTTGCTTGGGAGGTGAGTCTATGCCGGTATTGGACAGAAGTTCAGCCACGAGTGCGACCTTCTGCCTCATTTCATCTATTTTCGAAGAAGCCTCAAAACTCTTGCCCATCGAGCACGCCTGGCGAGCAGAAGCTGCTGCACGCATTATACTGTAAATGTCATGGTTAGAATGAGGACAATGTATAAATTGGATTAGGCGCGGATGAATCCAAAAATAGTATCATGGCCTGGGAAACATATGCATGAGAGGAGATTACTTGCCTGTTTAACACGTCGTCCACAACAAGCATATGGGGTGCATTAACTGGGTCAGGCCGCGGAATGCCGGTTACTTCCGAGGGGAGTGTGAACTTGAAAGAGGCTTCCTGTGTGCTCTGGGATGGGGAAGGTCGTGATCCGAAATTGGCTGTAGCTCCTGGAGAAGCCAAAGATCCAGACCGACTACGATTCAGTAAAGATGCATTAGGTTCCTCGAGTGCCGAAGCTAGCGAAGATGTGGAAACATTGGAGAACGGTGGTGGGACAGGGGACGCTGCATGTGATGGGTTGCTAGACGGTGTGTGGACGCTCCCCGGTGATTGCTCCCGAACGGGCGTGACGCCTTGCATATCATCATTCCCAGAGCTTTGCATCTGTATTTGCTGGTGAGAAGCGGCGAAACCGTTCATAAAAGCGCCTGAGGGATCTCCGCTGGCTATACTGTCGAGAACATCCATGTCGAGTTGAGTTAATGAGACGGACGGAGCAGTATGAGATGAGCCTGGCCTAGCCTCAAACGCGATTGCAGCGCCTGGACTGTGTGCTGCAGACGACGTAAGCTTATCTTGCGACGTCGAGTTGAATGCATGGAAGGAAACGCCCATATCTTCGGATTTTGGCACGAATGAACCGACATCAGCCACGAGCACATCCGGATGAACGTGGTCATCTGTGCTGGCTAGAGGGGGCGTTGGCATTGTAAGGTCTAGTTCAAGCAGCGCACGCTCGTCTTGTGCAGCAGAACGTCAAGTCAAAATTTCCTCCGGATATGGATACGATACCGACACGCCGGTCCTGACAACTTCCACCTCTCTGTGTTTAAGCCTTTCCCCCGTCGACGAGTAACTAGAATCACGTTTCTCGGTGGTTTCGCTAACCAGCCGCGATGAACGTGGCTCTTCCTAGCGGCCAGGTCGAGAGTGTGGTAATGAAGACGAGTCTGTGACTACTTCAGAGATGCAAGTCCTGTTAACCGAGCGGGAGAAGTCCCTTTAGCACCAAACGTCAAATCTCCGTTGTAATTCAATCACTCACGAGCACTATGCAGCACAAAATAGGCAACAAAGGAAACGACACGCCTTTGTGGATTATTGCGCGTTGATCTGAGGAAGGAGAAAATGCGAGTACGCGTAGAGTGACCACACTCGAGATGTTTCGCGCAACCGTAAGGACGAGGATCCGCGAATGCGAATGCGGCTGAAGAAGGTCGGTGGAGATGTTTATAAGATGTCGAGGGAGATGAAGAGGTGCAGCGAGGTCGGTCGAGGACGAGCGGCGGACGTGCAGCGTTCACGGCTACCTACTTGGCCTTATGGCTGATGAGACGCTTAATTTTAAATTATATTTAATTCATCTGTAACTTCCTCTTTGGGTTGGCACAAAACCTTTCTAACGGACCGAACACCGCTTCCAGGTTACTTCTTTAGGATTGTTCTCGCCGGCCGCCGGTTTTCTGGATCACCCACGTCCACTTTCGGAAACTATTTTTACCACGCTTCTCTTTTCCACGACAAAATGTAATTCCAAATATGTACATTTGTTACAGCATTTTGCACAGGCGCGCTTTGCTTGCTGAAGAGGTCTACATGCGTCTGGACGTAGAGCGCGCGCTTTCGTATCAAAAGTTGTATGGAGACTCAGGAGAGGCCGAGGACGGAAGTATGGAACATTGGGACTATTCTAGACCCTTCACCTTCGCTTACTGCAATCTTTGATCGCCCTCCTGCACACCTTCGACATGTGTTTGATCCAGCCCAAAAACACGATTTACTAATGTGCACCTTTCCAGCAATGACTTGCTCCAGTGGATTGTTCCGCGTCACTTCCCTCATCATTCCGAATCTAATTTTTGTGATTTCGGACAGGCAAAACGACTTATGACATGCCCTGGCCTTCCTTTTCTTCCCTGCTGAATCGTCTGGCTAAGCTCAAGGTCTTCTCTCCTCTGGTTCTAGAGCTGCGTATCGTTCAACAGTAACGAGAGAACTGATCAGTGGCAAGACCTTATGAGAAGTTGTCGATTCATACCCTTCTCCCTCCCGATCCAACGGGCTTGGCTGTACTCGAGTGTGTGCTGCAGAAGGCTCTTGACGACTTGCACGTCAGTCGTCAGACACACCCCTTTTACATGCGAGCTATTAAAGAACTGCACAAAGCTGTGCTCAGAGCGGGAGAAATGCTCGGATGACTGTACTTCTGGACGTGTTCGTCATTACATATCGAAATTTGTACTTCAGCTAGACCTGCTTGGACTTTTATCGAACATCTTTGACAATCGGTATGTTATCGTATCAGATGAAGTACGTACTCCTCTGTAAAGTTCTCGCATATTGCAGGTCCTTTCGGTACTCTTATTAGGATCTAG
Source organism: Fomitiporia mediterranea MF3/22 (assembly GCF_000271605.1). Classification (NCBI taxonomy): domain Eukaryota; kingdom Fungi; phylum Basidiomycota; class Agaricomycetes; order Hymenochaetales; family Hymenochaetaceae; genus Fomitiporia; species Fomitiporia mediterranea. The sequence continues at coordinate 2,806,586 of NW_006760392.1, read as the reverse complement.
GGGCACTTCTACCTACTAGGTCTCCCGTTTCGACTTATACTCTTCTTCGACACAATATTGCATTGATTGATCTAGGCTTGGTATCGCCTGCCTGACCGTTGAGCTCTCACACTGCGTAACTAGACCACTCAGTCCAGACTAACCTGGATCAACGCACGGACTTCGCCTTGCTCTATCGAAATTTCAACGCAAGCAATAACAACCCTTCCCGCATTCCTGCAGGCAAGTTCTTATCTTCCGGATAACGGAGCGGCCTACGGGAGTGAATCTGTATCCGTCTACCCACATTCCATTGAGAAACTATTTCCTTGAGATCCTTCCACGTAAAACACTTGGTTTAACATTTCTCAATGCTCTCAGCATCACAGCTGCCAAGCTTAACCGTATCGTCCCGGCCAGTGGTCACGCTCTGTATTCATTCGGATAAGTTCCTTGCATTGTATCGGTCACATTGATCCCAGGAACTAGCCTAGTGCCCTGGCGAGGAACTTTCGCAACAGAACGACCTCGTCGAAAAGGGCCGAGCTTATACACATCTCAATGCTTGCGTGTGGGTGCTCATCCTTGCTCTCCGTCGGACACGTAATACGCCTCTATCAGTCCGCGGGGAACCCGAGGGCAACGTTGCAAGAAAATATCGGTGAAAGATGATCCATCTAGACCGAAGCTCTGACTACGCATGCTAACACTACATGAGAGGAAGAGACGCCTATTATTTTCATCCAGGCTTAAAACTTTGTGTTCGATCATAAACTCCGCCCATAGCTGCCCCTTCTGGACTATCGACGGGAATGATGAGTTTCCGAATGAGCGTTTATCCCTGGAAAGGCTGTTCTTCCAGGACACCTCAGCGCTACGTACCCAAGTCCTTGTCTCACTCATACACCGAATCTGATCTCATCGACGTCCGTATCGATCGATAGAAGCTTACTCGAGCGGAGTTTCCGACTGACTAACAATAGATACCTTGCATCTGATATTATTAGCTAGTTACCCATGAGTGATATATGGGAAGCCACCGAAGTGTTATCGCCGAGTCCCGAAGCAGATGCTTGGGCCGATCTGAAACCTAATATTCATCGTCGGTTGCCTCCGTCTCTTTCATCTGAGTTCGCACGTCACTATCCCTTCACAAGAAGTAGTCAGACCTCGTGAAGTTGGGGTGTAAATTCCTTATTGGCACACTTGAGAGAACTATCCTTCGTTTCTCAATGCAATAGAACTGGAATTTCTCTTTGATCTATTTGAACGGAGCAGTGCTGAAGACTCGAGCAAGGGTGCTCGAGCCGTTATCGTGCTTTTATTGAATACAGATCACACCATTTCACGCAACCTACGATACGTGGGCTCATTTTTAAGCAACAGCTGACAGGCGGAACAAAAATGATTGCTAACAAGATTTTAGACAAGACATGGCCGGGTGGCCTTGGTGGGGTATGTAATGGAGGCCACGGTAGAACCAAACGGCACGTTGACATTTCGTTTGCACTTTCATGTTATCTAGTTTATCCATCCACTCCATTTATGCTAGTATGAGAGTAATTTAATACAGGAGAAATTGAGCAGCAAATAGATAGGAACGATAGCTAAACACGATAGCAATGAACAGAGCAAGTTATTGATGAGCATTACGAAAACAACGGATGGTGGTAGGTGAAAGCAATTTTAGTTGTTATGGAATAATCAAAGAAAGCGTCAGAAGGGAAAGTAGATATTGCAGACGAGAAATCAAAGGCAGAATGGCCCCCAGGGTGTTCCTTCGATTCAGTAGTGTCGGCGGCAAGGCCTGGAATATTGTGACGATGTCAAACGCTCAGACCGGTTCAAACCCTGGTTCTGCATACCCTAGTTCTGCATAGAGTTATCATATTGCTGAGGATAGAGATTGCCAGAATAGGCCGGTGTACTAGCCTGCGACGACGCAGCAGGAGACGGGTACGCAAACATGCGTGTATCAATAATCGCAGACGGACGGCCTGAAGGAGTGCGTCCTGGAATAGGGAACATAGGCACCGTGGCGGGACGGAGGGGGCCGCATGGCACTCCCGGAGTGACTGAAGGACCAGGTCTAGAAGGCACAATATAGGTGTTCTGAGCACTTGGACTCTCCTTCGCAGCAATAGCAGACGCCTTTGCTAAACCCTCGTAGGCACCAGTGGGTAATTTCCCGTACTTCTCAAAGTATGCCGCCTCGAATTCTTCCCTGTGCTCTTCAAGCAGCTCGCGCTGAAAGAAAATTTAATGACTCGTATTGCAACGTGCCGAGCTAAACTCACGATCGTGTACTGTGGAATTTTGATTTCACCGCGCTTGTATTTCTCGTGCATTTCTTCATCATGTTTCTTTTTCTCTTCACGAAGCTGTTTCTAGTAATCGTGTGTCTCATGAGCCACGACATTGGATTTAAAAGAATGCAATAAAAATTTACTTGTGTGGGTCGGCCTGGCGGAGCACGTCTCCTTGTGGTCTTCTCTCGTGTCTTCCCTTTAGCAGAGGCCGGTAATTGTTCCTGGAGCGCAGCTGTCAGCAACGCAGTTGGAAAAATGTGGCATGAAACTTGCCGTGGTAGGGCCCTGTGGTTGCCCAAGCATATTTCGTCCCATCGCTTCGGCCTTGTGGCCAGAGGTCTCGGGTGATATAAAGCCTGACATGTTGCGTCCAAACGCCCCAGAAAGAGTCTCCTTCTCTTTACCCTTGCCCTTCAGTTTAGAGCAAGTGGGGAGAGGAGGTGGTGAGAACGGGTGTGCGTTAACCTCGCCACCTGTTGCTTGTTCGGTGTCCTCAGCTTCTTCATCTTCGTCACCAGTTCGCAGGCCAGCTGTGGTATCGAGAGGTTCGAGAGCCATATAACCCGGAACTACCATCTTGGGCGGGGTGATGCAAAAGTATCTGATGATACCATGTTTCATCAGCCACTCGACTGGACGATATACAAATCTGAATTTGACGTAGGATCGAGGAGGTCCTCCACCATGAGGCGTGCCAGCCCATGTTTTGGGAAATTGTGGCGCACACATACGTTCCGGTGCTCTGGCAACGACGTCATACTCGGGACCTAATCTGGCAAGTTGATCTTCACGATGTGATGTTAGTCTATCTGGGTCATTGGGGGATCTTCCCTCACCACGATTGGCTAACATAATCTTGAGCTCGATTATGCCATGATTGTCTTCGGGTTTTGGAAAAGGAGCAGTCGACGGGATATTCGCAAACATGTACGGAATCTCGGACTGGTTCCCTGATCTAATGCCATCCCGGTGAGTTTCCCCGAGGCCATTGAGGAATCTTCCGGGAGATGCGACGCCATCAACCAAAATGTAACCAGCTGTGAACATCTCGGAGCCTTCATCCCTCCAGTGCACGGAAAACGGCTTGGTTCACTGTCAGCGTCTGCTCAATAAGAGGGGGGGAAATGAAATCACCGTTCCACCGATGCTGGGGATAAAGCATGTAACTTTATTGCCTTCTATGTTGACGCGATATTCGGGCAGTAGCCCGCCACTGCCTTTAATCCACGCCTGGAATTTCATGTGACTGGGCATATCGTTTGATTGTTGTATTGACGGTGCGAAAGAGATAGTTCAGATAGAGAGCAAGAGCGAAAGCGATAGCAGAGACGAGAGCAATACGAAAGCGAGAGGGGCAATTGCTTAAATATTAGACGAGAGCCGAAGCCACTTTCTGAGAATGATACAACATCCGTGGCTGTAGTGGTAAAGGTGGGCTTCTTTTCAGATGTATTAAGATTGGCGAAGACAGGGTCGTTGGACTCAACCACTTGGACCCCCAAGTTTAACTAAGAGAAAATACAAGGTTTTCAGGCCACCATGATGGCGGAAGTCCTGATTGGACTGGGTGAATAAAAAAGCGATCAAACAAGCACCCATATCATATCGTGGCCAAATCCATTTCTATCGATGCGTGGCTTGCCGATCGCAGTCATGTGACCACCAATATCCCTTTGTCCTTTGAAGCAACCGCTAGCAGAAACCGCATCTCAACCCTGAGTCCCACAGCTCTTTTTGTTTTGGGTTAGCCCCAATTGACCACTCACAATTTGACCTGAATTTTACAGAGTCAAAATAACATCATTTCCCTAAGAAAATACATACAGTGAAACCTGTCAATAAGCATACTTGTAGTTTAGCATTTCCTCTCAATAAGCATGAAAATTTTGATCCACCAAGTTGGTAGGCAGGAAAATAGAGGTATATTAAGCATAAAGGGCATTAAGCATTAAGCATTAAGGTGTGAGATTGAGAATATGCTTAATTAAAGGAAATTTTGGGTCATGTGACAGTACAGATCATGACCCAGAGAGAGCCACTTTTTGTACAGGCCACCTCCATTTTGTAAAATAAATGCATAATGTAATGAAAACTACTATTAAAACTTATCATTCATTATGTCTGAGGAGCTTGGATGTGTACAGAACCCAGATGGAATACTCAAGGATGCTAGTGAAATTGTTTTCACTTATTCTAGAGATTCAAGAAGCTTCCCCTGCTGTTAATCTCTCAGCTCTGCTTCCAGATATCCATGCTTCCACTGGTATTCATCCACAAACAAGTACAGTCAATGATACATCTCTACCAAAGGATCCTGCCCATAGCAAAGTACTGAAGTTGAAGCATCAAAAGCTATACAGAGGCTGTCCAATTGCTTTCAAAGCTTAATGTGCTCTTTCAGAGTGAAATTGGGTGCTGAGTTTACTAAGGCTAGAGCACTTTT
>NW_006760392.1:2801377-2801835 GCF_000271605.1 Fomitiporia mediterranea MF3/22 | reverse complement strand
CAATAAGCATACTTGTAGTTTAGCATTTCCTCTCAATAAGCATGAAAATTTTGATCCACCAAGTTGGTAGGCAGGAAAATAGAGGTATATTAAGCATAAAGGGCATTAAGCATTAAGCATTAAGGTGTGAGATTGAGAATATGCTTAATTAAAGGAAATTTTGGGTCATGTGACAGTACAGATCATGACCCAGAGAGAGCCACTTTTTGTACAGGCCACCTCCATTTTGTAAAATAAATGCATAATGTAATGAAAACTACTATTAAAACTTATCATTCATTATGTCTGAGGAGCTTGGATGTGTACAGAACCCAGATGGAATACTCAAGGATGCTAGTGAAATTGTTTTCACTTATTCTAGAGATTCAAGAAGCTTCCCCTGCTGTTAATCTCTCAGCTCTGCTTCCAGATATCCATGCTTCCACTGGTATTCATCCACAAACAAGTACAGTCAATGA
>NW_006760392.1:2071846-2073121 GCF_000271605.1 Fomitiporia mediterranea MF3/22 | reverse complement strand
ATATGATGTGATAATTGTCTGTATATTATTTATTTTTGTATTAAACACTGTTAAGTTAATTATATTATCATATTAATATTATTTGCCAAGTATGAGCATTTGTTTCATAGTAGAATCATTATTTATTTAACATTGAAGTTCAATTGCACATTGTGTTGACTTCTGTTATTTAGTTCTGATCAACATAGTTTTGCTTTGTACTGAATGATTTACCTTTATGATCCATTATGTCTGTCTGTAACTTCTATTGCTTAGTCAGTACTTAGTCTGTGAATTTTGTTATTCTATTTTTTGTAGCATCTGTAACATTATACTTTCTGTTCTGTTGTTTATATTTAGTTATTAATTGTTTGTGCATATTATCCATTTTCTCCCCTTCAATTCAAGAAGGTATTTCTTCAAAGAATTGGATATTTCTTTAATTGTTTATTAATCATTGTTATAATATAATATTTATATATAATAATTGTAATTGCTTTCATGGTTCGATTTCTAATTATTAGTATTTTAAAGCAGTGTGTAATGTTTGTTATGTTCTATAATAAGTAATTTAAATGTTATTACTATTATATCTTTGTTGCCATTAACGTTTGTCAACTTATATAATGTGTATTTTGTTTGTTATAGTAGATAAGTACACATTATGTATAATATACGAGTTTTGTTTGCACTCGTTATCTTTTATTAATAATTGTTTGTAATTATGAATGAATATTTTGTTTTTTTGTGTTGAAAACATATGGTAATTTGTTTGTTTCCATATAATATTCATTTAATAATGTTGTAATTATTATTTATGTAGTGCTTTTAGTAAATGTACTGAGTTCTATTAAGTATGCTCACATCCATTATTACCTATTTTATATTATACTGTCTGAGATAATGACTTTAACATTTTATTAATTTATTTAATCATATTATATTATGATTGTTTTTGATTGTAATTATTATAATAATGCATTTGTAATAATAATATTTGTATTATTTGTTGTAATAGCCTTATCAGCTTAATACTTTGCTCCTACAAGCTATGTTGTCACAGTGTAAATTTAATAATCGTTTGTTAAGGTATATATGCTGTACAGTTAATGTTACTGTTGCAACTTTGAAATTTATTATATAATCAACTACTGTGAAAAGACGTTCTGTGTAATTAAGTTGTATTAATGCATTGTTTCAAGTATATTAGAGATATAATTCTTTCGTTTGTTGTTAGTATACATTTACACAATTGTATTAATGTGTAAAGTAGTATTATTTGTTTAATAGTTATAA